>NW_006798666.1:1653862-1750072 GCF_000442215.2 Lipotes vexillifer | reverse complement strand
AAAAAAAAAAAAAAAAAAAAAGGAATATTCCGCATTGACTTTGGAGTAGAATCACTAAATTCTCTTGAGTTTTTTGGATACTGATTTTTAGAGCTGAATCACTGAATTGATCTGATTGAGTATTTGTGCCTTGTTACTATCATTATATAATCCCAAAGTAATTTCATTTTAAGAACCATTATTTTTAGAGATGTATCTATAGTAAGAGGGGAAAAAGCACCTATTATTCTTTCAACCTAGCCTACCGTTAATATGTTAGTTTTCCTTCTAATCAATTATTCCTTATTTCTAGGCTTTACTTCCTTCCCTTTTCAAATTGTATGCGGGATACTTTACTTCCAGTAAAATACATAAATATTAACTATTCTACTTGAAAAATTATACATATATACACACACACACATATCCATGTAAATATACATGTATGTGTATATGTACACTCATACACACACCTGTGTAAAGTTTTTTACATAGCTATAAATAGCATATATTAAAGTACCTTTTTTTGAGCAATATTAGTTTCAAGGGATGAGAAAAACGTTACCATTTTTAAAAAGATATAAAGACTCACCATGGATAGATACATTTGGGAAACCCTCTAAGTATAGGCTAGTCATTTTCTTCAGTTTTAGGGATTCTCAGAGCTTTTAGTATGCAAATTTGTGCACATTGGGTATAGGGGCAATATTAAGCTGCATTTTTGAAATTTATTTTAATCATGGAATCATTTTTCACATCGCATATGTTCAATGTTCTGTTTGCATTATTTTCATTTATAACTCATGACATCACAAATATGGTCCTTAAAATTTCATCAAGTACTTGGATGCAACTCAGTCTAGTTAACCAGTGAAATAAACGAGGTTAAGGGAGTCTAAATCCATGAGGCGTGGGCTGTCTGTGTTAACTGTTGTACCTTAGTCTAGTGTACTGCCTGTTACATAGCAGGCACTTGATACTTACTATAAGAATGACCAGATGTCTGTTGTGTGATCATTCTTCCCACCCATCTTTGTGAATTTTATACAGTTCTTTTACATTTAGCTTCCTTTGATTTTTAGTGAGACTAAGTATTTTCTCATGTTTCTTTACTAACTATAGGTCCATATTTGTGAATTGTGCATTCATTTCCTCTATTAATTTGTGATGATCTTCACGTTTTTTGTCTCAATTTTTATGAGCTTCTATGTAATTAAGTTTGTAGCAAAACACACTTTTTCATAAGTGTGTTACGTCTTAGTGTTCACTTTTTTTTTCAAGTAAAAAATGTGAAGTATGTATGGACTCAGATCTGTTGATATTTTTCTTTATGATTTTTTGTATTTGCATAAATGCATGAACCTGAGGCCCTACCCAGGCTGTGCATGCTTAATTCAACCCTCCTCTAGTGTGGGTATAATACTTTTAAACAAAACTATTCTTTAAGCCATTTGGAATTTGTTTTTGCACACAGCATAAAGAGATAACCTGTTTCCCCCCACCATGTTGCAGGTCATTTGTTCCCACCTTCACTAAACCATTTTTATTTTACAACATGATGTGATACCTCCTTTAATATGTATTAAATGTATTTATAACTTGACCTATTTGGGGGATAATCTATATTTTTTCAAAATATCATAGGATTACATAATGTTTTTTTATTTGGTTGGTCTAGCCTCACTTAATTAACACTCATTATTTTTTGTTTTCTGTAATTTTTTTCTCATCTATTTATTAGCATTTCAGTCAGGTTCCATAAATGAACAAAAACTAGTTGAAATTTTAATGACATTGCATGAAGTAATAAATTTTCGCATCTTTACAGATGACTTTTTTCCTTTCCAGAAACATGGGATGCTTCTCTACTTTCAAGTTGTTTCTTTGTTTTTATATTTTCCTTCCTATGTCATAAACATTGCTATTGTAAAATTGAATGCTCTCTTTTTATTAGATGTTCTGTCCATTATCTTTTCACCTAAGTTTTAAAAATAAATTGGCTTCCATTATATGGCACTATAACTTTACAAATAAACATTACATAATGCAAATGCAAGGGTTTCAGTATCTCAATTTCACCATATAAGAAAGAAACGTAATTATTTTTCAAACAATTAAAGTTGGTTTCACTTCTCCTCTTGGCAATTGCAAAAGGACAAAAAACACACATTAGATAAAGCTGGCAAAATTTAATTTCTATCTAGAAATATCAAATGCTGGTTTGCTTTCTTAATCTATCAAGAAACTATCAAAAATTCATCCCAAAGAAAGGTAAAGTTAGCTAGTGGATCAGAATAAATTTTTCAAATAAAAATATAGAATAGTTAGTATCACATGTTACTACCTGAGCTCCAGTTGCTATTTCATCAGCAGCTTCATTCATTACTCCCAGGGTTTGAAAAGCAAATACACACAGCTCTCGTTCACACACAGTAGGCTACAAAACAAAAGGGAATCAATTCAACATTTTTTCCCTATCCTCCAATTCCTAAATTAAATGTATGACATTCTTTATAATAAATAGAAAATGCAAAGTTTTAGAATATTAAAAAGAAAGAAATATTATTTACAATAGCCTAGATGTGGAAGCTACCTAAGTGCCCACTGACAGATGAATGGATAAAGATATGGTATATGTATAAATACAATGGAGTATTACTCAGCCATAAAAAAGAACGAAATATTGCCATTTGCGAGAACATGGATGGACCTCGAGGGCATTATGCTAACTGAAATAAATCAAACAGAGAAAGACAAATGCTGTATGATTTCACTTACATGCATCTAAAAAAAGAAACAAATGAACAAACATAACAAAATATAAACAGAGTCATAGATACAGAGAACAGGCAACAGGTGGTTGCCAGAAGGGAGGTAGGTGGTAGGATGAGAGAAATAGGTGAGAGAGATTAGGAGGTACAAACTTCCAGTTACCAAATAAATGAGTCACAGGGATGAAATGTAGAGTGTGGGGAAGGTAGTCAGTAATAATGCAGTATCTTTGTATGGTGACAGATGGTAACTAGACTTACCATGGTGATCATTTTGTAATGTATAGAAATTTCAAATCACTATGTTGTGCACAAGAAACTAATGAAGTGTTGTATGTAGGTCAATTATACTTCAAAAACAAACAAATTCGTAGTAAAAGAAATCAGATTTGCCGTTACCAGAGGTGGAGGGGTGGGGGGAAGGGGAATTGGAGGAAGGTGGTCAAAAGGTACAAACTTCCAATTATAAGATAAATAACTACTAGGAATATAATGTACAACATAATTAATATAATTAACACTGGTGTATATGAAAGTTAAGAGAGTAAATCGTAAGAGTTCTCATCACAAGGAAAAAATACTTTTGATATTTTATTTTCCATTAGTATGAGATGATGCATATTCACTAACTTATTGTAGTAATCATTTCATGATGCATGTAAGACAAATTGTACTGTACACCTTAAACTTATACACTGCTGTATGTCACTTATATCTCAATAAAACTGGACGGGGGAAAAGAGAAGAAATATCACTTTAAAGAATTAAATTTCTAAATTTAGGTAACAATTAGTAAATAATCATTTATTGATACAGAGTCACAAATATGATTTAAAAATTCATTTTAGTTAGTTTTAGGTACTTGCACTTGGAATGATTTAGCAATAGATGAAAATATCCTTTAATTGGAAAATCCATCTCGCCTGCTTAATACACATTTGCACATGAGATGCACTAAAAAAAAAGCAGATACCTAAGCTGGTGATATACTAATTAAACCACAAAGCTGTGTAAAACATATATAAAAGGGAGAATTCCATTTCTCCTAGGTAATTTTCTCTGGAAGAAATAGCATGACTCAGCTACCCAGCTCTTGAAAGACTGGTTTTGTTGGAAAGACTTTTGACTTCAATAACCTCCTGGAGTCAACAGCACTGAAATACACACTCTGCAATTGCTTTGGAAGAGCTCTCATCTTTCAAATCTGATACAGTGTCATCTGTCTGATTTATCTTATCTCCCAAGTTACATTGCATTAGGTAGCTGATGAGGCCTAACACGATGCAGCCTGTGGTGCCCGGCACAGCAGACAGACGCATTTGTTAGTGCCATTGCTCCTATGTTCACTCATTTCAGAGGATAGTTTCATCTACTGCTTAACTAGTGGGGAAGGACGGCCTCATTCTGAGCATCCTTTATGTTCAGAATAGGCCCACATGGTAGCTTTGCAGACAAAAAGCATGACAAGTCACACAAAGATTTCTGATTGACATTCCCCAAAGAGAATTTTCAAAACAAATAAATTGATATATTTCCTTTATCAGCCTTAAAAGGACAGTTTGGTTCTATTTCAGAAACATCAGGAAAAACTACCTATGGTAGGAAACTAATTGGAAAAAGTTCTTCATCCAGCCTCAAGCGATATATACTGCTGCATATATTTGGATATACTTAGAGCAGACTGTTCAATTTCTACTACTTTTTCTTTTACTTTACCATTTAACCTATTCTTAATCTATTTTTTCATGTGTATGTGCATGTATGTTTCCTCCTCAACTTCCCCGCTGACATTGGTTTGTTTCTTTTGTTTACTTTAGGGGAGCATGGTATGGTCTGAAATAATAACATCAACCATTTTATTGCATATTTACTATAGTGTCAAACACTGTATTGGTGTCTGAGGATAGTGAAACTATACACAAACAAGAACCCGGGGAACACAAACCTTGGAAATCATAAAGGGCCATAGGAACTAATACGTGTACTCTACCAGACACCCAAAGTTCACTGAGGAAGTAAACAGAGACACAGAAGGTACTTTGTTTTTGATAATACTACTGCCAAATAACCATACAGTTTTTTATGACTAAAATCCATCAATCCCAAAGCTGAATATCAGGATAAGGCTCATTTAGTGTATATGAGTAATGATTGGTTTTTATTTTTTTATTTGAACCCTGGATAATTAATTATACTTACTTTGTGATCATCCTAAAACATATGTATGTATGTATGTGTGTTCACACACATCTTCAGGGAATATAAGTAGAAACTACCATTTTGGTACCAAATTGTTGCCTTACGCAATATAAATGAAAATGAAATAAAATATTCTGCTAAACTAGATTGGAAGATAATTTTTTTGGAAGATAATTATTTGAAATTTGAATATTCTATCACGACACTTTGTAGCCAATCCTAGGTATTCATGTGCCACCCTGACTTTGTCTCAAATGATTTTTTACCAATTTCACCCAGACCTCCTGGTCTTCATCTTGGGTAACAAATGAGCAACAACAGTTCAATGTTTTCTCCTGAATTACTATTTCATCCCCCTCCCACATCTGTTTATACTCAAACCTCTAAATCTCCAAATTACATGGACTTACCAGCTGACCCATTATTTTAAATAATAAACCTACGTTCCTAATGTAAAGCTATGGATTAATTACATTATAGACACTCCTTTTCTTTCCCACATTTTTTTTCACTGAAAAGTGGCCTTTCTTCCCATACTCAAATTTGTAAGGCTGATTTCTAGGAATATCCTGTTACTGCAACTATTTGAAGAAGGAAATCAGGTACGATAGAAAACTTGCTTTTGGGGGGGAGAAAAGAAAGTTTGCTATCATACTGAAAAATCTGAAGTAGAACTACACATTACATTCTTATAAAAATAATTTTATCTTCCTTTTTTTTATTTGGTAAGGAAAGTGCTTTATTATGAATTTCTTTGATTATTCGTGGAATAACCTTTTTAGACATGTTCATTAGCATTTGGAATTTCTTCTGATAACGGTTCTTTTCTTTTAACATCTTTATTGGAGTATAACTGCTTTACAATGGTGGGTTAGTTTCTGCTTTATAACAAAGTGAATCAGCTATACATATACATATATGCCCATATCTCCTCCCTCTTGCATCTCCCTCTGACCCTCCCTATCCCACCCCTCTAGGTGGTCACAAAGCATGGAGCTGATCTCCCTGTGCTATGCAGCTGCTTCCCACTAGCTATCTATTTTACATTTGGTAGTGTAAATATGTCCATGCCACTCTCTCACTTCGTCCCAGCTTACCCTTCCCCCTCCCCATGTCCTCAAGTCCATTCGCTACATCTGTGTCTTTATTCCTGCCCTGCCCCTAGGTTCTTTAGAACCTTTTTTTTTTTAGATTCCATATATATGTGTTAGCATACAGTATTTGTTTTTCTCTTTCTGACTTACTTCACTCTGTATGACAGACTCTAGGTCCATCCACCTCACTACAAATAACTCAATTTCGTTTCTTTTAATGGCTGAGTAATATTCCATTGTATATATGTGCCACATCTTCTTCATCCATTCGTCTGTCAATGGACACTTAGGTTGCTTCCATGTCCTGGCTATTGTAAATAGAGCTGCAATGAACATTGTGGTGCATGACTCTTTTTGAATTATGGTTTTCTCAGGGTATGTGCCCAGTAGTGGGAGTGCTGGGTCATATGGTCGTTCTATTTTTAGTTTTTTGAGGAACCTCCATACTGTTCTCCATAGTGGCTGTATCCATTTACATTCCCACCAATAGTGCAAGAAGGTTCCCTTTTCTCCACACCCTCTCCAGCATATATTGTTTGTAGATTTTTTTGAGGAGGGCCATTCTGACTGGTATGAGGTGATACCTCACTGTAGTTTTGATTTGCATTTCTCTAATGATTAGTGATGTTGAGCATCCTTTCATGTGTTTGTTGCCCATCTGTATACCTTCTTTGGAGAAATGTCTATTTAGGTCTTCTGCCCATTTCTGGATTGGGTTGTTTGTTTTTTGATATTAAGCTGCATGAGCTGCTTGTAAATTTTGGAGATTAATTCTTTGTCAGTTGCTTCATTTGCAAATATTTTCTCCCATTCTGAGGGCTGTCTTTTCATTTTGTTTATGTTTTCCTTTTCATTAGGTCTCATTTGTTTACTTTTGTTTTTCTTTCCATTTCTCTAGAAGGTGTGTCAAAAAGGATCTTGCTGTGATTTATGTCATAGAGTGTTCTGCCTATATTTCTTCCTTTCTTTTTAAAATAGCAACTGTAGAGGTAGTAATATTGTGAATAATTTATGTACTATACAACACCATACTAAGTAAATGCCAGTGAATTTTTAAAGTAACAATGTTATATCTATCAATCATTTTTTACTATAACATTCTATAGAGTATTCAAGATATAAATGAGTTTAATTTTGATATAACAATTTGCCAACTAGTTTTTGTAGATCACTGACCCTCTCCCATGTTTATCCACATTTTATTTGAGAGGAGTTCAAAATGTCAACACAAGATGGCATACTAAAAGAAAGTTCTCAAATTGTAAGTAATCAAGATTAGATGTCTCACAGAAAGCACATCCTATTCAAGGAAAGAAACTGATTCATTTTTCCTTAATAAAATATGCAGTTATACAGTATTTAGCATTCTCCCACCTTGAGCCAACTGCCAGCCAATACCGTGCTCCCAACAAATTCTGCTATAACTATATCATTTGCACAGAAAACTCCAGCATCAATTCAAAATAAAATGTAGTTATTCAATAGCTATCTCTAGATAAGTGAAATTGTGTGTTTTATTAAACATACTTTAATACAAAGTATGTATGCCTAAATATCACCCAAAATGTACATTATTTGCTAATTCGAGTTTACAATAAATCTATTAGCTTCAATTTATAAAATATTATCTATTCTTAAGGTTATACTATTATATTGCCTTCAAAAAATTAGTCCTTATAACGTAAACTGCAAAACCATGGCAATTCCCTCCTGCCATTACACATAACATACATAATATATCTGCAATATAATATTCATTATGCACCATTTAAAAACATGGGGAACTTTATATGTCCCTAAGTTAAGATTCATTTTGGAAATTTTTAAGCTAAGATGCATATATTTTTAATTTTATTTGAATCAAAGCAATTTAAATGTGAGCAGTAAAAACATGTTTCAAAAAAATGGCTTTAAGCCCTAAAGAATATTTTAGAACCTAACTGCACTTTAGAAACTTTGTGTTTTCAATGAATTTAAATTACTTCCTACTGAAAATAGAAATGACACAACTCAAGAGAATCTAGCTATGTATTTATATATAGCACAGTGTAGGTGAGTGGTTTTCAAACCTTTTTTGGCCATGGTCTTTTTTTTCAAACAAAATATTTCATGTAAGCCCAATATATAAAACAGATAAAAGTGGCTACTGTTCCAGTTGGAGCATATGTGCACAGTTCAGTTCTCCTAGCTATAAAACAGGGATAAAATCAGATCTAGTTCACCAGGTTGATAAAAGGACTAAATGAGAAAGAGAACCAAGTGAGATATGGTTTATAAAATCTCCTTGAGGTATACAGAGCTGTTTAAATATTGACAGTATTAGGTAACCTGGATAAGCTGTCTCTTCTACTTGTTTTAACCCAATGTATATACAAAAATTAGTGTTTAATAAGAATTTTCATTGAAGCATATCATGAAGTGGTATTTTTATTTTCATACCCGCAGTTTATCAAAATTCTTAATTTGTTGCTACACTATTTCTTGCTAAAAAAGAAATGAACAATGTAAATACAACTTCATAATTTAAAAACAAGTGTTGAAAACATATGAGAATAATTAAGAATATCTACTGGAAACACAAAACCTACATGTCTTTAATTCTCTGTGTTTCCAGTTTTATAGTCAGTACTTTGGGTGCTTTTCATGGTTTGGAAGACAGACACATTTGGGGGAGGGAAAGATTTACTGTCCATTAAGAAAGACAGGAATCCCACAGAGATCAAGACAGATCCACAATAAAATAGGATCAGGCCTGGTTAGTCCCCAATATACATGGTGATCCCTATTGCCCGATAAAACTAAAGTTGTTTGAACATTAAAACCAATTTCTGCTCAATCTGGGTGTAAAAATAATTATATTTTTGAACTGAAAGTTTTTTGGCATAATTATTTAGTTCAGCCTTTATTTCAGAACTTGAAATGTTAACTTCTACAAAATGCGTTGAGGGGGAGCAGGGAGAAAATAGGCTATGCTTTTTCATCCATTCTTTAACATCAGACCTAAATACAAGAAGACCTACCTGTTTTCCTCAAGGTAAAATGGGACATACTCAGGTTGACCCACACACTCAGTTTCCAAAAAAATGGTCATGGGAGTGCCTTATACTATGACCAAATTATAGCTGAGTATTGTTCATTTTCACTCTGAAAATAAGAACCTTAGTTACAAACATTTGTCTATGGTCCACAGCCAAGACTGGACCACAAAATTATTAGACTCGCAGGTTTCTCTGACCTTGCTTTAGTAGGAAAGAGCATTATTCTCAAGAGGTGACAGTAGAATCTCAGGCCTGATAATCCAGAGCAAGTAATGTGGGACATTTTCACACAGCAGGAGAAGAAAAGGAAATCATAATTCCCACATCACATATTGATGTGAGTAACAGGAAAGTCTGTTAACCAGGGACACAGAGAATGAGCCTCCATACACTGACAAAGTTCCAACTTTGTAGGGATACTAAGCCACACAACCACATGAGTGGTTTTTTCCAACAGGATTCAGCAGCTCACGAAAGGGTTCAAAGAAGAAGACAAACACCTGCATTGATCCAAGAATTGGGTGTTTAATGTGACACTAACAGAAAGACAAGGGCACTAGGAATTTATAGGTTGATAAACAGCAGTGGTGATTTTGGCAGTAAATCCTCGTTTTCTTGTTTTGCGAAAACATTTGAAGACCAAAATCAACATTTTAAAGCATCTCTAAGGCAGTCTAGCGCATTAACACTCTAGCTGATTCCAAAACGTAGAGAACCAGTGGTTTGGTTTTCTGATCACAATGCAGACTGTACTGCCGAACTGAAATTCTGGGACTCTGAACAACCCTCCTGATAATGTGAGTTTCACGCAGATCCACAGTACTACATGTCAGGACTCACACCTGAGCGTGATATTTATAACCTTTATAAACAAAAGAGAAAATCAGAGCATTGTGGTATTTCTAAATAAGTAGTTCATGTTACGAAAGTGTGACATGCTTACCTAGACCTCTGAGTAAAGTGGCAGAATAGGAAAGGAGTAAAATTTTAGGACTTTTGGGAAATAGGGGTAAAAGGGGACTTAGGTCATTTAAAAAGCAATCAGGCTTGAAGAAAAGAGACAAAATATAAGAAGCAATTTGAATTTTGACAGAGAAAGATCTAACAAATGTAATAAACATGAGGCAGAGAAATCCATGGAAATCGAGTTTTATCTAACCTATTTAATCACCCCATGGGGCTATGACTTATCCTCTTTATAGCTCGAGGATTTACTGCAGTTTTTAATGTGTTATATGGGCTGAATATTATATTTGTAATAATTGTTATACCTTATTGAAATTATACACTATGTACATTATTGAAATTATAGTAAAACATATTGCGATGTGAATATAAGAGAGAGAGAGAAAAAATGAATATATCCCTGATTTAGGTGAAGGAGGTAGTTTTGTTTACGCTTCTTCCTTTGAATATGAGATGTTTCTCTATTTTCATTTCCTGATCTGATTTCATATGTCACTTATCTTACTATTTAAGAAACCAAAGTAAGTTTTCTGATTTCCTTAGATATCAGTCTGAATTGAAGCAACATAAAACCACCTGATAACTAGCTATATTTCTTTAGAAAATGTTTTCTCTCTTGTTTACAAAAGCATTTCCATTTCTAGAAAGAGACGACAAACTTCATTGGTGCAGAAAGATAAAGTAAAACAGAACTTGAAGCAAGGCAAAGAGAATACTAACATCAACTATGATATTTCTATCACCTATCATAGGAATGAACTGACAGCAATTAAACCGTAAAGAGCAAACTCCCAACAATATGTGTGGTAAATTTCCAGGACATAAAAGTAGTTAATTCAAGCACATGAGTCAAGAGTAGCATCATGATTAAGAACCATGGCCTTGGTGCCATTCTGCCAGGGTTTGAATCCTGTCCCTATTACTTACTAGCAGTGTGACATTAAAAAAATTACTGTTTTCCTCATCCATAGAGCAGGGACAGTATTAATACCTGCCTAATAGGGTTATTTTGAGGATTAAATAAGATAATACATATAAGGCACTTCAAAAACATGATTACATAAAAAGCACTCAAAAAGCTTATGCCATTAATAACATTACTATTATCTACGGCAAGGAAAATGTCATTGCCATGGATCAAGAAATAAATCAAGATCCACAGATGCACAATGACAAAGTAAAAATAGGCCTCCTTACTGGGATAAACTGACATGGTTAAAGGATCCTCTCTCCTCTCATCGTAACTATACATTTCCGTGTATTGACTAAAAATAACAATCTTGCACAAATATTTAATAAATTCTGATTTAGTTAAGTTGGGTTTCAGAATAACAATATATCTCTTTGAGAGGAATAACTGACTGTCAAAAAACAGCATATGGGTGGCAAGAAAAAACTCTTTTATATGTTTCCCATAAACAAATAAAATGAAACAAATATATCATAAAGCCTGACAGTGGTTATGGTCCTAAATGGATATTATATATGTTTTTTAAAGTATAAATCTTGAAATACAAAAAATTTCTAATAAAAGTACCTATTTCTAGGCTTTGCAATTCATCTATTCAAACATATATTCCTAAGGACAGGACAAATCTCTCTTAAAAAGTGCAACAGAATCTAGTATGGTGCGTTATACTCATAAAGCCTTCAATGAATGTTTGTGATGCAGTTTTGAAGTCAGACAAAATCAGGTTCAAAGTTCAGATTCCACTCATATAGCTGGGTGATGCTAAATAAATCGCCTAACCTCTTTGACTCTTAACCCCCTTATTTGCACCATGGACACAAAAATACCTAAACCACAGAGTTTTGTGAAAATCAAATAAGGAAGCAGTATGCAAAATGTCTACACAGGGTGCCTGGCACACAGTGCTCAAGTCATCTGCAAACAGATTGCTTTAGTTTTTCCTGTCCAATAATGGATACATTCTATTATTCTTCTCTTCTTAATTGCCTGGCTAGAACCTCCAGTACAATGTCGATTAGAAGTGGCAACAGCATCAAAAAGAATAAACTACTTAAAGTTAAATTTACCCAAGGATGTGCAAGACTTGAACACTGAAACTAAAAAACAGTGTAAAAAGAAATTTTAGAAGATCTAGATAAATGGAAGGATACCCTGCATTCGTGGATTGGAAGGATTAATATTAAGATGGCAATACTTCCCCAATTGACCTACAGACCCAAAGCAAACCCTATCAAAATTCCATCTGCCTTTTTGGCAGATAAGCTGACCCTAGAATTCATATGGAAATGCAAGGGATCCAAACAGTGAAAGCAATACTATAAAAAAAAAAGCTGGAGGACTCACACTTCTTCATTGCAAACTCACTACAAAGCTACAGTTAGTCAAGACAGTATAGTACAGGTATAAGGACTGACAAACGAATCAGTGGAGTAAAATTAAGAGTTGACCAGTAAATCAAAACACCTATGGTCAAATCATTTTCAACAAGAGAGACAAGATCATTTAATTGGAGAAGAGTCTTTTCAACAAATGGTGCTTAGACAACTAGATATCTACATGCAAGAGAATGAATGTGGACAACAACCTCCCACCATAAGCAAAAATTAACTCAAAAAGGATCAATGTCTTAAATGTAAGATATAAACTATAAACTCTTTGAAGGAAACATCGGTGCAAATCTTTGTGACCTTGGATTAGGCAATGGTTCAACTGAAATTTGGATTCCATTAAAATTAAAAACTTGTGTGTCACAGGAAACTATCAAGAAAAAGAAAATAGGAGAAAATATTTGCAAATCATATCTCTAACAATGACCTAGTATTCAGAATATATAAAGAACTCTTACAACTCACTAAAGACAAATAACCCAAATTAAAAAATGGGCAAAGGATTTAAACAGACATTTCTCCAAAGAAGATATACAAATAGCCAATAAGCACATGAAGAGATGCTCAAATCATTAGTCATTAGGGAAGGGCACATCAAAAACACAATGAGATACCACTTCATGAATGCTAGGATGGCTATAATTGGGGGAAAAAAGAGGCAAATAACAAGCGCTGGTGACGATGTGGACAAACTGAAACCATCATACACTGCTGGTAGGAATATAGTGGTACAGCCACTGTCAAAAATAGTTAGGTAGTTCCTGAAACAGTTAAGTAGCATTAACATATGTCCCAGCAATTCCATTAACTGAAGAATGGATGAACAAAAGTCACATAACCATATAATGTAGTCTTATTACACCATAAAAAGGAATAAAGTTCTGAGACATGCTACACAGATGAACCTCGGAAACATTTTACTAAGTGAAAGAAGCCAAAAACAAATGGTCACATAATGTATAACTTATATTTAATGTCCTTCTATATGAAATGTCTAAAACAGGCAAATTCATAGAGCCAGAAAATATATTAGTGGTTGCCAGGGGATGAGGTGAGGGGAAAATTGGGAGTGATTACTAACTTTCATAGGGTTTCTTTTTTGCGGTAATAGAAATGTTCTGGAATTAGTAGTAACAGCTGCACAACATTGTGAATGCAATAAAAACCACTGAATTGTACACATTCAAATAGTGAACTGTATATTTATACAAATTTTATCTCAATAAAAAAATTGCAAAAAAAACTTTTGAATTGGATAATTCTCCCCCAAAATACCACTTATACTTTGATTCTTATTTCCATACTCCCTTAATAATGCCTCAAATGTGTTAGTGAGTTGGCATTTTTTTGAAATCTTTACTCTAATTCTCCAGATTCTACTATATACCTCTTCTAACTGGAACAATGACTACCCTCTACTCTCTGTATTAACTATCTTTAAATTGTGCTGTTTTGAAAAAACAGTGTTTACAAGTTTACATATATATACATATCGATATGGATGGATACAGAGAGAGATGAATAGACACTGAAGTGATAAATAAGCACACGTGAGAAATAAGAAACATTTTGCTAATACGAAACAGCTTGATCTTTCACAGACTCCTTCAGAAATAGTGACTCATTTGTCAAAATTATGACTTTGTGTATTACGTAATTGGCTCAATAGAGAGTATTTACTGTAAATGCAGTTATTTACTTATTTATATCTTAACGCTCTTCATTTATATTCTAAACTGACATTCCACCAATGAGAACTTACCCTAAGCATGGGGCCATTTTGAAACACATGTGGCTCATCACAAACCACACAGTATTCATTCAACACAGGGATCCGCTGTTCAGCAAACTCAATTGTCTGAATAAGACAATAAAGAGAAAGAATTAAGTCAAGTTCATGAAGGATTTGAAAACCCACTAAAGGCTAAACTATTTCTACAACGGATGGAGGCTTGGCTCATACCTGCACTAGGAAGCCACGGTCTCGTACTGGAATACATTTGGCACCATTTGGCTATAAAAAGCAAAGTAGAAGAAAATAATTGTTTAATTAGGAAAATATATAAATTATAGCCTTTTACTTTTGCAACAGTGAATACAGATGTGATCTAAGATCACCTGTAATGTGAATTAAATCACTGATTATGACATCGAGATTTTAGAATTTATTATAATGGCCTTTCCTCCATTACTACTGCAATCTTTGTTTAAACTAAATGAGCAGCATTCTTAATTTCTGATCTTCTAATAAAAATGAGTGGCATCTTTAAATGATCACAAAAACTCGTTGCCTTTATTACTCATCACTGATTGCTCCCACTTCCTCATTTAGATTATTTCAATCTCATTTTACAATCAGACAGAATTATTTCTCCAAGGACGTACTAGACAGCTGCTGTTAAGGGGTACAATACTAAACTACTGTATTAGGCTTAACCATACAGGAGGACATTAAGACATTTTCTTTTACAGAATATCCGAAATTATCTTTCTTAGGTGAAACTAACCATGGGAAACCTTCTACTATGTAACTCTGACATAATTACTTTTCTATATGTCTTTAATACTTAGTTTTGAGAAGAAATGGGCTTTGGGGATATCCACCTAAAATTACCAACATACTCATATACATTTTCTTAACACATATAAAATTTCATGGTATAATTTACAATGTAATTTTAGAAATAAATCTATATAAGAGCACCACAACTTTCTGAAAATGTATCTTCTTATTTTTTTTGTTTCATCTATTGCTTGGTATATCGGTATTAATAGTTAAAGAGTTAAATATGTTCCTCCCTAACACACACAAACACAAATTTACTAAAAGCAAACAAAACTTTTGGTCAATTATTTTATGTAATTAATATACGTAAGATAGGTCTGTTTCTTTATCTGAAACTGGCTATAATGCTGATTACTCTAGAGGTAAACTTTGTATAAGACTGACTCCCAATAAATACCACCACCCAAAGTACTTAAGCTTTAATACAGTCACCTCCCAGGCCCATCTCCCCATGCAAAACAGCTTCAGGACAAAGTGACTTCAGTTTCATAAAGTAGACACTGAGAGCAGCTTTAAGTGAGGCTCAGGGATACAGCTGTAACTGTTACTTCTCTCCACAAGTTCATGGGCAAAGTTGTCCTCTTATATACAATAGGAAGGACACCACTCTTAATTATTAGAAATAAATAAATAAAATAAAACATCAACAATTTTTATTCTAAAAAAAAATTATCAGACAAACTCTGAGCTCCACTACTTTTGTGAGAAAACCAGAGATTAGATAAACCTACTTAATAAAACATTAAAAATGCTATGCTTGCTTAAAAGGACAGGCTTTGTGAATCCAATGAACTTCCTTCCATTTTTAGTAGCATTCATTCCCGTGACAGGACTCTGGACTAGACCTCAAATTGACAGCCACATTTATTTTTTCAGAATCAAAACGAACATTCCAGTACCAGTTGCAAATGTGTGGTATGCAAAATAACATCCAAAAGAAAAAAACTGTAAATTTTAAAAAACAAAAACAAAACTGTGCTTCTTTCCTTTACCAGATCTTGCAAAACAAAGTAACTAACAAAACCCTCTACTGCCCCTTAGCTGACATTTAAGAACTCAAGATGAAAATATGTACGCACAGCAGGCTGGGAAGATGAAGATGATGATGGTGTTAAGATACCAATGAGCCCTGAGGTAAGAGAGAGCCTCCGGCCCTCTGCGCTGGGTTCCTTGAAAAGCTCCGTTTTGGATGACTTGGGGGCACTGGAGTAAGACTTGCTGAGCAACTTGTGATTCTTGAGTCCGTATAATTCTTCCATTCTGAGGTTACTGGAATAAGACCTGCTTAGCAGTTTGTGAGGCTTCAGGCTGGCGTTGTGCTCACAGCGCGGGTCTCCAGAACAAGAGCGAGTCAAGAGTTTGTGAGACTTGAGAGCGAGGCAGTCCTCCTGCTTGACAGCTGCAGGGCAGGGACGGTTCAAGAGTTTGTGTGACTTAATGGTCGTCACCGCCTGCTCAGCCCGGGGGTCGCTGGACAGCGAGCGACCGAAGGTCCTGTGCGGCTTCGGGGCGCACACGTCCTCCGTCTTGACTGTGCTGGAACAAGTCCTCCGCAGCAGCTTATGCGTCTTGGAGATCCCGTCTTGCTCCGATTTCAGTTTGGATTTGCTTTTTCCACAACCAGGGGGAGGATAACTTGGCGACCTTCAAAATGCAACAATTAACAGGGGAAATCATGAGTGCAACAGACCATGGAGAACACTTGTCGGGCTCAATCAACTCAACTCTGTTACAAATACCATGTCTTTTTAATCCAGCTTATCCAGCCAAAATTGAAACCAAATATGTATGGAAAGACCACAGGGACTGAATTCTATGTTTCCTGGAAAGCAAAAAAGGTTTGTCCAGTTTGTTTGTTTGTTTGTTTGTTTGTTTGTTTTTCCCTCCTACCTATCCCAGAGCCATATAAAGGACTAATTCTGGTAGGGAAAACTCTATGTGATTAGAAACCAAACAATGTAATTTTAGTAAATTTAACCCATGTAAAGGAAACACAAACTCAAAACATAGAAATGAGTATCTGTGTTTTTTGATGGAATGGATGTTAACTTGGTCTGTTCTTTAAAGTCATAAAGAAAATAAACAGATTCCAAGACTGTAGCAAGAATGCTTTGAATTAAATAAGCATGGAATATCACAGGTGCAGCGTTTAGTAAGACGATGGAAAGACGTCTGTTACCCACCTGCGCAAGGTAGAAAATAGATGCAGGGGAGACTTCACTTTCTTCTCTGACAGCTTCTTATTGTGCAGGCAACTGGATTTTTCTTTGCTCTGTTTCCACTGCTGTGTAACAAATGTCTGCATGATTCTGTCAAACCAAAGGTAAGTTTGTTATCACAGTTCCAAGGTAATTTAATATCAGATTTCTGTATGGATTATGTAGAGAATGCATTTATCAAGGGAAAATAAATGCATGGTAATTAGGCGGAGTTTAATTTTGAACCATACAAGATGTCTTCTTGTGTAGGAAAGCATCCTATAGAAAATTTCTATGATTTTACTGTGTTATGATTAATAATTAATTAATTACTGTGACATAATTAAAAATACAAACGATTAAGAAGTTGATAAAAGAATAAGGATACAAAGAGATTTATAAGGACGGCCTTTAGTATCAACACCTTTAGCTGAGGTGGCAAAAGAAAAGTCTGAATTATTTTGTTGGTGCCAGCAACACAGGTTTTAAAAAATGTTTTGTTAGTAATTATGATTTATTAAGATACAAGTAAAGTTCTTTTCCTTCTCCTTGATTTGCTTATGTATTTTTCTTCATGCAAAGGAAAACAAAATGCAACTACAAAATCGTAAACAAAAATAAGCCACGCAAAATTGACTCTATGGAGAATTAGGAGGTCAGCAAGTTTTACGCTCAGCACAGCCACCATTCACTTTAAAATGTGCTGGTTTTTTAAAAGATGGTGATCCTCTAAGAATTTTTAGTTCCTATCCTAAGGCAGGAATTTGGTAACTTCTGATCTCAGTATTTTCTAAGTCAAGACCATGGCATCACTGTTTTGTGATAAAGAATTCTAGGACGTCAAAGGTGGATTTAAGAAAGACACAGCCTTGTTTTCTGAGAAGGGTCTCAGGCTGTGGCAGCTCCTCTGGATCCCATCCCTCCAGTGACAACGGAGAAGAGTCCCTGAAGGCTGACATTTAAGTAGAGGCAAAATTTTACAATTAAACATTGTGCGCAGTAAATTAAACATTTTAATTTTCTTTCCCAAGTCAATTCAGCAGGTCCTGCTTTCCTGCTCTTTTCAGCTGTTTCTAACACAGATTGCTTTCGGACCAGGAAGATGGTACCAATATCTACTGTTTACAATACAGCAGGGGGCGAAAGAGGAACTTCATATACAGATTTGTTTTTCTCCTTCCACACATTTCACAAGGAAGGTACGGAAATGAAATCTGTCCAAGCTAGCCTGGATAGTAAGCAGAGCTGTAACACCGATGTTATCCAACACGGAGAGACCTATGTTAACGTTATGTTATTCAAAAGGGGCAGCTGTGACTCTTAGCACTAGGCCAATTGTTATTTTCTTGAGATCCTTCAGGTCTCACCACATTAACTCAGATCGCCAGAAACAACATCACTCAGACTAACTACCCCAAACTTGAGTGAGCTAGCTTAGATGAATTCAGAGGAAACGTGCAATTATTTGCTGTCTTTTTAGCTGTAGACGTAGTGAGGAAGAAGGGGGTAAAGCTGCAGTCCATGATGCATGATTCCAAATTTGCAGAAAATTCTCCCTAGAGCTCAGGACGAGGGAAAGTTCTTATTTTCCACTTAATTTTTGAAGGCTTTTTTCTCCCAAGATTTCATCAAGATTTAAATGTAATAGTAATATTAAGGTCATCATTTTCCCTTGTACTTAACTTGAAATCTCCAGTGACACCACCCTTTGTACCAAGCAGATTCAGATTCTTTTCCTCCTATGAAAAACTGCCATTCCTGTGTACCATTCCCTAAGAAACCAAGCAAGTGCTTCTCTGATTCTTGATAGGCTAACTGGAACAAAAAATAACAAGTAAAAGAGCTAAAATTGTTCCCACTTTTATATTACGTTAGCATTCTAAAGTGTGACTGCAACGTCTAAAACTAGTAATTCTTAAACTTGCACACCCAAATCCCTACATGTTCTTGGATTCGAAAGGGAGGAGTTAACTACCTCCTATAAGAAATTCAATATAGTGTTTCATTTCAACTGTGATCTGAAATATACATATGAGCACATTTGGTATAACGACCACCCCCTTATAATAGAGAGCCACCGAGAGATTTCAGTGCTCACACTGGTGGTTGAGTTTGTGCTGTCACTAAGAAGAACTACTTTAACTGCCATTGGCTGATGATAAAAGAAGGGAAAAAGACTTCAAGGTAAATTATACATTCACATCAACTGAAGACCAGATGAGGTCACAGCCAGCTATGTGAACAAAGCTTCCAGGGTAGTTCAGAAGAGAAAGCGAAATGACACCATCCATCAAATTAAATTAGTATATTAATTTGAAATTTGAGTGTTTTATTTTGATTTGCACATCAGTTATAAATTGAATTTTGTGTTATAAATGTGAACTCAACATACGAAGAATTTACACCATACTTTATGTTTGTATGCACTTCAGGCAATGTTGGAGATTTGCAATGTATTTTTTTCCTTTTAAAAACAACTTAAGGGGCTTCCCTGGTGGCGCAGTGGTTGAGAGTCCGCCTGCCGATGCAGGGGACACGGGTTCGTGCCCCGGTCCGGGAAGATCCCACATGCCACGGAGCGGCTAGGGCCGTGAGCCATGGCCGCTGAGCCTGCGCGTCCGGAGCCTGTGCTCCGCAACGGGAGAGGCCACAACAGTGAGAGGCCCACGTACCGCAAAAAACAACAACAACAACAACAACAACAACAACAACAACAAAAACTTAAGTTTGATCAACATCAATTCAACATAAAGTCACACACAGTTTAAGATTATTTCCATAGTCTGTGATATGCTTAGCCTTTGATTGATAGATACCCTATTCAAGGCTGATCACTATATTACATCTGTTTGGGGTCAGTATTTTCTCTTTCAGGCTCTTTTAATGACCTCACATTTTCCCAATATCCATTCAATGATGAAAATATATTCCAAGCCTTATTAAGACAAAGGAGTATCTAGGATTATATGAGAGGCAGATTAGTGGATGGATCAAAAGTATTGATATGGAGTCAAATTCTGGCTGTACCACTTTCTCAGAGTGTGTGAGCTTAACCAAGTTGCTTAAGCTCTCGGCCTGGGCTTCATCATCTAGGAAACGTGGAGAGTAACAGTACCTGCTTGATAGGGTTGTTGTGAAGATCAAGGGAGCTAATATATGTCACTATTCTAAGTGCCTGACATGTAAGCAGCACTGCATAAGCATTTGCTGTTGCTGTTGTTTAGACTCTTACTGCCAGAAACACACAAGATAAAGAATCACAGAAAAAGTTTAATGAGTGTTTCTTATTTCCTGAGCAAAAACAAAGGGCCTAGATTCTAAATCTGCCTTCCTAACTTGCTGTATATTTCTGGAAAATAACCTCTTTATATTTCAACTTCCTCTTATGACATTGTGAGGATGAGATCAGATTTTGAAATTTTATTATATATAATTTTAGACTAGAAGATCACAAACAAACCCAGTTATTTATAATTAAGGAAAGAAACTAAATTAGTCTAAAATTTATCAAGGGTCATTAAATAAAGTTCTAGTTCATATACCAAACTTTTCATATAATTAAAATCTGTCCATAAAAGTAAATAACTTTTTAAAAATGTTAAACCTTTGGGTGGCACTATTAATAAAATGTTACATATTCTACAAGGTGATTCAACAGTGAATACAGAGTATAGCTTTCCTTAATTTCTCAGGGTTGGGATTACACATATAATTTCTTTTTCTGAGCTCAAATGACATTAAGGGTAGGAAGCTATCTATTCCTAGACTTCTGTGCTTTTATAATTGTTGTCTCATTTGGACCAATGGCATTTCACCTCCCCCCCCCCACAAAAAAGTTCTTAAGTGGCTTACAAAAGTACATAAAGTAGAACTCTGGACTCTGAGTGATAATCATAGTCAATACAGATTCTTCAGTTGTAACAAATGCACCACTCCGGCAGGAGATGTTGATAATAGGGAAGCTATGGGCAGGGGCATATGCAAAATCTCAGTACCTTCCTCTCAATTTTGCTGTGAACCTAAAACCGCTCTAAAAAAATAAAGTCATTAAATTAAAAATAATTTTTAAAATGAGGGAGAAAATTGGATGAGGGAAAAAAATCATGGCTGGGGGGGCGGGAAACGTGCTAAAATGAGGTGGTGGCCAACTCGAATGGCTTAACGTAGAAGGCAGGATCCATGCTTAGTTCCAAGACCTGTAAGATACTGGCTTGAAAAACAAAATCCAATTGAAAAAACAAAGCCAATTGCACTGGAAAAGGATACCTAATCCGGTACAGGAAACAGAAAATTTCCCCTGTGATATTTTTTCCCTCACCCAATTTTCTCCCTCATTTTAAAAATTATTTTTAATTTAATGACTTTATTTTTTTAGAGCGGTTTTAGGTTCACAGCAAAATTGAGAGGAAGGTACTGAGATTTTGCATATGCCCCTGCCCATAGCTTCCCTATTAGCAACATCTGCCGGAGTGGTGCATTTGTTACAACTGATGAATCTATATTGAGTCCTTAAAAAGAAAACACTGCATAATATAATGTGCTAAATATATGTTGCAAATTGAATTTAGTTTCAAAGATGTGGAATTCTAAACATTAAGGGTTTATTTTCTAATTTTTATATGCCCACCTCCTCAGGTGGAAGGCAGGATGTTGAGGGAGGAGTGAATCCGGGGGGGCAGATGGAAGGAATCTGGCTCAGTTCTAAAGGGAGCTCTGCCAGCTAAATTACTGATGCAGCTCTTAGCATCAGGACGACTTCCGCTCCTGAAGCATTTACTTCAAAAAGCTTTGTTGAATAAAGATGCGACGGGGAGTGGTGAGCAAAATGAGAACTCAGTTCTCTTTAATAGAAATTTGTTTTTTATTCATTGGAAAACTTACTTTTTCAGCTGATGTCCCAGTCCAAATCTCTCTTTTGTGGAAATCTGAAAGACATCAACAGTGGGCACTGCAAAGGAAAAAAAAAATCAGCCTAAATGTTGAGTTGAAACTCAACCATCAGCCAGGAAAAAGTCTGAAAAGTAATATATATATTACTATGTATATGTAATATATATGTATATACATACATACACATTTTAAAATAGTCTACACACAATCCTACACATGGCTATTTATGCTTTATAGAGAGATTTTTGGAGATCATTCTAGGTTAGTATATATTATATATACTAATATATAATATATGCATATGTAAATGCACTATATATAATAATGAAGAATGATCTCCAAAAATATATATTAAGTGTAAATAGCAATGTGTAGGATAGTTTGCACACTATTCCTTAGGTGGAAGAGAGACATGTTTGTATACACACAGACCTTTTTTTAAGAATAAAACCATGGAGGATGACAGTAGGCATAGGATACTCACTTTTCACTGCACACCCTCTTGTGTGCTTCATATTTTTATCATATATATATATTTCTATAAGTTAATAACTATGCTGCTTATGAAATTGATAACCTCCAAAAGAGTCACTCACCATTCATTATTCACTGGTTTAAAGGGTATTTATTGTTTTCTCACTGTGCCAGCCACTATAGATAGAGTAGCAAAAAACACACACAAATATCCCTGCTCTCACGAGCCTTAGTAAAGAGAAGGAGACAGACAAAAAATAGATAAGAAAATAGATAAAATGTCACGTGGTGATAAAGGCTCTGGATAAAAATAAAGATGGAAGAGGGTGGGGAGGCTGAAGGTTATGTGGGCATAAACAGACTTCAGATAATATGGCATGAAGAAAAGGGTCCCAGCCAGAGGAAACACAGGGCAGTGCCCCTGAGGAAGAAATGTGCTTCAATGTTCTAGGACCAGCAGGGAGAGCTGGAGAGGAGTGAACAAGGTATCTCATTAGGAGATGAGATGAGAGAATGACCACAAACAGTGTAGGTTCCCTGTAAAGAGCAAGGATAGAAATAGGAAAATCAGTCTGGAACTCATTACATTAATTAAGGGAAGAGTATAGTGGCTTGCATTAGCAGAGGTGGTGAACATTTTGGATTCACACTCTCTGGGAGAGCTGACAGATTTTGCTGATGGACTGAATTTAAAGTGTCAGAAAAAGAAAGGAGTCAGGGATGAATCAAAGGATTTTTGGCCTGAGCAACCAGAAGGATGAAGCTTACCAATTCCTGGTACGTGAAAGACTGCAAGAGAATCAGGTTTGGAGCAGTGGGGAAGACTGCCAACTTGACTCTGGCTATTGTAAATTTGAGATGCTTATTTGTCATTCAAGTGGAAAAGTTAAGTAGGCAACTGGATAAAGAAATCCAGTGTTTATGCATTTCGGATGAGAGGAATGTGCTAAAGACATAAATGTGGGGGGAATTCCCTGGCGGTCCAGTGGTTAGGACTCCGAGCTCTCACTGCCGCGGGTCTGGGTTCAATCCCTGGTAGGGGAACTAAGATCCCACCAGTCCCACAGCACAGACAAAAAAAAAAAAAGACTTATATGTGGAAGAGCAAAAATACATATGTACTTAAAGGCATGAGGCTGGATGAGAAACTACGAGTGAGTGTAGATGGCGGAGAGAAGTCTAAGGATTCAGCCTGAGCCATTCAGTATGTAGAGGCTCAGCAAACAAGGCTGAAGAGGAATGGCTGGGAGTATGGAAGATTCCAGAATGCTGTTAATCTGGACATATATTCAAAAAAAATTTCCAAGGAGGGGGTAAACAACTGTTATCAAATGCTGCTAAGTTAATTAAGATGAGGATTCAAAATTGGTCATGGGGTCATTAAGCAATATTCTAGTCACTGGTGACATTGACAAGAGCAGCGTTTGTGAAATGATGCATCCAAAGCACATCTACAGCGTATTCAAGGAGAAAAAAAGAGGAAAGAAAATGAAGGAAGCTAGAGGGCAGACAGCAGAAGCAAGAAGAACTACAATCCTGCAGCCTGTGGAATGAAAACGAAATTCACAGAAAGACAGACCAAATGAAAAGGCAGAGGACTATGTACCAGATGAAGGAACAAGATAAAACCCCAGAAAAACAACTAATATATATGCTGTCTACAAGACACCCACTTCAAACCTAGGAACACATACAGACTGAAAGTGAGGGGATGGAAAAAGATATACCATGCAAATGGAAATCAAAAGAAAGCTGGAGTAGCAATACTCATATCAGATAAAAGAGACTTCAAAATAAAGAATGTTACAAGAGACAAGGAAGGACACTACATAATAATCAAGGGATCAATCCAAGAAGAAGATACAGCAATTATAAATATATATGTACCCAATATAGGAGCACCTCAATACATAAGGCAAATGCAAAAAGCTATAAAAGAGGAAATCGACAGTAACACAGTAATAGTGGGGGACTTTAACACCTCACTTACACCAATGGACAGATCATCCAGAAAGAAAATTAAGAAGAAAACACAAGCTTTAAATGACACAATAGAACAGATAGATTTAATTGATATTTATAGGACATTCCATTCAAAACCAGCAGATTACACTTTCTTCTCAAGTGCACATGGAACATTCTCCAGGGTAGATCACATCTTCGGTCACAAATCAAGCCTTGGTAAACTTAAGAAAACTGAAATCATATCAAGCATCTTTTCTGACCACAACGCTATGAGATTAGAAATAAATTACAGGGAAAAAAACACAAAAACCACAAACACATGAAGGCTAAACAATACGTTACTAACTAACCAAAACATCACTGAAGAAATCAAAGAGGAAATCAAAAAAAACCTGGAGAAAAATGACAACAAAACATGATGATCCAAAATCTATGGGATGCAGCAAAGCAGTTGTAAGAGGGAAGTTTATAGCAATACAAGCCTACCTCAAGAAACAACAAAAATCTCAAATAAACAATCTAACCTTACACCTCACCTAAAGGAACCAGAGAAAGAAGAAGAAACAAAACCCAAAGTTAGTAGAAGGAAAGAAATCATAAAGGTCAGAGCAGAAATAAATGAAACAGAAACAAAGAAAATAATAGCAAAGATCAATAAAACTAAAAGCTGGTTCTTTGAGAAGATAAACAAAATTGATAAACCTTTAGCCAGATTCATCGAGAAAAAGAGGGAGAGGACTCAAATCAATAAAATTTGAAATGAAAAAGGAGAAGTTACAATGGACACCGGAGAAATACAAAGCTCATAAAAGACTACTACAAGAAACTCTATGCCAATAAAACGTACAACCTGGAAGAAACAGACAAATTCATCGGAAGGTATAACCTTCCAAGACTGAACCAGGAAGAAATAGAAAATATGAACAGACCAGTCACAAGTAATGAAATTGAAACTGTGATTAAAAATCTTCCAGCAAACAAAAGTCCAGGACCAGATGGCTTCACAGGTGAATTCTATCAAACATTTAGAGAAGAGCTAACACCCATCCTTCTCAAACTCTTCCAAAAATTGCAGAGGAAGGAACACTCCCAAACTCATTCTATGAGGCTACCAACACCCTGATACCAAAACCAGACAAAGATACTACAAAAAAAGGAAATTACAGACCAGTATCACTGATGAATATAGATGCAAAAATCCTCAACAGAATACTAGCAAACTGAATCCAACACACATTAAAAGGACCATACACCATGATCAAGTGGTATTTATCCCAGGGATGCAAGGATTCTTCAATATACACAAATCAATCAATGTGATACACTATACTAACAAATTGAAGAATAAAAACAATATGATCATCTCAATAGATGTAGAAAAAGCTTTTGACAAAATTCAACACCATTTATGATAAAAACTCTCCAGAAAGTGGGCACAGAGGGAACCTACCTCAACATAATAAAGGCCATATACGACAAACCCACAGCAAACATCATTCTCAATGGTGAAAAACTGAAAGCATTTCCTCTAAGATCAGGAACAAGACAAGGTTGCCCACTCTTGCCACTCTTATTCAACATAGTTTTGGAAGTCCTAGCCATGGCAATCAGAGAAGAACAATAAACAAAAGGAATACAAATTGGAAAAGAAGAGGTAAAATTGTCCCTGTTTGCAGATGACATGACAGTATATACAGATAATCCTAAAGATGCTACCAGAAAACTGCTAGCGCTAATCAATGAATTTGGTAAAGTTGCATGATACAAAATTAATGCACAGAAATCTCTTGCATTCCTATACACTAACAATGAAAGATCAGAAAGAGAAATTAAGGAAACACTCCCATTCACCATTGCAACAAAAAGAGTAAAATACCTAGGAATAAACCTATCTAAGGAGGTAAAAGACCTCTACTCAGAAAACTATAAGACACTGATGAAAGAAATCAAAGATGACACAACCAGATGAAGAGGTATACCATGTTCTTGGGTTGGAAGAATCAATATTGTGAAAATGACTAAACTACCCAAAGCAATCTACATATTCAGTGCAATCCCTATTAAATTACCAATGGCATTCTTTACAGAACTAGAACAAAAATCTTAAAATATGTATGGAGACACAAAGACCCCAAATAGACAAAGCAATCCTGAGGGGAAAAAAAGGAGCTGGAGGAATCAGACTCCCTGACTTCAGACTATACTACAAAGCTACAGTAATCAAGACAATATGGTACTGGCACAAAAACAGAAATATAGATCAATGGAACAGGACAGAAAGCCTAGAGTTAAACCCATGCACCTATGGTCAATTAATCTATGACAAAGGAGGCAAGGATATACAATGGAGAAAAGACAGTCTCTTCAATAAGTGGTGCTGGGAAAACTGGATAGCTACATGTAAAAGAGTGAAATTAGTACACTCCCTAACACCATACACAAAAATAAACTCAAAATGGATTAAAGACCTAAACGTAAAACCAGACACTATAAAACTCATAGAGGAAAACATAGGAAGAGCACTCTGACATAAATCACAGCAAGATCTTTTTTGACCCACCTCCTAGAGAAATGGCAATAAAAACAAAAATAAACAAATGGGACCTAATGAAACTTAAAATCTTTTGCACAGCAAAGGAAACTATAAACAAGACAAAAAGACAACCCTCAGAGTGGGAGAAAATATTTGCAAATGAATCAAAAGACAAAGGATTAATCTCCAAAATATACAAACAGCTCATGCAGATCAATATTAAAAAACAAACAACCCAATTGAAAAATAGTCAGAAGACCTAAATAGACATTTCTCCAAGGAAGACATACAAATGGCCAAGAGGCACATGAAAGCTGCTCAACATCACTAATGATTAGAGAAATGCAAATCAAAACTACAATGAGGTATCACCTCACACTGGTTAGAATGAGCATCATCGGAAAATCTACAAACAACAAATGCTGGAGAGGGTGTGGAGAAAAGGGAACCCTCTTGCACTGTTGGTGGGAATGTAAACTGATATAGCCACTACGGAGAACAGTATGGAGGTTCCTTAAAAAACTAAAAATAGAATTACCATATGACCCAGCAATCCCTCTACTGGGCATATACCCAGAGAAAACCATAATTCAAAAAGACATATGCACCCCAATGTTCACTGCAGCACTATTTACAGTAGCCAGGTCATGGAAGCAACCTAAATGCCCATCAACAGACAAATGGATAAAGAAGACGTGGTACATATATACAATGGAATATTACTCAGCCATAAGAAGGAACGAATTTGTAGAGATGTGGATCGACCTAGAGACTCTCATACAGAGTGAAGTAAGTCAGAAAGAGAAAAACAATATCATATTTAATGCATATATGTGGAATCTAGAAAAATGGTACAGATGAACTGGTTTGCAAGGCAGAAATAGAGACACAGATGTTGGGAACAAATGTATGGACACCAAGCGGGGGAAAGCAGTGGGGCGGTGGTGGTGGTCAGATGAATTGGGAGATTGGGATTGACATATACACACTAATATGTATAAAATAGATAACTAATAGGAATGTGCTGTAGAAAAAATAAATAGAATTAAAAAAAACCCTGAAGTAAGCTAATAGAGACAACTCTAATGAAGATAGTTAACAGGCATGGGAAGCAGAGTGTTAGGGACTAAGTTAAGGTGATTTGAGGTCTAAAGGTGTTTGTTTTAAAGATGAGAGGAATTTTTTTTTTTTTTTTCTGAAGGAAATCTTTTAGAAGAAAGAGACATGAACAGTACAAGAAGAAGAGAGAGAACTGCTGGAAGGGTATCTTAATTAGGTGAAAGGAGATGGAAGCTAGCATGCAAATGCAAGGATGATATTGCACAGGAGCATGGGTAGCACCATTCACACTAACAGTTGGGATAACTGTTAGTTATTAATAACACAGAGCAAAGACTGTCTTATTAATAGGACAGTCTCAGACCACACATGCTCCACATAGTAAACCAGGCTGGTATCCCCAATTGCCTCACCATCTTGGTCATTAGTCTGAGATACAAACACTCCACTGATCAAAGAAAATGGGTGTTATATCACCCATCAGTTTCTTTCCTGAAAACATTCTAATCCTTAACATAGAGAGTACATCACTCCAATCCCATGTGTCCCAAACCCAAGGCTATAGAAAAGTGAATAAAAAATCCTAACTTGAAAACTCAGGGGAATTATTTTTTAAAGAAAAAGATGACAAAAGTAGAACACAGTGTGCTCTCTCTAAGATTTAAGAAGACACAGTCTCTTCTCAGGCAGATGGAAAAAGTAACTGGGAAGATGGAGGCAAAGAAGCAAAAGGAACCTGGTTTAAAAAAATGCAGAAAAATCCAAATCACACTAGAACTGAAATCTTCACTGAAGAAAATTGTATAAGACACATATATAGAGAAAGAAGAGATATAATAGACACAACTGTTTATCCAGAATATATTAATTATCCTATAAATGAATAATGCAAAGGCCAAAACTTATTCATACTATGAATGACTAGAAAATAAATGTCACCAACATTGACTCAATTAGTAGTATAAAATCTGAATGACCCCAAATTTTGGAAAACACTGAAAGAGCTAACAAGATGTTACTTCTAAAAATATTCCAAAATTCAAGTGACAAAATTCTTATTACTATTAAAATTAATGCAATTAATTATTGTAATTTATTGTATTTAATGTATTCATATAAGATGTTAGTAGTCAGTGAAATTGGATGTAGAGTGTATGAGGACACTGTACTACCTTTGCAGTTTTTCTGTAAACCTAAAAATGTTTTAGATTAATTTTTTTTAATGTTTGTAAAGGTAATAGATTTTTTTTAAAGTACAGCAATTTATTAAACAAATACCTTTTATTTTTCTGATTTTTGTCCTGAAACAGGAAGAAATACCAAAAATATTTCATTGCTGAGGACTAAAACTCCAAATTGCAATGTACAAGATGGTTGGTGAGAAGTAAACAAAAGTAATTGTATGCCATCATACGAAAAGCAAGTCACATACAGAATAAAATTTGTTCCTGTACTATATCTACTAAGTTAAATCATGATGCTAATAATTATCAAATTACTACTAAGTATTTTCTTAGAATATATTATATGTATAGGAGTATATTCTAGTTCCTGACTGGGTTCACAAGAAATATAAAACCTAGGTCTACTATATATTCTTTTCTTCCTTCAAAGTGAGATAGTGGCATGGACATATATATATACACTACCAAATGCAAAATAGATAGCTAGTGGGAGCAACCGCATAGCATAGGGAGATCAGCTCAGTGCTTAGTGACCACCTAGAGGGGTGGGATAGGGAGGGTGGGAGGGAGACACAAGAGGGAGGGGATATGGGGATATATGTATATTGTATAGCTGATGCACTTTGTTATACAGCAGAAACTAACACAACACTGTAAAGCAATTATACTCCAATAAAGATGTTAAAAAAAGAAAAGAACACATGGTGTTATGGGGATGGATGGTGGTGATGGCTGCACAACAATGTGAAAGTATTTAATACCACTGAACTGTGGACTTAAAATTGGTACATTTTATATTATGTTTACCACAATTTAAAAAAGGAAGGTAATAGATTTTTGATAGCCAAAACAATCAGTTAGAAAATAAACTGGAATATAAAAGTGCCATTAAGCAAACAAGTAGTACACAAATATTCAGGAATAAATTTAGCTAAAATCAGTCATTTAAGGCAAAAACAAAACCAAAACCCAAAAAACACAGAACTGTACAACATTTAAAAGTAGAATCTACAAATAAATGCTCCTTTATAGGAAAAGTAATAAATATTATAGAAATTTCTATTCTTCCAAAATTAAAAGTTTACCTCAACCAAACTGCCCACAGCATTCAGTTTTGGGGGCAATAGAATGAGAAAGATATACTAGTAAAATATTTTCTGTTTTACAAAAGGTAAAAGTTGTTCAATTATTCCTTGTCTAATAATTTAGGTTGGGAAGGCAATAAGTGAGGGTCGCTCAAGATATGTGGAAATTAGTCCCACACTGTGATCGTGTAAATGCAGAGGTATCAATAATGAGAGGATCTGCACAGGCAAACATTTTTAATAACATCAGCTATTTATCACTTTAAACTAAAAGCAGCCCTGTCCTTGAGATCATAAACTAGACTTATATACCAGCAATTCTGGAAAAAATATATAGTACCATAAGAATCATACCAACCTTTTCTTTTTAAAGTATATTTTCCCATGTACAATAAAAATAATCTTTATTTTTAACTTCAAATTGGATAAGGAGGTGTATTTCTTCAATTCTTATCAGAACTAACTCTAGAGTACAGTAAATGAGTAAATGTGGAATTCTCTTTTTGTTTTAAAGAAGTTTTAATATTTTATTTATTTTTATTTTTTGGCTGCATACCATGTGGGATCTTAGTTCCCTGACCAGGGATCGAACCCGCACTCCCTGCACTGGAAGCGCAGAATCTTAACCACTGGACCTTCAGGGAAGTCCATGGAATTCTCTTTCTTTACTATTCCTTTTTTTTCCCCACACTGTCTCTGTATTTCCTCTTTTCATTATAAAGAGTCTTTACTCTTCTTATCGGAAGAAATTATACACAAATCACACTAATTTCTGAAAGAAGTGCATTTCGACACTGCTTGAATTCTGAGGAAAACAAAACTCACATCTATAGGAAAAAAATTATAATTCTTGGACGATTACTGATTTTGTGAACAAAATTCAAAATGATGCATAAATAAAATGAAAGCAATTGATAATAAAGAGGGGAAAATATGGTATCAGCAGAGATTGTGGTAAAATTAAAAATAGAAGGGGAACATTATATCAAAGACTAAATTATGAAAAAAATTCACTCAATGGAGTAGAAGGCAAATGAAAAAAACTTAGAAAATCAGAGGTGACAGATGAAAGACTAAGAGAAATGATAAACAGCATGGAGGATACGGGAATTAGATCCAATCTACATATATTGGGGTGAGCAGATAAGGAAGGTAAGCATACCAATCAAAAATAAATATATAAAGAGTAGTATCAAGGAGAAAGAGAAAAAAATACCTCGATACGTACACATAACAAAACATAAACAAAACTAAGATAGATTTCTTACAAATGAACAAGGTTAAACACTTCAGACACAGACTAGCAGAAGTTTTTAAAGCACTTTTGCCTTTTTGGGGGCAATTGTTATGAGCCCATAAATTTATAGTTGGTCAAGTTTGTCTTGTTCACAAAACAAAGAGTCATTCTTAGGTATGAAAAATGAAGCATAACCCTCACGTTTCTTTGGTTTACAAACTATTAAACATGTAAATCAACTAACAAAGATGAAAAAATAAGAAATTACAGATGAATTGCAATACTAAATAAATAGTATTGAGCAATAAAATGATCTAAACGTGAATTAAAATATAATTGTTGAAATATAAAACCATGCAAATGTGACAAATCTTTAAAGAGATACTGTGAATGGAAAATCTCTGCCTAAAATTCAAGATTACATAAACACATGAGTAACAGTGGTAAGATTACATAAAAGCATGCCACATCACATCCCGCACAGATGAAACTGGGGTGAGTAGAGATTAAATGACCCAATTTTCTTCCTAACCCCATTAATTAAAAAAAAAGTTCAGACATGAGGGCTTCTTTTGCTTTTAACCACCATCAGAATAAAATAGAATAAGTACATTTCAAATCACTAAAGAAAGAAAAATATTAGCGATACAGCGGAATATGTGGGAAAACAGCAAAAACACATATACCTACAGGCTGGAATACTGTGCAGATATTACAAATCATTCCATTTTAGAATATTTAACGACTGGAGGACAGGCTCATGACATAACATTAAGGCACACAGATATCTATACAATTTGATATCAACTTTATGAAAATAAACCACATGTGCACAGAAAACAGAAACAACACCAACCGATTTACAGGTTTCTCAGTACAGAGGGATTATGAGGAATTATTTTTCTTCTTTATTACATTTCTATATATTTGAAGTAATCAAAATAAAGATATGTAACATCTATTTGTCTTTGCCTAGCATTAAATCACATCAGTTACTATGTGTTACTGTATGTTGATTATTTAAGTAGAATACATTATCCAAAAATTAAAAAATGGTGACAACAGAGACATTTTCAAAATGAGAGACTTTCCTATATATTTCATAAACTTGAAAGGGCAAATATTTTTCTTATGTGAAAACTAACAGTAGATATAAGTTCCCTGATATGCCTAAAGAGAAATGTGCAGAGACCACGGTAATGTGTGCACAGCAGATTAAAAATGGCCACAATTTCGAGAGGTGCCGTCTATGTTCCGATCCCTGATTCTGCGTGGGTTCATTGACAATTTTGATCAACAGAATACAGTGAAAGAGCCGTTGAAACTTTTAGCACACCTGTCTCTTGCAACACTTGCTTTCGGATCCCTGTCACCATACTACAAGAAGCCCAAACCACACGAAGAAGCCTTGTGTAAGGAGACACTCTAGTTAATAGCCCCAGCTGAGCCCTGCGTAGTCCCGAAATGACACCTGTATCAATTGCTAGCCATCTGAAATCCAACCATCTTGAGCATCCAACTAGTGGAGCCATTAATGACATAAACCCCGCCCACCACCTGACTGCAAAGGCACGGGAGACCCCAAGCAGGAGCTGCCCAGTTGAGCCCCAAAGAATGGTGAGAGAGAAGTTGTTTTAAGCCACTTCGTTTTAAAGTGGTTTGTTCTGCAGCAGTAGGTAACTGCAATAATATGAGTAGATGCAGGGTGTGTGTGTGTGTGTGTGTGTGTGTGTGTGTGTGTGTGTGTGAGAGAGAGAGAGAGAGAGAGAGAGAGAGAGAGAGAGAGAGAGAGAGGGGATTAGTACGCAGAGAAAACATTTAAATCCAGTAAGTCTTGGCAAGATTTATAATAGGGTCCTGTGTTATAAACAACTATTCCTTGAGATAAAGCAAAATCATCCCTTCAGGTATTGGAAAACAAAAATATTATTATGATCTTCATTTTCAAAAACAGAAATATGTTACACTTAGGCTAAATTCATCAGTAATCAAAGGTGAGATAAGTAAACATTAAAATTAAATCTCAGGTTCAGAGACACAAATAATTAAACTTAAGGGCAACCCTAAGTATACTTACTGAGAATCTATTATATGCAAAATTCTCTTTTAGGTTTTATTATGTTTGTTTCACAGCAACTTGTCAACTTCTGAAAACTATAAAACTAAATGTTATATGCTTCTGCTTCCAATAGTTATATTGGTCATAAAGCACTTAGGATGCAAGTATATTTAAGTATCATTATGAAGATAGCTGCATTTATGTTCAGAATTACCAAATGAACAGTCATTTTACATAATGCACAATGCACAACTAATGAACATTCAAAATAATAGAGAAATAAAACTAACCTGGGCCATTTAAATACTGTGTAAGCGAACAGTGTAGACGGACAATTATAGGTTCTGTTCGAATCACTTCCCAGGCCACAGCAATCTCCTCCTGTGCAAATATTTGAAAGATGAATTAGTCATCTTTTAGAGTTCTTGATTTTTTTTCCAGATAAAATTTTTTAAACTTATTTTAAATCATTAAGGCCTATAAATTATTTCAAAACCTATTCGCTTGTGAAAAGAAAGCCAAAGTACTCTTAATTTTTGCCTTCTAAATCTGAAAATTAAAGTGAAAACTTAAGAAATAATGATATACTACAAGCCCATAAGTTTCAGAATATATTACAAGAACTGATGGAAAAAATATATATGTATATAAAACCTCTGCTTTTTTGACAAGTCATAGCATTTCTTCATAAGTCACTTTGACAAAGTCATTATGTTACTTATAGTATTATGTACAAGAGAAACTAAAATTAAATTTCTTCCAAGAATAAAAGTGTTTTTTAAATGTACCAATCATATTGCTTCAATGGATACTTACATCAAGAAAGCTAACATCAATATGCAGATCAATATCTACATCATCAATGGCTCCATATTCCCTGAAAGCAAAGATTAACATTATTTTTTTCATTTTGCTTAAAAGGTAGTGTGTCCTACCTTATTTTACATTAAAACTTAATCATGAATTTTCATCTCTGATTTCCAAAGATAGCTCAGAAATGACTGTGGGCATGAATTAACTAACTCAATTTAGTTGGATTGTGGTCTTATGTGACCTCTTTATACCATATAGATATCTTTCCATCTTCATATTCAGGCAAATGCATACATAAATTCAAGAGTTATTTGGTTCATAGTTTCACACATTCCCAGTTCTCTGTGACAAATTAAACAATCTTATGTGACCACTTGCTTTTCACTGTACTCTCTGAAGATGAAAAGCCGCCTCTAAGGACAAGAAAGGGGTTTCTGACACAAGGAAGGGGTGGAGGGATAAGTGACTGCCACAATAACGTGCCCATAAATTTTCCTATCACATTAGACGGTGGTTCTGAAACTGGCCCAGGTGCTCTGCCACTTAAATGTCACTATGTTTTGACAGGCAGCTCTAAAGGTCTGATGTATCAAAATTAAAACAAGTAACAACAGTATATTCCACATAAAGACATTATGGAGACCAACTTTTCTCCAGCCAACATAGTGCCACAAACTAGCATATAGTTAACAAAGATCATAAAAACAGCAATTTTTATATACACACATCCCTATTTTTGATATTTTAATAAATTTCTTAAGTTACAAATACAAATCATAGTGAGGGAGAAAACTATAGAGATAACAGAAATTATAAAAGTTAATAGCCAATATTTTTTGAGATTTGGCCAGAAATCGTTCTAAGGATTTTGCATACCTGCGATCCTAGTGCCCTATAGGTACTACTACCATTTCCAATTTATGTCCATTAACTGAGGCTCAGAGTAATAAAGTAACTCACCTGTCATCACTTTGTAGCAGAGCTGGGATGTGAATACACATATCCTATTTACTTATGCAAGTGCTTAGCCGATTCAATAGTCAATAAACTATCACTTTGTGTTGGAAACCAGGTCAAACATTAATGGATGATCTCATTAGGTCCTCATTATAGCCTTCTGACAGGGATACTATAATTATCCTCATTTGCAAATGAGGAAACTGAGGTTTAGGAAAACGAAACAAGTTGTCAAAGGGCAGATAAGAAGTCAGTGGGAAGCCAGGCATTGAACTCACGTTCAACTTCAAAATTGTACAGTACAGTATCTGGCACATAGTAAGTACTCAATGAAAATTTCTGTGTATGATATATGCAAATAATGCTAACAGAGTACAAAACTATGGCACTTTTATAGGGTTTAGAGAAGGCATTTTTAATGATTAAATGGCTTTATGTAATTTGATGAATAAAGGAATCTAGAGGGTACTTTCGCTTTTTGATATCAATGACCAAAAAAATGCAGCATGTTAGAAAATAATAACTCAGCCTCTATGCTTTCTCCATCCTCTCCTTAAAAATATATCAAAACACTGAGCACATTTTCACTATTTATGAAATTACTTTTTGTTTTTTCATGGTCATATTTTTAAAGGTTACATAAAGAAGAAAAGGGATAAAATTATTCACAGGAATTCTTTAATTGCCTGCGTCAGAACATCTGTGCTATTCATAAAGGATAAAAACCTTTATAACCCTTTACAAATATAGACATATATGTAAATTTAGATACAAAAGTATGCCAAGTTAGTTATGAAATTATACAGAAACTAAGACAAGAAGGACCAAGCACAAGAACCATTTCTTTTATGTCTCTACTTCAGGGTTCAGAAAACTTTTCCTATAAAGGTCAAAAGAGTAAATATTTTAGGTTTTTCAGGCCACATAGAGTCTCTGTTGCATATTTCTCTTTATTTGGGTTTTTTTTTTTAACAACCCTTTAAAAAAGCAAACACCATGAGCTGTTCAAAACAGGCCCCATGGCCCAGTGGTCATAATTTGCTGACCCTGAACACCAGCAAATTATTCATAATATAAGAAGTCAAATAACCTACAGCCAGGCATGTTAAAAGAGAGCCATTAAATACAATGATGAGGATAGATCACTAACGATGTGCAAAAGACATTTTGGTGAGACAAAGAGGCCTTGACAACAACCATACCCAAGAAAATTATAACAAATACGTGCAAACTTTTACCTAGAAGGATGTATGTAAGAGTAGAAATTAGAAAAAAAAAAAAAAGAATATTGAATAATAAGGAAATAAACGATGGCACATTGATATAATTTTTTAAATTTACCCATTATTAAAAATATTGATATAAAAACATTTAGTATCCTGAGGGAAATGTTCCAAATATACTGTTCACTGAGCAAGCAGATTACCAAAACACTATGGAAACTAAAACACTTTATTTAGATAAAATAGAAATAGGAAAACCAAAAAAGTATAGAGTACTTATATATTAACTATAGGTTGTGGATAAAATTTATTTTATTAAAAAATGTTATGTATTTTCTAAAAAATATCTACTTTTTCTGATTACAATGGTAATATCGACTCATTATATAAAATGTGAGAAAGAGAAAAACGGACAATAGATAACTTGTAACACAGTCACTCAGAGACAATTCTTTTTGCTTATATCTCACTCCAGTCTCTTTCATATATTAATATATCATGTAATACACATGATTATTATTAAGGATAATAAGGTATGTAAAGATTTTTGTTCGGCTTTTTCACTTTTTCTATAATGAGTATTTTTTATATTGTGGAATATTCTTCAAAACCATAAATTTAAATGTCTGTATTTATATGAATAAAATTATGTAATACAACATTAGGTTGCTTTCAGTTTTTTTACACTATAAATATTGATAAATAGCTCTCTGGATAAAAATCGATGCACAGCTGTCTTCCCAGAGAATAATTTCTAGAATTACTGAGTAAAATAAATAGTATAACTATATTTGGGAGTCTTAATATATACTGTTTACTTGCTATTTTAAAAGGTTAAAACAACTTATAATCGCACCAGCGAAGATCCCCCAGTGACCATTTTCCACATGCTCATCATCGCCAGGCATTTTTTTCTCCCATCTTTGCCAGTTTCAGAGGGGAGAATAATTTTGGATTTATTTATGATGGCAAGACTTGGGTATGTTTAGAGGCAGAGAAAAAGGAATCAGAGATAACAAAAGTCAGCACAAACCTTACCCACAGCTGTTTTCTTCAAAAATAGATTTCCAGATCATTTCAACAGAATTTATCATAACGTTATGATCAGAATGTGATATACGTTCCTCATAAAACCTTTAATATGTGAATTCTGAAGTATTCCTTATATGATTTCTTCAACACTTTTTTGGTTAAAAGTATTTTCCCAGTTCCCAATACTATCAATTTCTTTCCAAAAAAAAGTAGCTAAAGGGTTACAAGTGTTCTTCTTCACCATAGCAGAGCATAAATACAGAATTTTAAGGAGGCAGAGGCATTAAAGGTTTGCAATTAACTGGATTCTGTAAATAGTTACACTTTTGTTTTTATGCCACACTTCAAAGAACGCACAACACCACTGTGTATATGCAAACCAATTTCCCTTGTGATGCCCTTTTTATATATTGCCAGTAATTTCACGTTTCCCACTGCGAGATTACAAAGCGTGATTACAGTCTGTCCAGATGCAGCGGCCCAGTCATCAGGATTGTTTCTGTATCTGCGTATCTTTCAGTAGCCCTAGATCTCATGAATAGCAAACGCAGAATCAAGGCGAATGCTTGAAATACGAATGCAACTTGAACTGTGAATCTTGATATCTGATTGTGTACTGAATGCTGTATCAGGTTTATAATAATTCAAAATAATTCCGTGCACTGCCTATATTTATTCACTATGAAAAGATCACATCAAATTGAACTTGAATACTTTTTTAAGAGAAGGGAGACTACACAGAAATGATCTGATGCAGTTGTTTCACTCTGGGACTGAGGGTTTGAGAAGAACTGCTCCACAAATTTCTTTCCAGCATCTGAGTTATTAGTCTTTGAATTGACATATCTTGAAATCCAGCCATCTGATTTGGACTACTTGCATGTGACCTAGTTCATTTAAGAACATATGTATGAAATATATTTTTCTATGAACATGCATTGTTGAGGGCACTATGTGTTAGAATTCTTAGCAATTCATTCTCCTGTTTTTTAGTGGAACTAATCAAGACAACATCCTCATTAATGCTACCACATACATACTTATAATATATTAAATGTTAGACCATCTATGTTGGTCCTCCATTCTCTATAAAACCACAGCTTATTTATTATACTGTTGTGATGTTTTATAATACTATCTGTTCAAAATTAGCAGGACTGTGCTGGTTATAAAAATATATTTTAGACAGATAGCCTTCCCTTATCAACTGTCAAGGAAATTATAAGCGTACACACACATACATGAAACTCTATCACAAGTTCTTGGGAAATAAACCTCTATTGCTATTTAGTTATTTCTGCTTTCAACAATTAGTCAGTTATATTTGGAGAAGAAATATATTTTGTGAAGAAACATACACCTTCCTATGACATCTGAAACTCAACAGCTTGTGTGTCTATCTCTGCATGCCTACTCAGTGTGTGTTTCATGCTCAGTGTGGGAGAGATGTTTGTGAATGGGCCAAGAAATATGCAAACTCAGTAGTTGGGAAGAAGTCTTGGCAGATTAAAGCATTTGCAAGACTGTATTCATGGTAGCTATAAATTTCTCTAAAGGACAACAGGGCTAAGAAGAATTTAAAAATTAGATCCAGATAAGAAAGGAAACCCATATAAAATAACAGTGTATAAGAGGTACAGTGTAAACACTTGCTACAACTCTGCCCTCCATTTAAAAGTCCTTGGTTTTGCTTGAGGAAAGCACAGGCATTGGAAGTAGAGGTGACTGTTTGGGATCTCACATTCTGAAGCTTGCATCTAGGTTTTATGCCAGTGTCTTTGAAAAATAGTCTCCTGTTTGTTTCTTTCTTCTGTGTGCCTCCTGCCATCACTTTCCCCTGGTTTTCAGTTCAGACTGCTTTTCCGTAGGCTCCAGAGGTAGAAGCGGGAGAATCAGTATGCTGCAAAGGACATTACAAACATCCAACCCAAGATCTTTTGACGAATGACATACTTTGGTGTAGGTTAAGTTATGCTGTAGTAACAAACATCCTCAAAATCTCACTGGTTTAACACACAAAAAAAGGATTTATATCTCACTCACACTACCTGCTTACTATGGAATCAGAGGACTAGAAAGAATGCTATTCATTGCAGTCGCCAAGGGGCCCAGAGTGGTGGAGTACTGAAGATGTGGGAACTCACACACTAGCACTTTGGTTCACATTTCACTGGCCAACACTAGTTGTGTGTCCACTGCTGATATTATAAGAGGTAGGGACGGGACTTCCCTGGTGGTGCAGTGGTTAAGAATCCTCCTGCCAATGCAGGGGACACGGGTTTGAGCCCTGGTCCAGGAAGATCCCACATGCTACGGAGCAACTAAGCCCGTGCGAAGCCACAGCTGCTGAGCTTGCGCTCTAGAGCCCGTGAGCCACAACTACTGAGCCTACGTGCACAACTACCGAAGCCCGCGCACCTAGAGCCCATGCTCCGCAACAAAAGAAGCCATCGCAAGGAGAAGCCCGCGCACCGCAATGAAGAGTAGCCCCCGCCGCTCGCCGCAAAAGCCCACGCACATCAATGAAGACCCAACGCAGCGAAAAAATTAATTAATTAATTAATTTAAAAAAAAAAAAAGAGGTAGGGAAATACAATCCTGCCATCTGCCAGAAGAGGAGAACTAGAGATTTGTTAAGTAGTCCTACTGGCCCACTACTAATGGAAATCCAGAGAAATTAAAGTGGTCCACCCTGATTTATGTGGCTTTTTCTTTCCTTTTCTTTCTCTCTCTCTCTCTCAACCTCTCTCTCTCTCTTTTCCATGAGATATATGTTTGGGTGGTGGGCCTGAATATAGTGGCATAGCTTCCTCAAACCTTAAAAAAGTCCTCTGCATGCCCCGTCCTCCAAAACATCAACTCCAAAATTACAATCATCCAACCACAAAAAGTGATCAAAATGAATAGTCAAAATCTTGCAGTCTTCCAACCTACTTTAACATTAGCCACAATACAAAGATTAGAATATTACTCAGCTGCCTTCAGTTCTTTAAAGGGATGATGGATGATCATAAAGCAAAGGATATTTTATTTGGGGTAAAAGTCTGAAACATCATCAGCAAATTATCAGAATCATTTCATTCCCAACCAAATGAGAATTTTGTAATTTGTAATTCTCTGCTTTCTAAAAATATTAATCTCAAATTGTTTTCAATAGCACTGATCATTTTTTAAATGAATACATGACTATAGGAGTAAATTTATAATAAAAACATAAAATAACCGCATTTTGTTGCATGATTCAAGATGAGACACATGCAGACTGATCAGGGGGTTAACCATGCTCCCCCAGAGACCTAACTCACTTCCTGCACAAGAGCCTGTGAATCAGAATTGTCATCAATGTTTCCAAGTACGGTTCAACCCAGCCAGAATGCTGCTTTTGAATGATTTGGCCAGGTAGAGCTAAAATTACCTACTTAAGTAATAAATTTATCATCGGTCACTTTTTCTATAGCCTCCCTCAACCTACTAAAAGAGAGTTTTGCCCAATTGAGGCAATCTCTGTTTTTTTTCTTCTCTTAAAGAGAACTTAGATGTGGTTAGCTGCCTTTCTCATTAGATGTCACATTAAAAAAAATGACAGCAAATAGCATATTATGCATATTGAGGTACTTTTGCTCTTCAAACTCCATTAAGTTCTTATGAAACTCAATTAAGTAAAAGAACAGCTAATTAGAACAGTCTGTTTTCAATAGACTTAAAACTTTGCAAAGAAGGTGACTCCAAGATCTTAGGCCTAACTACTCCTTTCTCCCATATGTCCAAGCCACAGTATTTGAGACCAGACAGTAAATTCATTCTTATCTATTTTAAGTAAATCACACTAGTCCTGCTGTGATTTCCCTTTATATCATGAGGCCTCTGGGAGGTTATTTATTCTGGAAACATCCTCTGTAGTTAGAGGAAATCTAGAGCAGGCAAGAACACGGCTTGCATTCATTGAGAGTTAAATTGGACCAAAACTTGTAAGTGAAAGAGGCAAAGGGAAAATAATCAAAACCATTTATGACTTTAGATACTTTACTTGAATGAAATTCCAGATATTTATCTAATTTCAACAGTCCATAAATTATCAATATTTTATTAATAATGGAAGATACTAATAGAAATTATAAGTATTTACCTTATGATAGTAATATAAGAAATTATCAAATGCTTGCTGAAGAAACAAAAATATTCATATATATATACATATATATGATATGATTGAGGCCTAAATAGCATGGAAATATACGTAAAAAAACTTTATAAAAGCAATCAATGTGTGGTAAAGTGATTCTCTAAACAAAAATACATATTTCAAATGAAAAGCAGCTAAATTCTATGTTGTGTTGAATTAATCACATACAGACATTTTTCTTTCATGGGGGAGAGGGTTAAACTACTGCAATTAAAGTTTTAAGCTTTCAACCAAAGTTTGACGAAAGTTAAAAAAATTAGTCATTGTTTTGTTCAATTTATTTATTTAGGCAGAGCCACACAGCTTGTGGGATCTTAGTTCCCCTACCAGGGATAGAACCCAGGTTCTCAGCAGTGAGAGCGTGGAGTCTTAACCACTGGATCGCCAGGGAATCCCTGGACAATTTATTGATAGTCCCTGTTGCCTTCTTCATTTATTCATTCTATAATACTTATGGAATCTCCATATTCCTTATCCTGGAGCCAGAGCATAGATCAATTGTGAAATGATCACAGCTAATTTGCTAAAACTTTGGAAATTGCAAAGATTTGCTTTTCCAAGTATAATCCCAATCACCCTCACTCAGTTGTAGCCCAATATCCCTCCATGAGCAGGAGGGAGAGGGTCCGGGTGTACGATCCCAGCTTATTTAGGCCACAGGTGGTTGTGAGTTTCTGCAGGCAAAATGAAACAGTTAGCAATTATAAATTACAGCTGTGTTATACTCCCTTAAGTATTCGTTTGCTCTCTCAAAATCTCCGTATGTTCACTGAAAAGAATATAACCAGATAATATGAACATTTTTCACAGACGTTCCACTGAAAACAGTCAAGAAGCCCCCAGCTTATATTTCATATATGCCCTGTGCCAGGCTAAGTACTGGAGTACAAGCAGGATTGAAAACCAAACCAACACAAAATAAAGGCAAATAACAAAAAAGTGTGCTGCCCCAGCACTCACAGAATTCAGTCTAGAGGGGGAGAAGTAAACCCATAACGACAAGACATGAAGAGACTAATAAATGAGATTAAGAGCCAAATGTGATGGGAGTGCAGACGGCAGAATAACCAGTCTGCATCAGAGATTCAAGGAAGGCTCAAAGAAAAGCTGACCTTTAGACTGGGGCTTGAATAAAGACAGCAACCAGGTTTGAGAGGGAAGCACTGCTTGGGCAAATGGACAAAGTCAAGGGGAAATACAGCACGTTTCGAGAACAGAAACAATCCTGGTTTGGGTGGATGAGGCTGGAACTGAGGTCAGGCTGTGAGAGGAGTCTGCAGACTTGGAGACCACCCTTTAGGAAGATAACAAAAATCTGAAAAATCAGATCTGACTCATGGAAGGAAACAAGTATGATGGCAGAAAAGGGTTTTTCTTAAGGAGAGAAAAGAAAGTCTAAATAGGGATGGTGGGGGTCTTCTGAATGATTAAAGTAATAGAAAATGGCCTGGAAATTTATCACCAAATAATATATTAAGTAACTGCAACAAAAAAAATAATTATCATTCAAACACACATTGCACAAACTTATGTCTTTTTTTCCTTTCTTTTTTTAGGGGCCAGATTACATATCACAATGTGATTTGGATACCAGTGGTTATGCATTATTTACTTTTATTGTTCACACAAATATGTCCTTAATTTATGATAACAACATGGGCTCAGCTGGCCAAATCTGTTACAGGAATTGATTATAATGCCACTCAAGACTGATATTTTATCAGACTAACTCTCCAAAAATAACTCATTTCTTTAATGAAATCAATGTAATCTTAAACCATGTGTACACACAAAAAAATCATAGCCATAAATGTCATTTTCTGTAAGTAGAAACATAATAGACTCTCTCATATACTTCCAAATGTAATTAAGCCCAAGAAAATTTCCACTTAACTCCAACTCAAAATTCCAATGACTTTCCAAATAATTTTAAGTTGTATTCACCAAAGGTATTTATTTACCTGAGAGAAACTGCATGTGGCCCATATATCTCTCTCACTGCCGACAAATCAGCTTCGAGTTGGGGGTGCTTGTGCAGCTCCCCGTCATAGTTCACCTGATGTAAAGGGATAATTTAGAAATGACTTAGGGTAAAGAGAATCAAAAAATTCAAAATACAAACAATCTCTTGGACAGGTGACCCTGTAGTTCTGCCATGGGCATTTTCTCTGTCGCCTTCATGAAAAAAGAATAGACAGCTCAGGGCTTCCCTGGTGTCGCAGTGGTTGGGAGTCCGCCTGCCGAAGCGGGGGACACGGGTTCATGCCCCGGCCCGGGAAGATCCCACGTGCCGCGGAGCGGCTGGGCCCGTGAGCCATGGCCGCTGAGCCTGCGCGTCCGGAGCCTGTGCTCCGCAACGGGAGAGGCCACAGCGGTGAGAGGCCCGCGTACCACACACACACACACACACACAAAAGTAGAGACAGTTCAGCAATACATTCACTAAAGTTCTTAGGTTCACATACATCTAGTATAATTTATTATGCTTAAAAAGTAATATTTGACTACTCTGATACGAAGACAATGCCAATGTTAAAAGGAGTGAAGTGGCAGATAATCTGAAAAACTTCTAGACTGAAAAAAAATATTTACTTCCCCCTGTAAGAATTAGCAGTGTAAATAAAAATCGAAACTGGAAGAATTATTTTGCAGAATGTTAGAGTATTATATTGGTTAAAGAATCATTAGGAAAAGTACCCCATTCCTAGTAAGGCATTCTGGAGACAGGAAACCTAGTTTTATTTATGTCCGTCCATACCTCTACTGCCTTGCATACACTTGATTGACAGATTACTAATTTCTGATTCTGAATGAATAAATTGACTTGCATTCTTTACATAATAATAACTGGCTTTAAAGCATCTCTTTAACATATTACCTTTCCCTTAAACTATCCAAGTTACAAAGCATATTGGATCAAGAAGTTTACAGAAACAGAACAAGACAACTTATATAGCCATATCCTAAAATCAAATGCTCAGTTTAAAATTTTAACATTGTTCTGGAAAAATATAATGAATTCTTTCATATAGATGCATATGTGGCTATGCTATTTTCATATATATAAATTACGATGTTTCTTCATAACAATTTTTCAACAAACTATAGTATAGAAGGAAAAGGAAGATAATGAATACAAATAATGAGGATGCTCGATAATTAGGGCCTATTAGTTTTTATAAAGGTTAATCACCTTCTATTTAAAACTAACAGTTCATGCTTTTATTAGTGTCACCATTTCAAAATATTGACTGAGCACAATATGCTTAATAAATGTAAAAGTTAAAAGCATAATAAGATGCTGTCTGTAAAACATCTGTAATGAAGTTAAGACAACTTCAATGTAAATAAATGATTACAGTCAAATAATTGCAAAAGTAACCATAATTCCTGAAAATATATAGAAAATGAGCGACAGACAAATTATAGGAATTTCCTTGTTAGTTACAGAACCCTGAACAACACACAGGTCTTTTAGATGACAAGCGCAGATTTCCACTAGAACGAGTATGGCTACTGCTACCTTTGAGAGTGGCTATTTGGAGGAGCTGGTGTGCTTACCTGTCCTCCATAATAAAATTCTTCAGAATCATTATCTCCTTCAGAATCTTCTTCCACCGTACTATTTTGTCTTGACTCCTTAAAATAATAGTAAGAAGGCAATTTTAATGGTCAAACTAGTTTTCCTCCTTCTGAAACTAAAGTAACAAATGACCATAATAGGTAGGTCTCATGCATACCACATGGATTTTAAATAAAAGAAATGTTGGTGCAGTACAAACCGAAAACAAAAAGGTAGTAAGAGACAATTTTGTGGGTGCATTAAGCTCTATGTATGTTTCACTGGTCTTGAGTTGTACAATTTAATATTTGATGTATATAAAAAGCTATGTTAATCAATTACAATTTGGGGTTTGTTCTGATAAAACATCTGAGCAGCTCACACTGATTCAATTTTTTATTAAAAAATTCCTCAGCGTTATTTATCCCAGACTGTTCTCACTTCCACTGCCAACTCCACATAATGGTATGAAAGAAAAGGCACTTTGAATCTAATAATATAAAGCTCAAATTATGAAAATAGATACAAATCACATTATGAAGAGAACTTTGTAGAAATTATCTTAGATTTCAGATTTCAAAAGGATATTTAATTAAATATGCTTGAACTTGAAGTTTGAGTTTCTAATTAACTGAACTGTGTCTAAAGTACAAACAAAGTAATAGAAAATGTGTCTAAAGTACAAAAAACAAAGATTCATCTAAAGTAACTATTCCTATCCCTGACCCTTTTAAAGTAATTAAGAGAAAAGGTAGCTGCTTTTAGACACAGGAATCTATTAATTCAATGTTTTGTAATTATCCCTAAATTTCTAGATAAAATTTCAAATTCCTAAGGCAAACAAAAAACCTAGAAAAGGGAATTTGGGTTTTGTAAAATACAAACAGTTTTTGGTTTTAGCAGCAATAATGCTAAATCAGTGATTCTCAGTTTGGCTACTGAAGAGCACGATGAATGGTACAACACTGAGGGGAAGGCAGGGTTGCATTCAGTGCATAGTTTTAAAACCAAAGAATGGTCGGGTGCCACCACATTCATTTTGTTTGTTTAATGTCCCAGTATTTACTTAGAGATTGAAGTAAACTTCTTGAAGGTGAGGAAAGGGGATATGTTTGTTGTTGTTGTTTTAACACTGGCCAAAAATAATAAGACTATACCCAAGCTCTGTGTTCCTTTAGCTAGAAAGATCACCTTTTACAGATGAAATTCTAAGGGTCTGATCAAAACTATGTATACCACATACAGTTAATCTAAACATACAGTTTAGAATAACATACGGTTATTCTACATATGTTACATAAGTGCTCTTCAATCAACTACATTATTTGATGAAAACACAGAGAACAAGTTAGGTTTTGTATGCACTTTATTTAGATTTAAACCAGATGTTCTTTCTATTACTTGAAAGGTAGCTAATTTTAGGCCACCATCTTTCCCATACATAAGTCCCTAAGCCAGGAGCATGTACTTCATTCACTGTATGCAATTTTAACCTAAATAATGATGATATTAACTACAAATACACAGTAAATTTCAAATATATCTATACTGTTTGAAGAAATATAATAAAACATAAAATGTAATTTACATACCTCCCCATTTTCCTTCTGTAATTTGGATTTTATGGATAAGCAACAGTTAATGTCATTTGTCTTTCTTAATTCTGAAAGTTATAATTAAAGAATCATTTTAGTTTTCAGTATACTATTTACCAAATATTTATAAGTTTCAGTATAAAAACACCCCATAGATGATTCTTTCCTTTGCAAGAGAAATTAAGGGATATTTTGAAATTATATTATGTTGGCGAATTATATTACATACAAACTATTCTGATGTTTCATTGCCCATAAAAATGTGCTCAAACTGAAGTGGCCACAGTACAAATTCCTTCAGTTCTCACTATATATTTCATGGGATCTACATTGCCTTCAGTATGTTTTTTAAATATTCAGTTTGTCTGGCAGTATCACTATGAATGAAAATATTTTCACAAAAGCAAATATCTGCATAAGGCATTTAAATGGGACTTTTTAAAAGTACTAATTTATGCATTTTTAAAACTGTTGAAAAACAAATTAATGACTTTAAATAGAAAATCTGTATGGAAAACCAGATTTATAGATGCCAAAGATAAATACTATATGGGTTAAAAGAAACCAAAAAACAAAGCTACCTACAATCAAGAAAATACTAACCTGGAATTTAAGAAAATAGTGTATTCCTATTACCTGTTGCTATTCGATGAAAAATTACTGGAATTGGCTCTGTAGTAACTAATACATCTTCATCATTTTCTGAACTTGACACATATGTATTATCTGCAAAAGAAATACAGACAACTAAAGGCATAGTAACTTGAAAAAGTACAACCTTTATTAAAAAAAATTAAGGTATAGCCACATCGCTTCCAACACTCATAAGGCACACACTACGGTTCTGATTAATCTCAGAAAAAAAATGAAGTAAATTGCAGGTTTATGTGCGAATTAATTGTAAATAGCTTCTTTAAAGATGTTTGCATCTCCTAGAGAAATATGGACTTTGGATAGAGACTATCCGAACACATCTCTAACATCCCATGCAGTAATGGATCACTTGGACGCAACTGGTTGCCTCAATTCATTGAAGAGCATCCTTCCCAACATCGGTATCAAGTATCTGGTAATATGACACACGACTGTTATTTTTTTTGCTCATTGATGATTACAGGGCATCTGTGACACAGCTATTCAACAAATATTTAACCAATTTTTAAATAATGGTCCTATAATACACTCATCAATGATGTATAAAAAATGTAAAAATATATATAAAAAATAAAAGTATAAAATAGACCTAACCAACAATAGAAGCCTGTATCAATTTCTGCTAGGAGAAATGAGTGTTCAGATGACTTACTGAACACATGATAAAAGATCTTGAGCCCAGTTTTCATAATATTGTGTCAGTACAATGAGAACATGATTTTTAAATGATCGATAGCTAAGTCATTACTTTATTTCCAAAGAAACATCTGTACTGTTTTTAGACCTTGAGTAGTGACAGTGATATGTATTCACAACATAGCCACAAAAGACTCTCAAAGTCACAAGGCTTTAAGTTATTCAGGAATCTGAGAGGAGACGGGGGTGGATTAGACTTGAAACAAAACAGGTTTGCCCCATTACTTTGATTTGTTCTAATTACAAATTTTGCCTTATTTCCTTTTCAAGTAGCATCTAGGAGGGTGTGAGGATTTTTGTGTTTATCAAGTGAGACCCCGGATTAAGAAACAGATTTAGTATAACTTTTTAATTACTGTCTCATCATATTAGGTGAGCCTTTGACTGCTTATCTGGGGTCTCTTCTGTCAGTAAACTCATACCTTCGGGTGAGGATCAACAGCTGCTCTGTTAAAACAGAGTTATTAAATTTCTTAACCCTCATTCAGAGGGTTCAGTCCATTTTTAAACCTCTTAAACCCTCATTCAGAGCCTTACTGATTCATTGTGCATAGTTCGGTTTTCCCTATGTACAATGGATTCCTTGACGCAAACTTGAGAAGAAAAAGAGCAATGGAAGCAATAGCTGACCACCAACTAGAAGGGAAGATCCAGAAAAATCTGGACAGTGGACTCCATATCATGGAATACCTCAGTGTCATGGAATGAGGAGGATTGTACCAAAGCATCAAGAGGCCAATAAATTAGAACCTTCTGTTTAAGAAAACAGGGAAATGAATAACTCAATTTAAAGGATCAAATGGCTCCCACAAAGTGCTGACACTGGAAGGCAGTGAGGTGTGATTCAAGACAATATAATTTAGTAAATAATTGTTGCATAACACCGAAAGACAGGATTAGGCATTCGACATATCATTTTCTAAGAGATTTTCTACCAGTCTGTATTTTGATTAGTATTTAAGCATTAGAACACTTTTAATTTCTGCTTTTGGCTTAATTTACCCAAACCAAAATGTTTTCAGTTTGCATAACAGTATCCATTAAATAACCATTATGATACAATAGGCCAGATCACAGAGGTGTATTCAAGTCAAGAACAGAAATGTAAGAGTAGACAAAGCACTTCAAATCTAGACTCTGCTACCAATTAGCTGTTGATCCCTTTAAATCTAAGCCACTGTCTGCTTAGTTATAAAAGGAAGAGGTCTGCTGATGACTTTGAGGAGCGTCCCAGCTGTCTGAATTGATTCTATGTTTTCTTTTGTTGTTGTTTAAATAATTATTTCTAAATCTTCCTCAACCTATTTTGATATCTGTAATAATACATTGTCTTTGTTTAGACATAGGAAAGGAGGACACAAAAAGGATAAAGAATGCATTTAAGGTAACAGAATGAGTCAGTGACAGAACAGAATGCTTTCAAACTCAAATTCCTTCACGGGAAGTCTCCCACTTGAGTCTAAGGCTGGCAATTTCTTTTCCTGAAAGCTTCCGGGGACAATTAGGTTCTTTAACATGTATGTTTTGTAGAGAACCTGTAGATTTTTGTTTAAGGCTGTTAACAGTATGACTATTTTCTCTTCCCTTCCCTACCAGACTAGGCAAGCATTACTGGACAAGGGTGAGATGAGTAGAGAGCTACAGAAACGCATCTCTTAAATTACTGCTTTTATTCTATTTCTAATTTAAGCCAGCATTCCATTATTCATTACTATGTAACTTAATAGAAATAATTATAAATAATAACTATACTGGTTTTATAATACAATCTGCATATTTCCTCTACATATGATATTCATGTCAACCACCAAGCCAATTATTATCCCTATTTCAAAGATGAGGAAACCAAGGCTGAGAAAAATTAATTCACCCAAATTATTTAAGTAACAAAGTAATTACACAGGGCGTAGTAAGTGGTAAAACTGTCTGAATCCAAACATCAATGCTTTGCTATGTTTTTTTATATCAAAATATTGCCACTCAACAATTGTAGTATCTTGTAAAACATGTAAGAGAAACGAGAGAATTCATACCCTCCAGTAGGTAAGCCTCCCAATTAAAGGTGGTAACTGATGAGAAAGAATTCTGCTGGCCTGTCACAACAGAGTCAATTATCTGTGATTTGTAATATACTTACCTTTAAAAAACAGAAAACTGTCTACAGTAGAAACTCCACAGGTAAACTAGAAGGCTGCTTTATTTCTTCATTTTATTTGAAGAGCCAATATGTCTTTAGTATTTCATTTTTATACATGTTATTATGTATACCTAAAACTGAAGACCCTCTCAATTTTCATTTTCACAAAAACAAACTATGAAATGAGTTCCAATAGATGGCACAGGTAACTTAATAGATTAAAACTATAAAATGGCAAATCTGCTAAGGAATAAATAGGATGGCATAATCCTGAATTTGGAGGATTATGCTAATACATGTTCATAGGGCAAAAAAAATTCCATACTGTATTTTCAAACTTAGGTGATGAGCTAAGCACTGAACCGTATTATCCAGAAAAAGTAGGAAAAAAATCCTGAGGAACATTAGCAGAAGGAATTAATAAAAGTACTATCAAGATTACTGCATTTAGAAATTAAAAGCAACATAAAAGAGAGCATTTGTTTGAAATAATTTTTAAAATAGGCAAGCTTTCTGGAAGAAAAATCAAGGGGAGAAAAAGACAAGAATAAATATAAAATAACAGGGCTTCCCTGGTGGCGCAGTGGTTGAGAGTCCGCCTGCCGATGCCGGGACGTGGGCTCGTGACCTGGTCGCTGTTCTGCATACTCCCTTGATAAGACACACACACACACACACACACACACACACACACACACACACACACACACATATATGTTTTATTATATATAGAGATATATATATATATATATATATATATATATATATATATAAAATAACAGAAATGAGAAAGGAGAAATAACCACAGAGATGCAGAAGATTTTTAGACTTACAGGCTGAATACTATTAAAAACACTTTTTGCTGAAAAATTTGGACATTCCTCCAACATAGTGGGCTTTCAAGAAGAACACATGTTTAAAAATGACTAAGAAATAGAAACAAAGAACAGATTCATCAATCATGGCAGAAATATATGACAACTGCTATAGAACCATCCCTAAAAAGATACCAGGTGGCGCAGTGGTTGAGCATCCGCCTGCCGATGCAGGGAACACGGGTTCGTGCCCCGGTCCGGGAAGATCCCACATGCCGCGGAGCGGCTGGGCCCGTGAGCCACGGCCGCTGAGCCTGTGCGTCCGGAGCCTGTGCTCCGCAACGGGAGAGGCCACAACAGTGAGAGGCCCGCGTACCTCAAAAAATTAAAAAAAAAAAAAAAAGATACAGGCTCAGATAGATTTGCTAGCAAGTTCTATCAAATGCCAAAGAACAGTTTAATTCCATCATCAATTTGAAGTATTTAATAACAGAGTACATGACAAAATACACGTAGTTCTTATAGAGCAGCCTTAAGATATCTGCTAATATATAACTTGTCACCTTCTATTCAAAGGAGAAAACATACACGATACCTCATTAGATGCCAAACAAGAATTCGATAAAGACTTAATACTCCTTCTTAAAAAAAAAAAAAAAAAAAAAAAAAAAAAGCTTAGTAAATGAGAAAAGGAATGATACTTGCTTTTCTGAAAGCAACTAGAAGCAAGCTCACTAATTTTGAGAAAAGGAACAAAGCTGCCAATTTTCATATCTATTATTAAAAATCATTCTGGAAATTCCAGCCAGTACAAGAGGAGAAAAAAATACAGGTATGAATACTGGAAAGGAAGAGCAAACATATAATTTTGTTTGTTTGTTTGTTTTTTGCGGTACGCGGGCCTCTCACTGTTGTGGCCTCTCCCGTTGCGGAGCACAGGCTCCGGACGCGCAGGCTCAGCGGCCATGGCTCACGGGCCCAGCCGCTCCGCGGCATGTGGGATCTTCCCGGACCGGGGCACGAACCCGTGTCCCCTGCATCGGCAGGCGGACTCTCAACCACTGCGCCACCAGGGAAGCCCATAATTTTCATATAATATTATCTATATAAGAAATCAAGCGTATTAACTGAACTCCTAGTACAAATAACTATGGATTAAAATTTAATAATGGGGAACATATTATAACAGTAATATTCACTTTGAAGAAAAAGCTCCATAGAAATACTACTACTACTTCTTCCGCAGAAGTGATAGGAATCCGAACTGAATTATAGACTTGGTTACCACCAAACTACACATCCTTGCGGAATATTTAACTTCCCTCAGCGCATTTCTTCAAGTATAAAATGTCATGATAGCACTTGTTCTGTCTATACACAAACTGGTGTTTAGAATCAATTCAATCATGTATAAGAAAATACGTGGCATCAACCAATTCAAAATTCTATCCCCAAATGCACTAATCTCTCTCTCCATCTCTGTGTTTTATTTACACTTCTCTTTTATAAATTAAATTATATTGGCAATTCACTATGCACTTGCTTCATGATGTAAACTCAATTTTAAAAAGCACCAATGATAACCAATACTTTATGTTTTAATTTTAATTTTTGTATACTGTAGTTCCAGTGGGGCTCCCATATGGTGAGAAAAACCAGAGTAATACTTCTTGACCACAAGAGGGAGCTAAACATTTGGTTCACTTGGTTTATTAAAGGCATCTACCGTATTTCTTGCGCTACAGAATAATTCACTTACTGTCTTCAGGGGGCTTTCATTTGTGGCATTATTTCTATCACCCTGACTTAAATGTCCTGCATCTCTCTTGGCTGACATCTCTAGGAGCTGCCACAGATGAGAAGCATAATAATCATAATATTTACAATAAATAGTGGGGCTTTTATTTTCCTAACATATTTAAGCAAACATTCAGCATCAAAAACATACCATATCATAATAAGGGGGAGGGCTGATTTCAAAACCAGCTAAGAAATTTTTTTTCTTTATACATTTCATGTCTTGGTTCTTCCAATAATATCTGCCTAGAATACTTTTTATAGTACTATTAAAAATAGGCATATTTTTAATAATGAATAACTCTCCTTGTAAAATTGCACAATAGTTTTATAGAATGCTATGCTTAAAACATATGGAGATCATAGCAAAACAACTGTAAGGGAACTTATGATATGTGAAAATTATTTTAAAGTGTAACATTTGATCTTACAGAAAGGTTAAATGCATAATGCAAATTGCCACTGGAAATACTTAGCTTAAAGGCTAAAAAAATATTTTACAATATCCTCGTACCACATTATTAACTAATTATTTTTTAAAAAATACTCAAAGTATACGTAATCAAAGTCACTTATAGCAATCTACTCATTTTATACAGAAAATTATGATCCCAATCATGCATAGTAAGTGAATAAAATGGCTAGATTTGAATAGGAATTGGAATTATGATTTCAATTTATGACCCTGACAGATCAGAACTGTTAGTTTGGTAACCATCAGATTTTATAAAGTAAGAATGCTGGAGTAAAAAATATATATATGAAACATAGGCAGTTAAAATTTGCTAATCTTTGCCACAGAATATGATAAAAAATAGATTCTTGCATTATACTTTTTTCTTTGGGGTAAACTAATCAAGTCATATTTGATCTACACTAAGTCTACAGTGCTCGTGCTCTTACTCAAGACAAAATTACAGACACCATTAGTGAGAAAAACATTAAAGATAAAGTCCAAATTATCATGACTTAAATATTGGCATACACATCCTGGGCTCTGGTGAGATTACAGTCAGTCTAGAAAGTAAGACTGAACATGGCCTAGAAGAAAGATACTGGTTTGATCTACAGAAAAATAGATCTGTAGTGACCTTACATTCAGTTTTCTATGGACAAATGTGTGTGGATCTAGTAATCTATTTCAGGACACATAGTGAGGACATCTGTGCATATGCAAGAAGGCTAGTACAGTCTAGCGGTATGGTCCACGGGCTCTGGACTATTGGGTTCAAATTGCAGTTCTTCCTCTTACTAGTAGTGTCGTCATTCAACTGTAAAATGAGGATATTATAGTAACAACCTCAGAGAGTTGTTGTGAGATGTGTTCAACTGTATATAAATTTAGAGAAATTAAGAAAGGCCTATTATTTTCAAATATTACTATTTTTTTAGCTATTATTTTAGCTGTTACTCCTACCCATTATTTTTAGAGTATGAAAAGCTAAATAATGTTCTAAAGCCAACAGCTAAACCGGTTTAGAGAATCTTCATTTTAATTGTAATGAGGTAAATATACAGGATGAAGCTATCATATGGACTCAAGGAAAGTAGTTTCATGGGAGAACTATTTTGATTCTGTACTGTGTCTCAGGGTGAGACATGTAACTCACAGGCAATCAAAAGAATTCTTTTATATTAAGTCTTCCCCTGCCAACCCTTCACCCCTAGATATATTTATATACATTTTACATGTCCAGAAGAAAAAGCTATTCAAAAAATCATGGCATGAATATTTGTAATAAAAAGAAAAAGAAAAACATACCTGGGTAATCTTCAGATACATGTACTGAATAGGATACACTGTTAAAACAGGAAAAAAAAAAAAAAGAGAGAGAGAAAAGAAAGGCTCAAGTTACTGCTAAGGCAAACGCTTTTACACAATGAAAACCAACCCCGTGTTACCCATTACTTTATATAGATATAAGTATAGATAACAAAATGGATTAGAAAACGTCTTTGATATTTGACAGAGGAAACTTACAGATTTTTAAGATATATGACATAGTAATATATGTCTTTTGTGATACTTTTTTAATTATAGCTAGGTCTTTTATCTCAGCAATGTCTAACATTCAGTAATTTATGATCATGTGCATTGTTTGCTCAGGTTTTATCAAATCAGCTTTTCTTAGCAAAAGAGAAGTATTTCTCCTGTTTAGTACGGCACTCAAGAATTATTTAAACATTTATTTTTAATACTGTTTCCTCACAATATGCTGTGCTTTTCAAACACTTCCTTTTCTTCAAAGAACTAACAAAATTATGACAGTGTAACTAATAGCTATTCATCAGCCAATCTTTCATCATTGCTATATATAATAAAGAAACTACCTCCTGTTCCCAGAAGGGTTGAGTTGTTTCAAAAATCATTGATAACAACTCCTTTTTCAGTAACTCCACTGTCTCTATGTACCTTTCTCATACGACATGCGGGGACTTGTCATACTTTGTTTACTCTACTCTCTGTGTCAGGTAGATTGCAAGTCTCCTGAGGTTAAGGTCCATGTCTATTTGTATTTTCAGCACAATTACCTATGGTAAACACATAAGCATGACGCACAGCACACTTTCAATATTAGCTTTTTGGATGGGTCAGTGGAGCTGCCACCTGTCACAGAAAAGTCAAAATTGAGTTCGAGTTCAGCCAAAATAACTGCCCGTTAAGACCAAAAACATATCAATTCTCTTTGAAGAAACGTACAGAATACAGAGCCTATGTAACGTATCATTCACAAAGTGAAAACAGTCCAAATTACTTGACGTGAACAAACAGGAACCTTGAACCAACATTCGAGAGAAAATTTCACCCAAGTGTTGGGATTAGCCCTCAGTGATGTTAAAACAGTTAATAAGTATGGTTAAGGATGTAAAGGAAAATCCAATCTCAAGAAGAAACAAACAAACACAAAGACATCATCAGGGTCTTGTGGGACACTAGCAAAACAGCAAATATTTTATATAATTAGAGTTTTAGAAGGTGAAAAGAGGGAGAATAATGCAGGGGGAAAAAAGCTGAAAATCTCCTAATTTGGGTGAACGACATAGATGTATAGATCGAAGAAGCCCAGAAAATCCCGAACAGGATATAAGTGCAAAGAAAATTAATTCTAGGTGCACATAGTCAAACTGCTGAAAACCAAGTAGAAAAAAAAAAAATTTAAAGAAGAGAAAAAAGTGGCACATTACTTGTAGGGAATCAGTAGGGAAACAAGAATCAGTGTTAAGTTTTCATAAGAAACTATGGAGGACACAGGACAGTTGAACAGTAAAGAGCTGGGGCGGGAGGGAAACGGGGGGGTAAACAAACAACTATGAAACCAGAATTCTTTATCCAAGCTATATATCTGTCAAGAATGAAGGCAAATAAAGAAGCTTTCAGATACGAGATAATTGTGGAAACAGGTCCCAGCAGACCTAAAGTATAAGAAATCCCAAACGAAGTTCTTCAAGCTGAATGATATCAGAAATTCAATTACCCAGAAGGAATGAAAAGCACCAAAAATTGTAAACATAAAAGACTATTTTTCTCTTAATGTTTTTAAAATATACATAGTTGTTTAAAGTAAAAATTCTAACACTTCATAGTGTGATTTATAACATATGTAAATGTAGTACACATGACAGTTACAGCATAATGTCAGGGAGGGCTTAAACGGTCACATACAGTTTCAAGGTCCTTAATCTTATGGGAAATGGTATAATATTAACCCTAAATAATAACTCTAAGAAAACTTCGAATATATATTGTAATTCCTAGAGCAAGCACAAAATAAGATTAAAAACAATAATAAATTAAATGGAATTCTAAAAGCATTTTGGAACCTTTAATCCAAAAGAAAGCAGGAACAGAGGAACAAAAAACAAGGGGCAAATAGAAAACAAAATAATAAATGGTGCCTGAATCCTACCATAGCAAGAATTGCCTTAAATGCTAATGGACTAAACACATTGAATAAAAGGCAAAGGTGAACAGATGGATTAAAAAAAGCTAGATCCAACTCTATGCTGTCTTTAAGAGATCCACATTAAATAAAAAGACACCGGTAGTTTGAAAAATTTTAAATGGAAAAGATATACCATGCAAAGGTAAGCATAAGAAGACTGAAGTGTTTAACAAAGACCTCAAGACAAAGATACAAAGAGATCATTCATAATATAAACGGGTCAATTCATCAGGATGATGGCACTATAATCATGAATGTGCATGTACCTAATAACACAGCTTCAAAAACCATGAGACAAAACCTGACAGAATTAAAGGGAATAACAGACAACTCCACAGTCATAGTATGAGAAACTGACAGAACCAACCCCCCTTCCCCCCAAAAAACTCATTAAAGACACAGATGATCTAAACTAGATTTTCACTGAAAACTACAACCACAAAAGATATTCAAAAGAATATCTTTTTCGGGCTTCCCTGGTGGCGCAGTGGTTGAGAGTCCCCCTGCCGATGCAGGGGACATGGGTTTGTGCCCCGGTCCGGGAAGATCCCACATGCCGCGGAGCGGCTGGGCCCGTGAGCCATGGCCGCTGGGCCTGCGCGTCCGGAGCCTGTTGCTCTGCAACGGGAGAGGCCACAACAGTGAGAGGCCCGCGTACCACAAAAAAAAAAAAAAAAAAAAGAATATCTTTTTCTTTTCAGGTACACTTGGATACAATATTCACCAAGGTAAATCATATACTGGTCTGTAAAACTAGTCTTAATAAATTTGAATGGATGGATGATCAGGGTTCAGTAGTTTATATCCTGGGTTTCCTGGCTCATCTTGTCCTACGACACTAAGTCGTAAGTCCTCAAGAAGCAACTGCCTTTTAGAACTTGTGACTGGGCTTTGTGACTGTGACCACAGGCGATGCAACCCCCCCCAGGCAAGCCCAAGTCTCCAGACTCCACCAGCCAAATCCCTGGCATGTTGCTTAGTCCTTGGAAAGAGATTAGGCAGAGACAAGAAAGACTAAATAAAGAAAAGAGTAGGAAAGAAAGATGGTTAGTAATGAGACCAAGTACTGATATACTGTTCTTTCATAAAGCATATTTAATTGCTCAATTAATTCAAGAAGCATTTCTTGGTAACCTGGTAGAAGCCAAACACTGTGTTAATGCCCAATAAGATTTAGGTAGGAAAAAATCAGGAGATAACTGAACAATTAATTCAGAGGGAAGCAAAGAATATGAAACATAATGAATATGCTAGACAAAGGAACTTGAATATTTTAAAGCACAACAGTCCTTTTTTTCTTAATAACTATAGATTCACATGAAGTTACACGGATAGTGCAGAGAGGTGTCATGGATCTTCACCAAGTTTCCCCCACTGATTATATCTTCTGTTCCTACAGCACAACATCAAAAGCAGGAAATCAACATTAGTGTAAAATCTGGGTACAGTTCTATCTATGTCATTTGTTCACATTTGCTTTGTGTGCCCACTATCACAAATCCAGATACAGAACTATCTGATCACTCAGAGAGTTCCCTCATGCTGCTGTCTTCAGGGTCAAGGCTGTCTCCCTTCACCCCAGCATTCCTAAACCCAGGCAGCCACTAATCAATTCTCCACCTCTGTAATTCTGTCATTTCAAGAGTATTATATAAGTGAAATCAGACTGTGAAGCATAAAAGAATTTTAAGACAAAATAAGTGTCTTGAAAAAATTACTGTGATTGGAAACATTTAGGATAGACTGAAGAGGAGAGACATTGAATTAAGTAATAAAATATGAGCAAATATCAGTGAGGAGGTGCCTATTGGAAAGGAGAAGGAAGAACAAATGGCAGATGTTGAACCCCAGCCAAGAGCCCAGCTTTGGGCCCTGAATCAAATGCCAAAACTTAGAAGATAAAATAACCATGCCAGTGGAGCCTCAAACAAGCTGGGGGAAATATACACCATGATCCCATGTGAATTTATTTTCCCACAATTCATTCCCTTCTACAATGGAACTGTACTATGCAGAAATGAAATCACTGATGATCAAGGCAACCCTTTATCTGGCAGTACTATGTGACAGAACCTGGGACCTTGCCAGAGATTATCCTCAGTACTAAATTTGGTTAATTCTCAATAGCTTACCATCTCAACCAACAGCACTTGGTTTCATCTTTCATCCGAATTAATGTTTAAATCCAAAGTGAAGCCTTAATACATTCCCATGTCTAACTCCAATTAGAAAGACTGCTGTGATTAGAGCCAAACAAACAGGATCAAATTCTAGCTTTAAGCTGGGTGGCATAAGAAAAGTCATTTCTATACACTCAGCTTCCATCCCTTTTCAGTAAAATGGGGGAATCCAGACCTACCTTACAAGCCCGCTGTGATGATTTAATGGCTTAACAGCTGTAAAGTCCCCAGGACAACGCCAGACACACAGCAGCAGGTGCCAAGTAATTTTAGTCAGCTTCCAGTACAAGCAATGAAAATTTACAGAAGTGAAATTTTACATGAATGAATATTCTCTGGGGAACTCGATTTGCTCAAAATCACAATATATTACATTTTTCAGAGACCAAAGCTAACATGGATGATTTTATTTTATGATTGTATTATCCTCATGATATTAAGAGACATTCCCATGTTCATGATCACACCTAATTTTTCAAATACAAAATAGAAAACAAAAGCCCTACAAAGTAATTCATCAGCCCCTGTGATATATAGCATCTTCTTGGTGTACACCCGAAGGAATATCACCAGAGCTGTAAAATCCAAATCAGTTTCACTAACAGAGTCCTTATGGAAACAATCTAGTATCAATAGAAGCAGACATGCATGATTAAGCTAAAGGACCTAAAAGGTAGGACCAAAAAGAGAGCAAAGGACCAAGCTTAAATAGATATGAGAGTAAGGGTAGCATATGCTGTACATAATAAATACTAAAGCAGGCAAAAATACTGAGAAGTGGTGGTGAAAGAGGGTGAACATGAGAAGGACGAAAAACCTGGAGCAAACTCTAAAATTCTGATTAAAAAAAAATGCCTTCAGATATTTAGAATTCACTAAATTACAATTACATTGAGGTGCTTTGCCAGAGAAATTAAGCTCCGTCTATGTGTGTTTGGCGTATACTGTATGCACCGCACAGTACTAGGTTCTTAATATCACAAGTTTAAAACTAGAATCTGTAAGTTATTTCATAACCTCAATAACTTTTTAGATAAAATGGTTGCTTCCGCCTCTCATTCCTCTGAAAGCATCTATCCCAGTTAAAGATACCTCCCGATAGCCAAGAGCCTCTGGAGAAGTTCCTGGGAGAGCCCTTAATTGTTCAGTATCTGCCTAACCTTGTGTTTGTTTATATATTTTTTAAAAATCATTCATAAGGTCATTAAAATCATTCATAAGGTCATTCTTGTATCAATTCACCATTTGCTCCATTACCATCCTCTTCCTTTTGAAATGTCTGCAGAGAGCTGAAAGTAGATCGAGTTTAGATCTAGTTCTCAAGCTCACAGATCTAAGAAAATTCTTTAAGAACAGGAAGGAGCTAAAGGAAGATGGCAGTTTTAACACAACAGAGAAGGGAACTCAAACTTGAAAGAGTTTTAGACCAAGAACACCTGTCAGTGGTACTGAACTCAATATCTGTATTCTACAAGTGGGCCCCCAAATGCTGTGACTTTCTGCATCTCTAACTCAAAACTCCCGGATCCTGAACTCATACTTCACGCAGGGGTTTTGACAGAGCAAGCAAACACCAGTATTTTATTGAGTAATACCTTTTACCTTATTCTCTAAAATCTAAAGCAATTTCTTCGATAAACCTAATCTTTTCCTATCTTTTCTCTCCCAGTTAGATCACTTTTAGAATTTACATGAGAGAAGGCAAAATGCAGAAACTAACACAAAATTGCAGGTAATGGCAAGCAGTCCTCCACCCTCCTTGCATCCAGAAAGAAGGAAATGTCTGTCTTTTTATCTAAGACTAATATCATCTCGATTTATAGATCCCATAAACCCACACTCCATTTGGTACCTTTTTCTATTCATTTAATCTAACAATGCCACCATTTGAAATTAATCAAAAATGTGCTATTATGCAAATGAGAAAAGATTTGCCCACAAAGATAATAATGGTAGCTCTATTTAAAATGAAAAAGTACCCCCCCAAAACCAAGAGTGCCAATAATAGGATTATACAAACTATTAGATATACACAATGTGATGTTAGGCAACTGTGAAAAAGTAATGGTGTAAAATAATATGTAATGAAAGAGATAACTGAGCTTCCCTGTTGGCGCAGTGGTTAAGAATCCTCCTGCCAATGCAGGGGACACAGGTTCGAGCTCTGGTCCGGGAAGATCCCACAGGCCTCGGAGCAACTAAGTCCGTGTGCCACAACTACTGAGCCTGCACTCTAGAGCCCGCGAGCCACAACTACTGAGCCCACATGCCACAACTACTGAAGCCCACGCACCTAGAGCTTGTGCTCCGCAACAAGAGAAGCCACCGCAAGGAGAAGCCTGTGCACCGCAACAAAGAGCAGCCCCCGCCCGCCTCAACTAGAGAAAGCCCATGGGCAGCAACGAAGACCCAACACAGCCAAAAATAAATAAATAAATAAAATAAAGTTATTAAAAAAAAAGAGATAAGTGTTTCTAATACAATAAGGTACATACAAAAATGTAGACTGCTGTAACACATTTCCATTTAAAATGTGTAAATGCATATCTACTACATATACATATAGAAACATGGCTTGAAAAAAAATGACAAGCTTCAACAGTTGCTATCTTTTGGTTATTGGATGAAAGGGAACTCTATTCTTTGTTTATATCTGTATTGTTTCAATCCTTATAATAAATGTGAACCGTGTAAAAAGTAAAAAAGCTAGTAATGTTTAAGCTCTCCCTTTACCTTGTAGCCTTTTTTATCACCATACTTTTCTTCTGAAAGTTAAGTTTTTACAAAGAATAATCTCACCTGTTCTCACTAGCCACGCACTATACATGCACATTACAATCCGGCTTCCACTCCTAGCACTACTACTCCCCCCAAATTCTGCTTCTCCAGGTCACCACTGACCTTTTTTATTTTTCTAGTTCCTTTCTTACACAAGCTCTCAGATGCTTTTAATGAAAACAAAGACGTCATGAAACCCTCCTTCCTTGGTTCCTGAACTCCACCTCTCCCTGGGTCCCGCTTGCTTTGGATGTCTTCTTAATCGCTTTCAATATTTCACATTTCATGTTGTTTTCACATTTCAATGCTTTCCAGCCATGCTGACTGCTCTATTTTTTCACATGAGTAATCTCAACTATATCCATAAGTGTCTCCAACCAGCTATAAGCAGAAGACTCAAAAATTCCCTATCTCTAAATCAAGCAGGCAGCTTCTTTTTTTCCCTCACATTCCCCATAGGATATTCTGAAAGCATATTCAACCCAACACATACAAAACAGAACTCACAGCCTTCTTTACATTAATTTTCAACTCAGCAAATTAAATACCAAGAAACTTGGTAAAAATAAGAGCAGCGGCTGCTCTTAGGAGCTAGGGATCAACTTACCACTTGACCACTCAGGGCACAAGCCCCTTGGCCACTTTCTGGAGCACGGAAATTCTGATATAGTAGATCTGAAGTGGAATCTGGGAGTGGGTATCTCTAAAAAGCACCCCAAGTACTATCGATGAAGGTAACCTCTGGATCTTGTTTTCAAAAACATATAAATACTGATCCTGTAGAATAAAATTCTAACTCTTTGGCATGTCTCCCAAGGCTCTTCACAGATCTGACCCTTAAGTACCTGACCAGCCAAAACCCTGATAAATACCCACAGACCTTAACATCCAACCATTTCAGGTTCTACCATTCCCGAAACAGGTCAGCTTTTTCACACAAAGGAACGTGGCGGCGTCAGACTTTTGGGCTTTGAAGCTGGCTCTGCCATTATTAACTGTGCGACCGAGGGTTAGATAACTAACTGTTCTCTGCCTCAGTTTCCTCGTCTGTAGTACCTATCTTTTGGGGTTGTTGTGAGGAGTAAACAAGTTAATACAGGTAAAGCACTGAGAAGAAAAAAAATGACACCAAAGCTAGTCAATAAACACTAGCTGCTTCATTCATAATATTATTAATTGACTATTACTTCTGCACGTAGACTTACTTTCCTAGAACACACGCCCCTCCATCCTCAAGATTCAGTCCGAAGAACAACTTCCTATGAAACTTCAATAACCCAGGCAGACTTGGGTGTTCTTTCCTTCATGTCCCATTTCACCTTGACCTTAACTGTCCTTAGACTTAAGGTACAGACCAAACATTTTCATCTTCAAATTCCCAGGGCTCTGACAGAGTAACTTATCAATAAAATAACTTCTGAATAAATGAACAGATCATATCTTTTTCCTAAATTACCTGAAGATATACCATGACAGTCCTGGACAGAATACCTACCAAGTAGTAGGCAAGTGCTCAGACATTTGATAAAAATCAGCAAATGCAGGTACCCAGCAGTTCTCCCTGTGGGTACACACCACTGTTCACGTGAGTGCCAGGCCCTTTCATCACATTCTCTTCACAGGCTTTTGTGATATACAGAAGTAGAATTGGCTCTGAACACCCAGGTCATGTGTGTTCTCTGCCTTTTTCATTTTCAAATCAACATAATGAGGATGAAACTTGAATTACTACCAGACCTGATAGCATGAGCTGAAATTCAACAACACAATATAGAGGAAGATCTCTGAGATGCTCTAAAAAATGGAAGCACCAGTTATTTTCACAAAAAATAGACATGTTAGCATTTCAAACTGATCAGTAGTTTAATTAATTTACTTGTCAGGAGAGCAGTACACATGGAAGTCTTTATTTAATCTACTCCTACCCTGAAAGTATAGAAGAAGGAATGTCAGTTCTCCTAGACAGAAGAGGCAGTGGTATGCAAAATGTTTGAGCAGGAATTTGTTGCAACATCATATATTCCATGCAAGGAATAAGCATGCTTTACTCAAGGCCTCCAGTGAAAAGCCTGCGAATGTATCTGCCTCCCTTCCTCTGTTCCTCTCAACATGAAGACAAGAGCAGGAAGCTCTCACTCCAGAACAGAAGGCTCATCTTTCCCACCAAGGAAATAAATTGTTTTTTTGGGTTTTTTTGGCAGTATGCAGACCTCTCACTGTTGTGAGCACAGGCTGAGGAGCACAGGCTCCGGATGCGCAGTCTCAGCGGCCATGGCTCATGGGCCCAGCCGCTCCACGGCATGTGGGATCTTCCCCGACTGGGGCACGAACCCGTGTCCCTTGCATCGGCAGGCGGACTCTCAACCACTGCACCACCAGTGAAGCCCGGAAATAAATTGTTGATACAAGGCAATTTATACCACCCCTGACAAAGGTAAAGGGTGAAGACGCTTGCCCAATAAACACTGTTTCTCAATAATATACCTGTTCCCATTTTCAAAGCTTATTTTAATAATTTTTAAAGTTATACTTGCAGCACGTGAAGTAATGGAATCAAAAGCCATGGTGTTCTTTTGTTTGATTTTAGGGAAGTGGCTGAGTCAGCAACTTTCTATGCTTAAATATTACACTATAGGTCGAATGTTTAGACTTCTAAGTAAAACATCTTCTCAACAAGGATGAACTCTAAAAACCTCAGCCCAACTTTAATTAGTAACCTAGATGCGTGCTTTATTTATGGTATTAATATACCATATGGTATGAGCAAAATCATTCTTTTATACTGACTTAGTCAAATGCAAAAGCCAACAGGATATTTAAACAAAGTTCTGCTTCTCTCTCTTTCTTTAATCATAACCAGAAATAAGAGGAGGTCACAAGCACAACTCCAACAGGACATGAATAGTGGATAACATGCCAGGTCACCACCATTAAGTTAATTATATATAAATATTACCTGAAACCTACATTAAATTTATAGATATATAAGTATGTATAATATATATATAATTTCCATATTTCTTCCCTCTAAGTTTAATGTCTGGAGTTTTCTGCACAGTTTGCAACTATAACTAATTCAGTACTCTTTTGGTAAATATTCACTAAAATGTAGAGGCCTTTGCCTTCACCATTTTACATCTAAGTTCAAGTTATAAGTGGTTATAAAAAGTCTAAAGCTACTACAAATGATTTGCATAGCATGTCAAGGCTGAAATGCCGGATATGATGGAATAATTTTGTAACTGAAGTAAGGCTTTGTAGAGGCAAGAAAACATGTATTAAGAAAACATTATAAATATTCAGAGAGATAGATGCAATAAATACTAAGATATTGTCTCACCAACTTTCTCCAAGAGTTAAGGTACAATTTCTTGTGGAATACGAAGCACAATTCTTAATACTACCCGAAGACCCTGCAGGATCCAGCCTATCTCCTCGTCTCATCCTCTTGCTTCACTCTCTGCTCAGACAAAAAGCACGCTTTCAGTTCTTTGCCGTGCCTTGTTTCCTCCGTTGCCTGGAATTCTCTCCCCCTCCTCCCCTTTTTTTTTAAAATGATATATTGTATTTATATTTTTTATTATTTTTTAATTTAATTAATTAATTAATTTTTTTTGGCTGTGTTGGGTCTTCGTTTCTGTGAGGGGGCTTTCTCTAGTTGTGGCAAGTGGGGGCCACTCTTCATTGCGGTGCGCGGAGCTCTCACTGTCGCGGCCTCTCTTGTTGCAGAGCACAGGCTCCAGACGCGCAGGCTCACTAGTTGTGGCTCACGGGCCCAGTTGCTCCGCGGCATGTGGGATCTTCCCAGACCAGGGCTCGAACCCGTGTCCCCTGCATTGGCAGGCAGACTCTCAACCACTGCGCCACCAGGGAAGCCCGCTCCTTTTAGACTTGTGAATTCTATCTCATCTTTCAGATCTCAACTCAAACGTCACCTCCCAGGAAAAAGGTTTCCGATCAACCTTCCCAGACCTGGACAGATCTTATGACAGAGCAGTCACACAGTTTGTAATTTTAAACTTAACTGCGCGACATTAACATTTGCTTCTCCCACGAAATCTGTGAGGTTAGAAGGCACCTATTTTCTTCACCACAGTATGCCAGCACCTACCATGTACTCAGCACATCGTAGGAACATTGTCATTATTTGCAGAATGAATGCTTATTTAAAATGTATACATCCTTTGACCTTCCAACTTGGAATAAACTTCCTCACAAAATTACTTAGTAAATATGATTTAGTCTACAAGCTGAGGAGTGCAGAAGAAACAGCATGGACTTCAGAATATGCCTTTGTGAACCACGGGAACCTGAGAACATTAAATTGGCTAACTTTCTCCTGCTTATTTGTTAGGTGAGATAACATCTACTTCCTCATCTTGTAGAGAGTATTACATGGAGGATGTCATGTGGAGGAAAGCAGCTTGTGGAATGGGAGGCAATGATCAATGAAAATGATTTGTCAACTTTCTTCCCTCCCCAAATATTCAAGCATGAGAAGATGTAAAATAATTGTGTAACGGGCATCCACAAGGCCTCTTCACGCTCCATTCCCCTCCTTCCCCTCCCTGCTGCAGGAAGAAGCCCTTGAATTTGGGGGAAGGAGAATGCCTTCTCTCAGGTGGAAACATAAGCCAATCAGAATTGCCGATCCCTCTCCTAAAGTAGGAAAGAGAAGTCACCTAGCCTATACCTTGGCATCGGTAGTTGGTTCAGAGTAATTCGTTCGGAGTCAAGCTTGGAACTTTTATTTAATGGTTTTGGGAAATGACACTTGCTCCTCCTGTATGTGGATGAGGAAGTATACAGCCACAGTTTCTGCTGGTAGCCTTCTAACACCCATGGTGAGCAGAGAAAGGAGGAACTCAGAATTCTAATTTCAGACACAGAGACAGAGGCAGAGCCCTGACTAAAATAAACCTACATTTCTTTATCAATGAAGTTTTCATGGCAGGAACAAATAACTTTGCTTTTACAGTTTAAGTCAGCATAAAATATTTTTGTTTCTTAGAACCAAAATCATCCTAATTTGGACACGGACCTATTAAACTGCTTGAGTTATTTTAACGTAAACATCTACAAGCTATTTAAATTTAAAAGGGCTTCCCTGGTGGCGCAGTGGTTGAGAGTCCGCCTGCCGATGCAGGGGACACGGGTTTGTGCCCCGGTCCAGGAGGATCCCACATGCCGTGGAGCGGCTGGGCCCGTGAGCCATGGCTGCTGAGCCTGCGCGTCCGGAGCCTGTGCTCCGCAACGGGAGAGGCCACAGCAGTGAGAGGCCCACATACCGCAAAAAAAAAAAAAAACTAATAGCAAACAATAAATGCTGGAGAGGGTGTGGAGAAAAGGGAACCCTCTTGCACTGTTGGTGAGAATGTCATTGATACAGCCACTACGGAGAACAGTATAGAAGTTCCTTAAAAAACTACAAATAGAACTACCATATGACCCAGCAATCCCACTACTGGGCATATACCCTGAGAAAACCATAATTCAAAAAGAGTCATGTACCACAATGTTCAATGCAGCTCTATTTACAATAGCAACCTAAGTTGGTCATGGAAGCAACCTAAGTGCCCATCGTCGGATGAATGGATAAAGAAGATGCGGCACATATATACAATGGAATATCACTCAGCCATAAAAAGAAACGAAATTGAGCTATTTGTAATGAGGTGGATAGACCTAGAGTCTGTCATACAGAGTGAAGTAAGGCAGAAAGAGAAAAACAAATACTGTATGCTAACATATATATATGGAATCTAAAAAAAAAATGGTTCTGAAGAACCTAGGGGCTGGACAGGAATAAAGACGGAGACGTAGAGAATCGACTTGAGGACATGGGGAAGGGGAAGGGGAAGCTGGGACGAAGTGAGAGAGTGGCATGGACTTATATACACTACCAAATGTAAAATAGATAGCTAGTGGGAAGCAGCCACATGGCACAGGGAGATCAGCTTGGTGCTTTGTGACCACCTAGAAGGGTGGGATAGGGAGAGGGGGAGGGAGACGCAAGAGGGAGGGGATATGAGGATATATGTATATGTATAGCTGATTCACTTTGTTATAAAGCAGAAACTAATGCACCATTGTAAAGCAATTATACTCCAATAAAGATGTTAAAAAAACAAACAAAAAATTAATAGACATTTACCCATGGTTTAATTTCATGATTTTTGCCTAATTATTTGAAAGTAGAGAATACACTAGTGATTTGGGGTTTTAAGTACAATTCATAACTTTTACAGAACTTATGACCTGAAAGCAATTGTGATACATTAGATATTATAAAATAAAAGTTGCAAGTTATTTATTATTTTTCTATTTGTCAAAGATGAGGTCATTTTCTTTAGGGTATAACATTTTTTTCCTTGTGGTGAAATGGTTTTTGTTAGTCCTTCATGGGCATTCGATTTACCTTTTTATTTCAATACTGTATGTATGTAAAATTGGATTTGGAAAGCTGTAGTCCTATCTGCTGATTTTCTTGATTCTTTCTTTCTGGACTACAGCCTTTTGGGAGCTCAGCAATGAAACAGGAGACTTTCAGACTGTAGAATAGTATTTCCTAGTGCTTACTAAAATCAATTAGCCTTTCACTCTTCATTAAGCTTTTGAAAACTGATTTGTTCTCACAAGATTAATGTGGAAAGTATAATTATTTGAAAACAAGGGTAATGTACTTAAATCTGACATATTTTGACCACAAAGTTAATTGATTACTAGATATTCAATTAGCAAATGCAATTCATTCTTAAGTCAGTGAATATGTAACTAAAAGACAGCCTCAAAGTAACAAATATTTAACACAAAGAGAGCCATGTGGATGCTTTAACCAAGGAAAGGTGGCAGTTTAATGGTATGCTAACACATATATATGGAATCTAAAAAAGAAAGTGGTTCTGAAGAACCTAGGGGCAGGACAGGAATAAAGACGGAGATGTAGAGAATGTACTTGAGGACATGGGGAGGGGGCAGGGTAAGCTGGGACGAAGTGAGAGAGTGGCATGGACATATATACACTACCAAATGTAAAACAGATAGCTAGTGGGAAGCAGCTGCATAGCACAGGGATATCAGCTCGGTGTTTTGTGACCACCTAGAGGGGTGGGATAGGGAGGGTGGGAGGGAGGGAGACACAGGAGGGAGGAGATATGGGGATATATGTATATGTACAGATGATTCACTTTGTTATAAAGCAGAAACTAACACACCACTGTAAAGCAATTATACTCCAAAAAAGATGTTAAAAAAAAAAAAGAATTACATATAACTGAGTTAACTGATCAGCTATTTGTTGATATATTGTTGTTCCTGTTTTAATATTCTATTTTCTAACAGACAGACAAGGAAGACTTTCATCTTTTTCTTTATTTTTGAGCTGTAACTAACTTCAATTTTGTAGACACTGCTTTTGTAAACTAAAATGAAACATTCAGAAAGAGCATCTAATTCTCACTGATCCCTCCAGAATTCAGAAACTCCTAATGAGACTCCTTATGTTTTATGGCCCTATAGTTATTTTCACAGGTTCAGTAAGAATCTGCCCTTTTTTACCAGTATATTATTGGACAAAGCAATTGTGTAACCAAAGCTATCCCTAGAATATATTTCAAAATGATTTTCATTTAATCAGAAATGACAAGCAACTACTGGGAAACAAGAATTGCCTTTTATGTGCAACTAATGCCTACAAATCTCTGCCAGGAACATTGTCAGGCCGGTAGGTTCCCAGAGTTACAGCAGGTGAGAAAGGTTGCTTTCTGGCAGGACTCAACCAAACAGCTATTCATCCAATTACATAGGTACTCAAGGTGAAATCTGTTGTAGAGTGTGTCTTGGTTTTGTTTTCCTAGCCTCAGAGAAGCAAATAATAGAGGCTTTTAAAACTCCAATCTAAGATTTCTAATGAAAAATTCTGGAGAGAAGTTAAATTCTATCACCTCAATAGGTCATGATTCTAGATTTGCAAACTCAAGGAGGCCTCTATAGCCAATTAACACTCTTGCTGAAGATTTTTGTGATGAAGAATTACCTTTGGAAATTACTTATGATCACAGGAGGAAGACTACAAGGAAAAACTGTCAAAAACATGAAAATGGGCAAAAGGGATTCTGAGGGGTTTCCATTGGAACAATGGGCCTCTGCAAATGAGTATCTGATTCTAAAGGGATTTCTGATCACCTCAGCTATTTTTATACTCTATAAGGATAAAAGCTAAGTTGTAAAAACACTGATCATAATGCAAATGATTTCTGTTCATGGCATTACAAATGAGTTTTCTGATAAAGAATGTGTATCTCAGTAAATTAAATATCTGTATTCCAATTCTCATTTGAATCATGCAAACATAAATAAAGAAGCTTTGGAATTTATAAATGAATGCCTCATTTCAGATTAATTTAGGTGCTAAAATGATAAAGTCAACTTCATAAATACTGTACACTTTGCCTAAAATACTTTTGGGTTGCTGAAAAGTTAGAAGTAACTAAAAAGTTCACAAATAGGGAATGGTTAAATAAATGATGGTGCATCTGTTACAAGGATGGTGCAGACAATAAAAGGATGTAAAACTGTAATCTAATGATGCTGTGACTCCATTTTTGTTAAAAATTCCAATTTTTATATATACTTATTAAAATATCGATTTATAGTTGTATAGGGCATTTTGGTGGGAAAGAAGGATCTAAGGTGTCCTTTTTGGGAGAAGGTTTCCTGAATCATTGATTGTTGTTATTGCTGATGATGTCTGCTTTTCTCTTCTTCCTAACTTTTCTGGAATAAACTTTATAATAGTAATCAAGTATATTTATAGGGAAAAACTACTAGAATTAATTTAAAAATTATATTTCACAAATCAAATACTTGTGAGATGTATTCATTAATAAAATGGGGCAAACTCCTCTATATCTCCTGGTTAGATCCTATGCATCCTTTAGGAATTAGTTTACATTTTTACTTTCTCAGGTCCTCCCTCTCAGGTTCCACCCCGCACTGTCCAACCTGACCCAGACCAGATTATCCCTTTAATAAACACTTTCATAGGGCCCTATCCTAACGCCTCCTAAAACTTTCACAGCTATAATTTGGGTGAAAATCAGATCAATGCTTCTTTCCCACACTAGATGTAATGTATCTTATTTTACTAGATGTCTATGTAGCTCATTCACTGTTGTGTCCCAGAAGCTCAATATTATGCATACTGTATCCTAAGAGGCACTCAAAATATACATATAGCTCTCTTCCCATGTACACTTGAATGACTCTTAAAATATGGTAGAATAAGTATTTTATGTCTTATCAAAGATAAACAACCTAAATCCAATTAAATTAAGTCTGTTAATAAGTCTAATTTTAGGAGAGATGAATAACGCTGTCTTTCCCTCATGGAACAGATTTTTTTTTTACATATAAAATATTTTAAGGGATATAATTTGGCCTATAATGTGTCTGCATGAAACAAATCATTGTGATGGAATTTTATTGTACTGTATAATGTCCTGAATGAGACAAGACAGGAGTCACATTGCCTGTGTTTATATATTATGTGCAGAGGGTTCAAGTACATTCATCTATAATTCAACATGCTCAAAATCATGAAAACATTACACCTGATGTTTTGCAATATTGATTATAAAATCTGAACAAACAGCAAAAGGCACTTGAAGGTCTTGAAATTTCAGTATCTGCAAGCCATGCAAATATGTTTAAATAAATTACAGAAACTATTCTGTTCAGCCAGCTCCCCAGGAGCCATACAAATGTACACTGGAATCCTATTATAGCACTACCAAATGAGAGAAGCAACCATCAATCTGACTTATAAAAATGTTCTTCCAATCACTACAAACCCTTCTGCTCATGATGGATTTCTATTAAATAGTAATGATATTGAGACTCTAGAATATAGTTTGTCTAATATGTGGTTCTGCATAACTAACCTTCTTAGGGTTCGAATTTAGGGTGGGCAAAAAGACCCCAATCTCTTAACTTCCCTTTCTAGGCAATGCATGGTTACAGAATAAATCCGTGTCTTGGCATCCTTGATTTTGGCACTGTGAATTCACTGAAGAAAATGGGAAAACTCCAGCACCCATGGAAAGTCACTTCTCTATTTATAAAAACTGATAAACCTCTTAACCCCAGATAAGTCAATGAAGAAATTTCTCAGGGCAAAGAATGCAGAGAAAAGCAAAGCAGAGAGGGAGAGAGAATAAGAGAAAGCACATTAACTGTCTTTGTTCAGTCAATTTGAGATCGAAAATGTACACTAGCCATCCTGGGAACATTTACGATTTGGTTGGGAAATATATAGTTCTAAGGACATGAAATAGGAAAGGAGAATCAATGTCATATAACAGTAAATACATTAGTGACAAATTGACTTGTTTGAAATGGTTGTGATTATTTCTGCAAACAGTTCACCTATATGCCTCCCTCTGTTATCATGTAGAACTATGTATAATTATGATTATTATGATTACTTTACTCATCCAGTGACAGTCCAAAGCAAATGAAGAACTGGATACTCTACTTCTGCACCATCACAAAGGTCTTTTCTTCTCTTTCTTTCCTTTCCTTTTCTTAAGAGGGCCAGAGAAAAGGAAAATGATGAAATTTCCTCTATGAGATTTCCCAAGCCCCAACTCTACCCTCAAGAGATCCTTCATAAATTATTACAAAGTTCACATATAATAATAGAAAAAATAGACAAATGTCCATATGGGATCTGAAATAAAACCTCCATAAAAGAGAAAGATAAAGTTCAATGTTAAAAATTTCTATACCACTCTTATCCACATTTCTGCATTTAACATCATTAGATCATAGGCTCCCACAAGCTTTTCCAACATTATTTTTCATAACAAAGTATGTCACTTAAGTTCCCCTTCCTCATTAGAAAAGTTACCAGTTACTGTACAGTGTGTGAGCAAAGTAAGGAAATGCTCTATATGGCACAAGGCCACTTATGGAAGGCTTTTGGAGGTAACTATAATACCCGAGAATACACCGGAAATTGATGAGTCCTACAGATTTAAGGAAAAGATGAACAAGTGTGAGAACCAGATATGTAGGGCATTGTAGAGAATCTTAGTAGGAAAATAAGTAGGAAATAGTAGGAAAATAAGTAATCATACTGAATATTAAAATGAAGCCTCACATGATAAGAGATTGAAAAAGGCATTAGATTCTACTGTATTGACAAAAAGCCCCTTTTTATGTATAACAAATTGTGAGTAGTGAGTCAATAATTGATGAGCCATTTCCTAAATTATTTTACAACTACCTTTTCTGACCCTGAGTATAGTTTAATTGAAATCTAAACATATATATATAGCTATTACAGCTTATAATTTTTCAAAAAAGTCATAAAATAAGAATATTAAGTTAAAGTCAATCAATCAGGGAAACATTTTAAAGCTTTTAAAAAACTATTTCATAAAGAATTTTAAAATATAAAGCTTTTTAAGCAAAATAAAATTTTCAAAAAGTATTGGTACCACAACAAACTGGTGAACATAACGAAAAAAGAAGCAGACTCACAGATGTAGAGAAAAAACTAGTGGTTACCAGGAGGGAAAGCGAGGTGGGAGGGGCAACAAAGAGGTAGGGGATTAAAAGGTATAAACTATTTGGTATAAAATAAGCTACAAGGATGTATTGTACAATACAAGGATGTATTGTACAATATGGGGAATATAGCCAATATTTTATAATAACTATAAATGGAGTATAACCCTTAAAAATTGTGAATCACTGTACTGTACACCTGTAAGTTATATAATATTATACATCGACTATACTTCAATTAAAAAAAAATGTTGGTACTAGCAACTGAATTTTCCATTTTTTTTTAAAGTCAAGTTGCCTATCAGACAGCCCATAACACCATCTGTTATGTCAGGAGCAAGTTTTTCATCAATTTTGAATGTTGTCTATGAGCACAGATCAGAAATTTAAAAGCATCCTTATGTGAAAATTATTCACAGTTTCATTCCTATAGTTACTGAAAAAAATACAATCTGCTGAGTCAAAACTACTGTATGTCATTTGCATTTGTCATTTAAGAAAACAATTTTGTTTTCAAAGCCAAATTACTCAACAAAATATTGAATGTTTCCAAAGCAGTCCATTAATTAGCTTTTATGCAAATATCAGTCTGCATATCAACTATTTCTATTCAGAATTTCTTTTAACCATTTAGCAAATCTGTACAAAACACTATTTACATTTATAGCAAACAACACTGGTTTTAAAAATCACAATTTTGATATATAAGTACTATCATATGTTCTGTGTTCTTTAAGATTCTCCCTCATATTGTATGTATTTTATTTTTCCAGATTCTAATTCCAACCTTTCTTAGGCGCAAGCTCTAAATTATTGCATTGTATTTCCACTACCAGCAATAATGAGTAAGAAACCAATATTCTTACTCTCACATGCTAATCTTTTGGGAAAATTAATAATGATAAAGATATCAGTCTCTTATCTGAATTGCCAGCGGCCAGATGTGTTTTGAAATTCAGAGTTTTTCATATTTTAGAAAGGTAACAGAGTGCATATTTTACACCTTACCATCAAAAACAATAACATATATGGAGAGAGATGCATGAATGTTGCTACTATAAATAATCTCACGTCAGTTCAGGTCAGTTTGCCACTTAACATGGGCCAAATTTACAAAATAATTCTGCTTCAATTCTCAGAGCATTTTAGATTTAGAAATTCTGGATAATGAATTTGGATAATTGAAATATTTCAACTTTTAATATTTAAAAGGATGATTCATAGGCCACATTCTATAATTAAGCAAATACATAACTGTTTATAATAAGAAATCTAAACACCTAAGCATTGAGTCCTATACCTTATGCTTTCGCAATAACTGTATCAAAAAAAAAAGAAAAATATCTGAAAGAGATAATGAACATTTCCCTTCACAGTAAGATCAGGATGAATATATCTTCACAATGGAAAGGACAAAAAGCTGTCTAGCAGTCCTTTATTCAAAGTTCAATAAGTACATCTTTCTTCTTTAGCATATAGATAAATTTAAGATATCTACCAGACTTACCAGATTTACATGAGCCAGACCTGTACAAGCAAATGCACAATACTATGAATTTCCTATTTTACATTTTCATTTGACTCAAGTCCAACAGACGAACATGCTCATTCTTTTGGACAGAAGAGCGAAAGAGAAATCAATTGAACAAAGAAATTCAAAATGGAGAGAGGTTGTTTTGATTTCACTCTCTGAAGGCCAACCAAAGGATAAAAAAGGTTTTGGAAATGGAAAAAAAAATGTTCACAATATGATCTGGATTGCACAGTGTGTTCAACTACAACAGAAGTCAGTAAGCACCTCATTTTACAGATGAAGAAACATAAATTTAAAAGGATTCATTCAATTCCATGTGGAACCAGAAGCAGAGCTAGGTTTTCTGACATTTTCCTCTAAGTCTTTTGGCCTCTTGTGAATTTTGCACACTGAGCTTTGTTACGGCAAGAAACTTCTGATTATTTTGTGACAAGATATAATCTTCCTCTTCCTCAAAGTATTTATGAACATAGAGTCAAAAGAATAAAGTTTCTGTCCCAAAGTAAGCCCAACCCCACCAGGTACCCTTTCCCTCACAGGTTACACCTTGGCTTCTAATCAACATGCCTAAGTTTATGCAGTTATTTCTTTATCTGTTATATTTCACCTTTGATCATCATAACAAAAGAACTTATTCATATTCTAGAAGTATAAATTATTTCCAAAGGAAATCATTTAAAATATAACAAAAAAATCTCAGTGATTTTTGGCAATGAATAAATATTTCAACAGCTAATGTACTGGTTAATAATCCACACATAACTCAGTTCTGTCATATCAGCTTTTCCAAGACATAAAAGTAGGTTTGACATTTATAAAATGACAGAGACTAACAAAGAAAAAATTGATAAAACTAAGACTAAACAAAATCCAGTTAAAATCCATCTACAATCTATGCTGATGACTCTTATGTTTTTTAAAAACCTATTCCAGGGCTTCCCTGGTGGCGCAGTGGTTGGGAGTCCGCCTGCTGATGCAGGGGACACGGGTTCGTGCCCCAGTCCGGGAAGGTCCCACATGCCACGGAGCAGCTGGGCCCGTGAGCCATGGCCGCTGAGCCTGCGCGTCCGGAGCCTGTGCTCTGCAATGGGAGAGGCCACAACAGTGAGAGGCCTGCGTACCAAACAAAATCCAGTTAAAATCCATCTACAATCTATGCTGATGACTCTTATGTTTTTTAAAAACCTATTCCAGGGCTTCCCTGGTGGCGCAGTGGTTGGGAGTCCGCCTGCTGATGCAGGGGACACGGGTTCGTGCCCCAGTCCGGGAAGGGCCCACATGCCACGGAGCAGCTGGGCCCCCATGCCATGGCCGCTGAGCCTGCGCGTCCGGAGCCTGTGCTCTGCAATGGGAGAGGCCACAACAGTGAGAGGCCTGCGTACCGCAAAAAAAAAAAAAAACCTATTCGAATATAGCCAGGTTCTTGCCCTAATTAGGAGGAGACAAGCTAAAACACTTCTTCATACCTTAATTAATACATTTCCATATGTGTTTGCTTTACGAAAGTATTTGAAATGTTTATTTTACTATAAGTGCATCCTCAAATGCATCTAGCTCCTTTCTTCTCCCATTTTACATTTTAAAATAAATTCTGTTCAGGTAATGAATATTTTTTAAAAAGGTAGGAAATTTTCAGGGCCAGGCTTCATAGTCCTAATGCATACCTTTAAAATGAGGATTTTTATGTTTAAAATCTGTCAGGTGACAAGAAGGATACTAAAGTTGTCATCAGTGTCAAGACAGAGTCCAAATTTATTGGTAAGAAAAGGAAGGAAAAACATTTGAGACAGCTAATCTGGAAGAGATGGATGGAAGATGCCTGCAGGAGATATTCATATCTAACTGAAAAGAAAGAATTCAAAAAGAGTAAACTTTCTGAACTGCAAAGAGAAATAAAATTTACTCTCATAACACTCACAGAATTATAGTAATAAACACGGACCATCTCTCTGGGCCTCTCATTTTACAGGTCAGGGAAATAAGGCCCAGAGAGGTCTATCAATGTGCACTTGGTTACACTGCACTTGATCCAAAACTTAGGTCTTCTTTGATACTGATGCCTTTCATTAAATTGTATCATTTTTCACAATTATTTAATTTAATCTGTATAGCATATTTATTAACATTTATATGTACCAGACACCACCTCTTGCTCCAAGTCAGAAGTCATTCAGTTTAAATCAATCATAAAATGTATTTAACAGCCAAATGTGAAGAGAAAGTTACCGTTTCTCTGTATATGGTTTCCTTAGCAAAGCAATCTTTGTGAATGAAGATATGTGCAATGCTATTTGGCATCAATTTTGCAAATCTTTGAATAGTAGTTATCAAAGGAAAGTTCCTATGATGATGAGGTGACTGCTGAAAACTTTTACTTAGTTCATAGTTGCCAAAGCAATGAGAGCAAAAGTTTGTCTATTTTTTTAAATGAATGAGATTTTCACTTTAGAAGAGGGGTAATTTTCAACAACTGCACATTTATATGTGTACCACAAGATTAAACCATAAAATTACCACACAGCTAAGTACACTTAAGAGAAAAAAAAAGTTTAAGTCTTCAGTCAGTTTGAATAGAAAATGAGCTATTGGTTACTTTTTTGTACATCAGTGAAGAACTTTGATTTGTCTCATCACACTAAATATTTTTCAAAGTTAACATATAGGTGTCTCTGATATGAAAGGATATGGAAAAACTCTAAAATACTTCATACAAAATTTCATTTTGAGTGTTATCAAAATCGTATCTCGTAAATTTACACAACATTTTAAACTTTGCTGGAGAAGCTATCAATTCAAAAATATTTCAATTCCTAGAGATTAAATTATTAAAAATATTAAAATATTAGTTTTACTTCTTTTTTAGAACTATTTCTATATCAGGCATTCTCGGGAAAGAAAAGCCAACCAATAATGGAAGGGGTGTAACCAAGAGTCCCATATGGGGGCCAAAAAAAAAAAAAGAAAGAAAGAAAAATAAAAAATAAATCAATCTGTGTATTTCTTTACAAACTGAGGAAACCATAGGCCCTTAACTCTGAAAGTGTGATTCCTAAGAAAACAAGAGCCTAACATAAAAACAGATAGTTTGACAAATAGCAAAAGCGAAGCTGAGATAGCCACCAATTAAATTTCACTCAAATAACAGAGAGGAAAGAATACAAGAATAAGGTCAATTTAAAAAGATTGTATGAAAAAAAAAATCAAAATGACAAAAGTTGATCAGAACTCAAAATGTTAAGATCAATAGAATCACTTTTACCATTTTAAATGAGTTGGTTCCTAGATAACTCAACATTCTGATCACTCTTTTATGTCAGCCTAATTCAATAGCATCCACTCATCACCTACACCCACTCTGTTTTCTAAAATTGCAAGTATCAATGAAGTGTCTTCACGGGATGTTGTCATTTAACAAAGGAAACAAAATAATGGCTTAGAAATACTCATTAGAATTTAGAGGAAAATACTTAAGCCTTAACTCCCTTCCATCTAGAAAAATGCACAGAACTAATGAATGCAGGCGATGATCATGTCTACCCAGTCCAGTCCCAAAACTTTCCTTCTCACATATGCACCCACTTAAATATAATGCACTCAAATATCTTAACACACTCCACCAATCCCAAACATGACTCTGAGGAAGCAATTCAAACTGATTATCCCATTATGACTAAAAATACTACAAAACAAGAGAACTTTTAAAAGCACACATGAGAGTCTTCACCAAAACACTACAAATATTAAGCCCTTGACAGAAATGACATTCACATTCAGAGTGAAAAGAATGTAAAAAGAAACTGAATTCAACAATCAGTTCTCACCAGTCCTCAATAGTCAGAACTCAGTATTCATTCAACCAAGTATGGAGTAAATGATTGTTGAAGACCTACTCTGTGCCAACAGAGTTGAATTAAAATAGATAGGACCCCTGAACTCAGGAACTTTCTAGTCCACCGAAGGAAAACACAATGAAAATATCACCCAAATAAATGAAAATTACAGTTATGACAAATGCTCTGAAGGAAAGACTATACCATAAACTGGAGCATAAAACAAGGGCATGTGACTTTCCCATGGTGCGGGGGAAGGAAAGTTTCCCAGACAAAGTGATAATTGGGCAGAAATTTGCAGATGAGCAAAGGAAAAAGACTGGAGGAGTTTAAATGCACCATCTTCATTCTTCAAATTTTTCATTTTCTAGCCTTTATCTTCCAAACTAAGTGTAGAACCCAGACCTCTTCATGGTCAGAAACTACATTTTATTCCTCTGTGCACCTATAGTACCAATAGCCCACAGCACAGCAGAAGGTGCAAATCATAATCAACCTTAAAACATTTTGTTGAAAAGAACTGCACGCAAGGCTACAAGTAATGTAGATTACCTGATATATTTTACTTTTTAAAAATATTGTCCACATGTACCACTACAATACATTTGATCAAAGCACTTGACACAGTATCTACACAAAGAAAAACAACACAAAAAGAGAGACACAGCTTGAGTGGATCAGTGTTCACCTTTGCCAGAGGAAGCCAAGCCCGGGGAGAAGCAGAAGCAGTAGGTGCAGGAACTGGGCAAACTTCAGCAGAAGCGGGTATTTGGCACGTGAGAGCCAGGGCTGACTCACATCGTGTCCAGATGGGCCTACAGCTCTTTGTGCAAGGCAGTAGCTCAAATGTTCATTACAAAAGGGGGAAGTGGTCATAGAAATATCAGCCCTGCTGATAGGGAGCTAAGGCTAAAACGATTACCAAAACCATTAACAGGGCAATGCCCTGTCACTCACAAAACACTACCACAAAGGAAGTGCCTGTGTTTCTCTTACACACATCAAAGGCCCTGAGAAATCTGAGATGGTTTTGATTTACGACTATAAATGTCACCATATCATGAGATTACCCTGTCCTTTTTTTTTTTCCACATGAACATATATCCACATTCTTTTTCAGATTCTTTTCCAATATAGGTTATTACAGAATATTGAGTAGAGCTCCCTGTGCTATAGAGTAGGTCCTTGCTGATTATCTATTTTACATGAGTACTGCGTAGACGTTAATCCCAAATTCTGAATTTATCCCCCCCCCCAACTTTTCCCCTTTGGGGATTACCTTGTCCTTAAACTACCCATAGGAGAGTAGTTTCCAATGGCACACTCTTCTGTTTGCTTCCACAAGAAGAAATAATAAAGGAAACAGGGATGTATTTATTCTAAGATGTGAATTCTCTCCCCAGTGCACCTCCACCCTTTCCCTCTAAATAAAAGAGTCTTGCCCTTCGGGCAAGTAGAGTGGCTTGGCTTCTGCCCTTTGGGACAGGTCTACAGCATGGGGACAGAGATGATCCAAGCACTGATCAGGACCTCTTGCATTTGCCTGTGACCCGCCTGTGAACTGCCCTTCTTGGAGAACATTCAGGTGCCAGCAAGTCTCCAAGAGATCAGCATGCAAACAGCTCTCTTGTGGGTTTTCCTGCACTGGGCAAAGGGAACTTTCTCAACCGTCGCTGTGCCCAAACCAACTTTATTAAATGGAGCTTTGTTCCCAGGGAATTTTTAAATTGGGACATCATTGGCAATATAAAGTGTGCTCTATAGTGGTCAGAGATGCTAATTAATGTGCTTAAATGAGAAAAAGCAGCCTGCCCTCTCAGACTTTGAAATCAAATCTGAGGTACTCATATCAGGAAAAACATATTTATAAAATAGGAAAAGAAATAAAGCTTGGGGAGAGACCTTCAAGATGGCAGAGAAGTAAGACGTGGAGATCACCTTCCTCCCCACAAATACATCAGAAATACATCTACATGTGGAACAACTCCTACAGAACACCTACTGAACGCTGGCAGAAGACCTCAGACCTCCCAAAAGGCAAGAAACTCCCCACATACCTGGGTAGGGCAGAAGGAAAAAGAAAAAACAGAGACAAAAGAATAGGGACGAGACCTGCACCTCTGCAAGGGAGCTGTGAAGGAGGAAAGGTTTCCACACACTAGGAAGCCCCTTCATGGGCGGACACTGCGCGGGGGCAGAAGGGGGAAGCTTCAGAGCCACGGAGGAGAGCACAGCAACAGGGGTGCAGAGGGCAAAGCAGAGGATTACCACACAGAGGATGGGTGCCGACCAGCACTCACCAGCCCGAGAGGCTTGTCTGTTCACCCGCCGGGGCGGCCGGGGGCTGGGAGCTGAGGCTCGGGCTTCTGTCAGATCGCAGGGAGAGGACTGGGCTTGGCTGCGTGAACACAGCCTGAAGGGCGATAGTGCGCCACGGCTAGCCGGGAGGGAGTCCGGAAAAAGGTCGGGAGCTGCCAAAGAGGCAAGAGACCATTGTTTCGGGGTGCACGAGAAGAGGGGATTCAGAGCACCACCTGAATGAGCTCCAGAGACGGGCGTGAGCTGCGGCTATCAGCGCAGACCCCAGAGACGGGCATGAGATGCTAAGGCTGCTGCTGCCACCACCAAGAAGCCTGTGTGCAGGCACAGGTCACTCTCCACACCTCCCCTCCCAGGAGCCTGTGCAGCCCGCCACTGCCAGCGTCCAGTGATCCAGGGACAACTTCCCCGGGAGAACACACGGCGCGCCTCAGTCTGGTGCAACATCACGCCGGCCTCTGCCGCCGCGGGTACCCCTCCCTCTCCCAAGCCTGAGTGAGCCAGAGCCCCCGAATCAGCTGCTCCTTTAACCCCGTCCTGTCTGAGCGAAGAACAGACACCCTCAGGTGACCTACACGCAGAGGGAGGGCCAATCCAAAGCTGAAATCCAGGACCTGTTAGAACAAAGAAGAGAAAGGGAAATCTCTCCCAGCAGCCTCAGGGGCAGCGGATTAAATCTCCACAATCCACTTGATGTACCCTGCATCTGTGGAATACCTGAATAGACAACAAATCATCCCAAATTGAGGGGGTGGACTTGGGGAGCAACTGTAGACTTGGGGTTACCTTTCTGCATCTAATTTGTTTCTAGCTTTATGTTTATCTTACTTTAGTATTTAGAGTTTATTATCAATGGTAGACTTGTTTATTGATTTGGTTGCTCTATTCCTTTTTATTTTTATTTTTGCGGTACGCGGGCCTCTCACTGCTGCGGCCCCTCCCGGTGGCGGAGCACAGGCTCCGGACGCGCAGGCTCAGCGGCCATTGCTCACGGGCCTAGCCACTCCGCGGCACATGGGATCTTCCCAGACCGGGGCACGAACCCGCGTCCCCTGCATCGGCAGGCAGACTCTCAACAACTGCGCCACCAGGGAAGCCCCTTTTTTAAAAAAATATAGAGGGCTTCCCTGGTGGCGCAGTGCTTGAGAGTCCGCCTGCCGATGCAGGAGACGCGGGTTCGTGCCCCGTTTCGGGAAGCTGGGCCCGTGAGCCATGGCCACTGAGCCTGCGCGTCCGGAGCCTGTGCTCCGCAAATGGGAGAGGCCACAACAGTGAGAGGCCCGCATAACGCAAGGAAAAAAATATATATATATATAGAAATATATATATTTTTTCCGTTTTCTCTTTTTGTGAGTGTGTATGTGTATGCTTCTTTGTGTGATTTTGTCTGTATAGCTTTGCTTTGACCATTTGTCCTAGGGTTCTGTCCGTTATTTTCTTTCTTTAGTATAGTTTTTAATGTGTGTTATCATTGGTGGATTTGCTTTGGTTGCTCTCTTCTTTCTTTTTTTTTACTATTTTTAATTTTTTTATTTTTAATAATTAAAAAAATAATTTTAATAACTTTATTTTATTTTTCTTTCTTCCCCCACCCCCCTTTTCTTCTGAGCCATGTGGCTGACAGGGTCTCAGGGCTCTGGGCAGGTGTCAGGCCTGTGCCTCTGGGGTGGGAGAGCCAACTTCTGGACATTGGTCCACCAGAGACCTCTCAGTTCCACATAATGTCAAACAGCAAAAACTCTCCCAGACAACACCATCTCAACGCTAAGACCCAGCTGCACTCAACGAGTGGCAAGCTACAGTGCTGGACACCGTATGCCAAACAACAAGCAAGACAGAAACAAAAACCCACGCATTAGCAGAGAAGCTGCCTAAAATCATAGTAAGGTCTTAGACACCCAAAAACACACCACGGGATGCAGTCCTGCCCACTAGAAAGACAAGATCCAGCCTCATCCACAGAACACAGGTACTAGTCCCCTCCAGCGGGAAGCCTACACAACACACTGAACCAACCTTACCCACTGGGGGCAGACTGAGAAATTATTTGAAGAGATTATAGTTGAAAATTTCCCTAATAGAGGAAAGGAAATAGTCATCAAGTCCAGGAAGCGCAAAGACTCCCATACAGGATAAATCTAAGGAGAAACACGCCAAGACAAATATTAATCAAACTATCAAAAATTAAATACAAAGAAAAAATATTAAAAGCAGCAAGTGAAAAACAACAAATAACATACAAGGGAATCCCCATTAGGTTAACTGCTGATCTTTCAGCAGAAACTCTGAAAGCCAGAAGGGAGTGGCAAGACATATTTAAACTGATGAAAGGGAAAAACCTACAACCAAGATTACTCTACCCAGCAAAGATCTCATTCAGATTCAACGGAGAAATTAAAACTTTTACAGACAAGCAAAAGCTAAGAGAATTCAGCACCACCAAAGCTTTAAAACAAATGCTAAAGGAACTTTTCTAGGCAGGAAACACAGGAGAAGGAAAAGACCTACAATAACAAAACCAAAACAATTAAGAAAATGGTAATAGGAACATACATATTCATAATTACCTTAAATGTAAACGGATTAAATGCTCCAACCAAAAGAAATAGACTGGCTGAATGGATACAAAAACAAGACCTGGGGCTTCCCTGGTGGTACAGTGGTTGGGAGTCCACCTGCCGATGCAGGGGACACAGGTTCATGCCCCAGTCTGGGAAGATCCCACATGCCACGGAGCGGCTGGGCCCATGAGCCATGGCCGCTGAGCCTGCGCGTCCGGAGCCTGTGCTCTACAACAGGAGAGGCCACAACAGTGAGAGGCCTGAGTACCACAAAAAAAAAAAAACAAGACCCATATATATGCAGTCTGCAAGAGACACAATTCAGCCCTAGAAACCCACTTCAGACTGAAAGCTAGGGGATGGAAAAAGATATTTCATGCAAACGGAAATCAAAAGAAAGGTGGAGTAGCAATTCTCATATCAGACAAAACAGACTTTAGAATAAAGACTATTACAAGAGACACTATATAATGATCAAGGGATCAGTCCAAGAAGAAGATATAACAATTGTAAATATTTATGCACCCAACATAGGAGCACCTCAATACATAAGGCAAACGCTAACAGCCATAAAAGGGGAAATTGACAGTAATACAATCATAGTAGGGGAATTTAACACCCCACTTTCACCAATGGACATATCATCCAACATGAAAATAAATAAGGAAACACAAGCTTTAAATGACACATTAAACAAGATGAACTTAATTGATATTTATACGACATTCCATCCAAAAACAACAGAATACACTTTCTTCTCAAGTGTTCATGGAACATTATTCAGGATAGATCATATCTTGGGTCACAATCAAGCGGTGGTAAATGTAACAAAATTGAAATCGTATCAAGTACCTTTTCCGACCACAACGCTATGAGACTAGAAATCAATTACAGGAAAGAAATCTGTAAAAAAATACAAACACTGAGGCTAAACAATATGCTACTAAATAACCAAGAGGTCACTGAAGAAATCAAAGAGGAAATTTAAAAATTCCTAGAAACAAATGACAATGAAAACATGACGACCCAAAACCTATGGGATGCAGCAAAAGCAGTTCTAAGAGGGAAGTGTGTAGCAGTACAATCCTACCTCAAGAAACAAGAAACATCCCAAATAAACAACCTAACCTTGCACCTAAAGCAATTAGAGAAAGAACAACAAAAAATCCCCAAAGTTAGCAGAAGGAAAGAAATCATAAAGATCAGATCAGAAATAAATGAAAAAGAAATGAAGGAAACAATAGCAAAGATCAATAAAACTAAAAGCTGGTTCCTTGAGAGGATAAACAAAATTGATAAACCATTAGCCAGACTCATCAAGAAAAAAAGGAAGAAGACTCAAATCAACAGAATGAGAAATGAGGAGAAGTAACAACTGACACTGCAGAAATACAAAGGATCAAGAGAGATTACCAGAAGCAACTATATGCCAATAAAATGGACAACCAGGAAGAAATGGACAAATTCTTAGAAAAGCACAACCTTCCGAGACTGAACCAGGAAGAAATAGAAAATATAAACAGACTGATCACAAACACTGAAATTGAGACTGTGATTAAAGATCTTCCAACAAACAAAAGCCCAGGACCAGATGGCTTCACAGGCAAATTCTATCAAACATTTAGAGAAGAGATAACACCTATCCTTCTCAAACTCTTCCAAAATATAGCAGAGGGAGGAACACAAACTCATTCTAGGAGGCCACCATCACCCTGATACCAAAACCAGACAAGGATGTCACAAAGAAAGAAAACTACAGGCCAATATCACTGATGAACATAGATGCAAAAATCCTCAACAAAATACTAGCAAACAGAATCCAACAGCACATTAAAAGGATCATACACCCTGATCAAGTGGGGTTTATCCCAGGAATGCAAGGATTCTTCAATATATGCAAATCTATCAATGTGATACATTGATGCAGAAAAAGCTTCTGACAAAATTCAACACCCATTTATGATAAAAACCCACCAGAAAGTAGGCATAGAGGGAACTTACCTCAACATAATAAAGGCCATATATGACAAACCCACAGTCAACGTCATTCTCAATGGTGAAAATCTGAAACCATGTCCACTAAGACAAGGTTGCCCACTCTCACCACTATTATTCAACATAGTACTGGAAGTTTTAGCCACAGCAATCAGAGAAAAAAAAGAAATAAAAGGAATCCAAATCAGAAAGGAAGAAGCACAGCTGTCACTGTTTGCAGATGACATGATATTGTACACAGAGAATCGTAAAGATGCTACCAGAAAACTACTAGAGCTAATCAATGAATTTGGTAAGGTAGCAGGATACAAAATTAATGCACAGAAATCTCCAGCATTCCTATATACTAATGATGAAAAATCTGAGAGACAAATTAAGTAAACACTCCTTAATGGAAACATTTACGATTGCAACAAAAAGAATAAAATATCTAGGAATAAACCTACCTAAGGAGACAAAACACCTGTATGCAGAAAACTATAAGACACTGATGAAAGAAATTAAAGATGATACAAACAGATGGAGAGATATACCATGTTCTTGGATTGGAAGAATCAACATTGTGAAAATGACTTTACTACTCAAAGTAATCTACAGATTCAATGCAGTCCCTATCAAACTACCAATGCCATTTTTCACAGAACTAGAATGAAAAATTTCACAATTTGTATGGAAACACAAAAGATCCCATATAGGGCTTCCCTGGTGGCGCAGTGGTTGACAGTCCGCCTGCCAATGCAGGGGACATGGGTTCATGCCCTGGTCCAGGAAGATCCCACATGCCGCGGAGCGGCTGGGCCTGTGAGCCATGGCCACGGAGCCTGCGCATCTGGAGCCTGTGCTCCGCAATGGGAGAGGCCACAGCAGTGAGAGGCCCACATACCGCCAAAACTAAATTAAAAAATAAAACAAAATGTAAAAGATCCCGTATAGCCAAAGCAATCTTGAGAAAGAAAAACAGAGCTGGAGGAATCAGGCTCCTGGACTTCAGACTATAATATAAAGCTAAAGTAATCAAGACAGTATGGTCCTGGCACAAAAACAGAAATATAGATCAATGGAACAGGATAGAAAGCCCAGAGATAAACCCATGCACATATGGTCACCTTATTTTTTATAAAGGAGGCAGGAATATACAATGGAGAAAAGACAGCCTCTTCAATAAGTGGTGCTGGGAAAACTGGACAGCTACATGGAAAGGAAAGAACTTACAACACTCCCTAACACCATACACAAAAATAAACTCAAAATGGATTAAAGACCTAAATGTAAGGCCAGACACTATAAAACTCTTAGAGGAAAACATAGGCAGAGCACTCTATGACAGCAATCACAGCAAGATCCTGTTTGACCCCCCTCCTAGAGAAATGGAAATAAAAATAAATAAATAAACAAATGGGTCCTAATGAAACTTAAAAGCTTTTGCACAGCAAAGGAAACCATAAACAAGACAAAAAGAAAACCCTCAGAATGGGAGAAAATATTTGCAAATGAAGCAACTGACAAAGGATTAATCTCCAAAATTTACAAGCAGCTCATGCAGCTCAATATCAAAAAACCAAACACCCAATCCAAAAATGGGCAGAAGACCTAAATAGACATTTCTCAAAAGGAGATACACAGACTGCCAACAAACACATGAAAGGATGCTCAACATCACTAATCATTAGAGAAATGCTAATCAAAACTACAATGAGATATCATCTAACACCAGTCAGAATGGCCATCGTCAAAAAATCTACAAACAATAAATGCTGGAGAGGATGTGGAGAAAAGGGAACCCTCTTGTACTGCTGGTGGGAGTGTAAATTGATACAGCCACTATGGAGAACATTATGGAGGTTCCTTCAAAAACTAAAAATAGAACTACCATATGACCCAGCAATCCCACTACCGGGCATATACCCTGAGAAAACCATAATTCAAAGAGTCATGTACCACAATGTTCATTGCAGCTCTATTTACAATAGCCAGGACATGGAAGCAACTTAAGTGTTCCATCGACAGAAGAATGCATAAAAAAGATGTGGCACATATATACCATGGAATATTACTCAGCCATAACAAGAAACGAAATTGAGTTTTCTTTAGTGAGGTGGAGGGACCTAGAGTCTGTCATACAGAGTGAAGTAAGTCCGAAAGAGAAAAACAAATACCGTTGCTAACACATATATATGGAATCTAAGAAAAAAAATAGTTTCTGAAGAACATAGGGGCAGTACAGGAATAAAGATGCAGACGTAGAGAATGGATTGAGGACATGGGGAGGGGGAAGGGTAAGCTGGGACGAAGTGAGAGAGTGGCATGGACATATATACACTACCAAATGTAAAATAGATAGCTAGTGGGAAGCAGCCACATAGCACAGGGAGATCAGCTTGGTGCTTTGTGACCACCTAGAAGGGTGGGATAGGGAGGGTCGGAGGGAGATGCAAGAGGGAGGAGATATGGGGATATATGTATATGTATAGCTGATTCCCTTTGTTATAAAGCAGAAACTAACACACCATTGTAAAGCAATTATACTCCAATAAAGATGTCAGAAAAAAAAAAGAAGTAAAGAAAGCTTGGAGACAGCTAATGAAACAGTGTACACATACTTCTTTCATTCAGTGTATTTTCACTGAATATGTTTTATATGCCAAGCACTTAAATATGTCATTTAATAAAACACCCTAAATTCAGTACTATTGTACAGTTTAGACTCCTAGTTTAAAAACATTCCCAAGGGGGCTTCCCTGGTGGCACAGTGGTTAAGAATCCACCTGCCAATGCAGGGGACACGGGTTCATGCCCTGGTCCGGGAAGATCCCACATGCCGCGGAGCAACTAAGCCTGTGAGCCACAGCTACTGAGCCTGTGCTCTAGAGCCCGCGAGCCACAATTACTAAGCTTGCGTGCTGCAACTACTGAAGCCCGCGTGCCTAGGGCCTGTGCTCCACAATAAGAGAAGTCACCACAATGAGAAGCCTGCGCACCACAACAAAGAGTAACCCCCACTCGCCACAACTAGATAAAGCCCGCGTGCAGCAACGAAGACCCAACGCAGCCAAAAATAGATAAAATTTAAAAAAAAAACATAAAAACATTCCCAGGGACTTCCCTGGTGGTCCAGTGGTTATGACTCCGCGTTCCCAATGCAGGGGCCTGCGTTCGATCCCTGCTCAGGGAACTAGATCCTGCATGGCACAACTAAGAGTCCTCATGCAGCAACTGAAAGAGCCCACATGCTGCAACGCAAATCCTGCATGCCACAACTAAGACCCCGTGCAACCAAATAAATAAACTTCCAAAGTCACATCCTACCAAGGGAAAAAGTGAAGCTTCAAACCCAGATCTGTCTAACACACAGCTAAGTAACAGAATTTTTTTTTTTTAAGTTGGGAAGAGGACAACTTGAATCAACATGGTATAACTGTGGCATAACCACATATAAAGCAAACAAATTGTCAGCTTTCTTAAAAGAGGCATGGAAATACAAGAGGAGTAGGTGCCATAGCCATAAACAGCTCAGGCTCTAAGGGAGGCTTCTACAGCCATGATTGGAAGGAAATCTCACTTACATGAACAGAATTAGAAAAACTAAGCAGAATTGCTTACAAACTGATAAGGCCAACATTAGCACTGCCATACTGAAATACAAACACCAATAGAAAAGAACATACTGATTATATTTTAGAAAGACTGGCTTAGGGCCTAACAGATTTTCTACTGCTATGGCAACGTAACTAAACTGTAAATACTTCTTTTAGCACCAGTGTGGTGTACTGCATAAGCAATTGAAAATGTCTGCCATGGAAAAAAGAACTAGTAAATTGATGCATTACCCTTTAATTTATGTTATTTAGCCCATTCATTTTGCTTTAGTTAACAGCCATTACTAGCAGTAAACTCAGGAAATTATGTTTGAATTTCACAGGCACGCCCTGATTGAACATGTACTTATGTTAGGAAGCAATAGTTAGTCAATACTTTCTCAGATTAACTGTAATGATTAACAGTGAAATCAAATATAAGTTGTGGTTTTTTTGGCTGTGTTGGGTCTTCATTGCTGCGCACGGGCTTTCTCTAGTTGTGGCGAGCAGGGGCTACCCTTCGTTGTGGTGCATGGGCTTCTCATTGCGGCGGCTTCTCTTGTTGCGGAGCATGGGCTCTAGGCACGTGGGCTTCAGTAGTTGTGGCACGTGGGCTTCAGTAGTTGTGGCACGTGGGCTCTAGGGCGCACAGGCTCAGTAGTTGTGGCTCGTGGGTCTAGAGCGCAAGCTCAGCAGTTGTGGCACACAGTCTTAGTTGTTTCGCGGCATGTGGGATCTTCCCGGACCAGGGATCGAACCCATGTTCCCTGCATTGGCGGGCGGATTCTTAACCACTGTGCCACCAGAGAAGTCCCCAAATACAAGATTTTTATTTGAACCTATGTATAAATGTTTTATTAAAAGTATAAATAGGGAAATAATTTACTAATTGTTTTTCTTACTTTAGATGTTAGTCAACATTCACTTCTAGGTAATACACATGTACGCAGGCATTAAGTAAAACGCTTCATGGAAAACAACTAAATACATTTAACTGGTATTAGACTACTACTCCAATCAAAAAAGTTCAGACGTTTTAACTCCAATTATACAAATAAAAATATAAAGTAAAAGAGTTATCATATACAGCCAAAATTGTATTATGTATTGCTTTCACAAAAAATTTTTAAAACAAATAGCATAATTACATTATTTTCCACTAATAAACTACACACAGATGGGTAGAAGAGGGAAGAATTACTAACATTTCACCATATATTCATGAGCAATCATTTGTTTTTGAAAAACTGTGATTCCTACTCATCTACACAGCAATTCATAAATATCAATTCATGTAGCTGCAAATTCATTTCTGAACCTATCAACTTCTGTCTCCAGTAAAGGATAACCAAACTGATTTCTTTCCTTTCCTGTGCTGGCACATACACTGTGTCATTTAGAAGGAAACAAAGCGACACATTTGATTAGCTATGATCTATTTTAAATGCATCTACTGAAACGTCAGCAATTTGCATGCTTAATAAGGTAGGTAAGAGTAAAGAACCAATTTCCACACAATATAATTTCACCGAGCTATATATTTGTTTGTCCATTCCAAAAGCAGAAAGGAAAGGCATGCAATCTGAATAGACATCATATTTTTAAGAATTTCTACAGCTGATCCTGAAGAATACTTATATGAATGTCAGTGCACAGATGTACGTGGACCCAAACAGAATAATTTCTCCTGGAGGATTTCAAATTCTCTACCTAAACTGTAAAACAAAACTAAACTTCTCATAAATAAATGTTAGAAAAGTTTCGATGTTTCTAGGACATAACACTTTGAGACGAACTTTTTAAAATCTCCCTCCGCATTTCCTGAAAGATTTTTTTTTTCAGTCTAATAAGGAATAGAAATGAACCTCTTTGGGGAAATCTGAAAATATTCCTCACTGATGTACATATATTTTTTATTTTTCTCATTCAGTTTTCTCTTTTGTTATTATCCTTCTTCAAGAACTTATTCTTACCTCTAGGATTACAATCACCAAGGATAATGGTACTACCTGCCATGTGTAAATCATAAATTCAATGGATCACACTATCACAGAGCTTTAAAGGGCTTCCTAACTTTTCCTGTTATAGGTACGAACGAATGAATGAATGAGAAAGCATTGATATTGTACAGCAAGAAAGTTATAGAATTAGGCCCAGAATCTGGTATTCAAGCAAACCCAAACCACCTAAATGAAATTAAATGTAAACCAGCCAAAACCAAAAAACCAATTCTTTCAGAAAAGACAGGCCACTGGCCTTTGATATCCAAACACATCATCATCTTCACCAAAGTCATAAGAAGGCAACTGTTTCATCTAGGAACTGAGAAAGAATGATCTATTCCAGTAGAGAATGTACTAGTTAAACACTTGGGCAAGAGTATGAGAAGGAGAAATTTAATGTCCTTCCATCGCTTCCTGAGACAGCAAAGACAGAACTTCACTCCAGGGGAAGTGAGTTTTTAAAACAAATCTAACTCTAAAACAAACATCTGTGAACCAAAGGATAACATTTTTGAAAAAGTATCATGCATTAAAAGCATCTGAAAGTTGATTCTCAAGGGAAAGGAATTTTCAGTTTATAACCCTAATTTGCATGTCAAGGAAAAACTATTACCGTATTTAAGAGGCAAAAATCTGCTTTAGCATTCATTGAGTAAAAAAGCTGGGCACGAATTAAGAACTTATCTCTAATCAGTAAATTATTTCAAATGGCTTGTGATAGCTGTTGACAGTTGCCAAGTTGCATTACAGATCATTCCAGTAAGCTGGCTCTGAAAAGGTGCAATTACCAATGTTAATTATTTGCTGCAGAAATATTCATGATTTAGACTGAACTGAAATGCCTTCTTGATGCTAGACTATCCCAAACATTCCTAGTGAGTATACAACTCATATCACTTTGCAAGGTTAGGGAACATCTCAGATAATGTAAGATGCATAGAATCTTTAAGCACATAAAACATCCATGCCTGAAAATTTTGGCAAGTTATCTGTGGCACAGACAATGTCTTGTCTTCACTAAATCCTATTTCCTCCAGAGTACACAGCTCGATTCCATGCTCCCAAGAGGGGTGAGAAGCATATACTTTTCAGTATCAAATTTTACGTGTGTTTTCAGCAGTTTAACACTGCAGACGTTGACTTCTCATCCATATCACAGTACGTGGACAAGAGGGGGTAATTCTGCCCCGCACAGTCACTGAGGGCTCCAGGCTCATTGTCTGTCGTGTCCAACCATCTGCTAAGGCTTCATCCACCTCAGCCTTAAATCACATGCTCAGGAAACAAAACACAGAAGCCATGGAGAAGAGTTTCACAGGCAAAGCCTTGAAATGATACACATCATTTCCATCATTTCCATCCATACTCCATTCCCTGGAACTCAAATGCATGATCATGATGAACTGCCAGGGAGGCTGGAAAATGTAGCCTGGCTGTGTGCTCAGGAAGAAAGGGAGCTGGTGAATACACAGAAGTTTGTACCACAGCATCTTTTAACATTATTAATACATTTGGCTTACTGTAAAATTTAATAACTTTTAAACTCTTTCGTTAACTAAAGGACTTCAGTTTTCCAGTGCCCTTAGTTAGAAATTAACAGCAGGGAAAAACAAATATAGGTAATTTTAAAGCAGATTTTAGTAGTCCCCCAAAACTTTCACACAAAAAACAACTGTTTCAGTCCAGCTGTTCCTCATCCTTCAAATATTACACTGAAACATTCACTATGAAAACTGTAACATATTTTAATTGGACACATTGAAAAAGGAAACAGCTTGGGCATGAAAAATAAAATCTGATTCATCTCTCAGTCACGTTCTTAATACTAGTACAAAGCTACAACATTTTTAGAGCATGAAATATATACACAGAAAACAAAATACGTAAAAAAGAAAAGACTATATTATAAAAACTATCTGAAAAAAATCAGAATACCGTTCTAGTAGTTTTTTTAACTCATTTCATGCTGCCTACAAAGGCATGATTTCTTACCAACCAAGAAGAACTTTTTGTTTTTCACTAAGGAGAAAACATTTCTATGAACTCACTCATACTTTCGTGCTAAATAAGACACTCTTGTGTTCAAAAAACCATCTAAAGGTTACAGGAGAAGATAGTTTCAGCCACACAATATTATTATACTCATTCCCAAATTAGTACTGACTATTTCAGCTGTAATCCACCCATGTGAACTAATCAACCACGGTCAGTGGTAAGCACGGAACAATACAACTGGTTATTTAAGTCGCAAGTACTTGGAATTCAGAGAAGATGGGAGGAGAGATCCAGTGAGTTGAATATTCTGTCTCAAGAATGTCAGCTCTGTATTCTGAGATAAATTACTGAATTGGTGGACTAAAACACAAGCAAAATTACCTTCATGTTTCTTAAACAACTGGCCAATTTTCATCTTCCCAGGAATCATCTATATGGGTATGACTGCATTACAAAAGCTAATGCTACCTCTAGAAAACAAACGACTTAAGAGTCTCCTGTATGCACCGGTGTTTAAATTGCATGCTTTCTGAAACACAGGGGGCAGCCACGGCTGCAATCTCTTAACTCCTATACTAAGTGAGACAGACTTCTCTTCAGAACATGGAGACTGCTACTGGAAAGTTTTGCACACAGGGATATTAAAGGGCTGAAAGGGTTTTATCCCAACTCAAAAATATTTCATGATAACCCCTGTTGGAAGGTAAAAAAAAAATTATTTTTACCTCCTGTGAATCACTTTAATTAGATAATTAGATTGCTCTTCTCCCCCAGAGTAGGAGAGGACACAGGAGAAAAAGATCTTAGAGCAGGGAAACAGCACTGCCGTGTACAGCTGTGCAAAGTGTGCTCCACACAAGGGCTCCAGGCTGAGAGCTCCCAAGAGAATGCTATCCAGCCTTCACTCCGCTCAGTAAGACTTGAACCCTAGGGCAGCATGGCTGGGAGGAAGGGATGCCATTTTCTCATAGTCAATGGCCCATGGAAGGGAACAAGAAAGATGATCAAGAGCACGTATATTTCAAGGAAATGCAGACTCTGTGATGTCAGGGGTTGGATGCAGTGGCACAGCTCCTTGACCCCAATATGTATTCACGCCTTTTGCTATGGAAACCGGATGTTTACCCTGGAACATTGCTGCCCCAAATCAAGACTATATTCCCCAGCCTCCACTGCGCCCAGGAATTAGGATAGGATCACATCCTGGCCAATACGGTTCACACAGAACTAACCTTACAGCAGCTTCTGGGAGCCTCCTCTAAGAGGCAGCTGGTAAATGTCCCTTTGCCTTCTTCCTCCTCCGTTCTTCCTTCTTGCTAGGACACACATGCCATCCTGGCCCACAAGGAAGGGGCGAGCTGGAAGGGCTGGGTCCCTGAGCACAGAGACCAGGCCCGCCCCAAAAGACCAACATGAGAAGGAAGAAAACTTCTCATTTAAGCCAAAGTTATTATGGTTTTTTGTTAACTGCAGCCAAAGTGCTATGGGAAGACGCTGGAGCTGAGAACACACAAGAGGAGAGAAGGGTCCGAAACACACACCTTCCCTTGACATATAGTCTAGATCCCTACTGAATGCAAACTGCTGCCTGAGCCAGACCTTGACAGTGAAGGAGTCAACGTCTCTTTACAATGTAAGCAATGCAAAGTACACTTTTGGAGCAATAATAGGAAGATTTCTAAAACACTATTTTTGAAAGGTTCTCCATTAATGATAATATATGACTGCTGATGGGATCCATAACAAGGACAGAAATAGGTCAAATATTTTCAAAGAATTTGCCTAAGGATTGCATGGCTTATAACAGCTATATACCTAACAAGACACTACAGGTTCTCTTAAGCCTCTTAGGTTTCAGTCATTGGCATGAAACTGATCTAGAGTAGACTCTGACTTTCCATGACGAAAATGATTTCTGAAAATGTACTGCATGTTTTCTTTCCAAGGGGTGTTCTTTCTCTGGGGACTCTGTGAAAATATTTTTTATAATTTCCCTCTTTATCTTTTAAACCACTTAAACTTCTGAGAGGGGAGAAAGACACAAATTTTAATATGGTTCTTCTTAAAACCTACAATAAAGGACCAAAATACTGATAATATTCTCTGGCCAAATTCCTGTTGGCACACCTTCAGGGATAAGATATACATATGCTTTCTCCATGGTTTTAAAAGCGCTTCTTATTTATTCAATAGTATGTTTACAATTTTTATCAAGAAGACATACAAGATTCCTTCTTCGAGAGAAAGGAGTTATTAAGATCAATTTACCTGTGTATCACTTTCAAAATTTGGTGTTCAAAGATTCATTAAGTTTTATCAAACTTCTTACCAATGGTCAAATTCCCAGATTTTAATGTGAATTTCAGTTGGTCACAACTGTATAATTCCTTGATGCTTATACTCTCGACTTCTCAACAACCTCACACATAAAATTAACCTGTTTGTCATCATCAGATTCTCCTTACCTCTCTCCATCAGCATCCAAACATACTCTAGTATAATCTAGGATAATTTTTCCGGGTCACCACCCTATTTCTCTGTTCCACGTCATACGAACATTTCTTGAAAGAGTTGCCAATACGCACTATTTCTGCTCTTTTCCTAGCTCTTGTTTTTCCTTTAACCCAATTGAATTTGGGGCTTGTCTTGTTAATATAATCAACAAGCTCTTTGTTCCCCAATCTGAAGGTCAGTTCTCTCTCCCTATGAGAGCTGAACTCTCATTAGCACTGGACAATTAAACATGTTCTCTTTCTTGCAACACTTCCTTTTCTTAGCTTCCATGACACCATCCTCTCAGTTTCTT
>NW_006798666.1:1598825-1653852 GCF_000442215.2 Lipotes vexillifer | reverse complement strand
GCTGAACCCATCTTCTTGCTTGACCACTAAATTATGGAATGTTCCAGGACTCAGTCTTACAACTCCTTCTCTTTCCTCTCCTCTACCTGCTCTTCCCCAGACTTCTCTATCTTGACTATCTAAATACCTGCTCAGGCCCAAAACTATGACATCATGATTAATTCCTTTCCTTCCCGCACCCACCCCTTCACATCTGTCTATTGCATCATAAGTCTTACTGACACCCCCTTCTGAAGCTTTCCACTGCTCTGCACCTCCTCTTCTTTAACCCCAACGCAAGCCACCGTCATCCTTCCCCTGAACTACTTTAATTTTTTTTTTTTTTTTTTTTTTTTTTTTTGAGGTACGCGGGCCTCTCACTGTTGCGGCCTCTCCCATTGCGGAGCACAGGCTCCGGACGCGCAGGCTCAGCGGCCATGGCTCACGGGCCCATCCGTTCCGCGGCATGTGGGATCTTCCCGGACCGGGGCACGAACCCGTGTCCTCTGCATCGGAAGGCGGACTCTCAACCACTGCGCCACCAGGGAAGCCCCCCCTGAACTACTTTAATGCGTGCACCCAGTCTTCCAACTCCCTCTTTGTTCCACCAAATAATCCACTTTGTGCAGAGAAGCCACAGTGACCTACCGGGTTGGCCAAAAAGTTCGTTCGGACTTTTCCGTAAGATGATACACAAAAATCTGAAAGAACTTTTTGGCTAACCCAATATTCATAAATTATACAACTTCCATATTTGAAAATTATGTAACTTTCCCACAAAATCATCCAATGCCCCCCCCCTTGTAGTTAAAATAAAAATCAAATTTCTTAAAATGCCCTACATGATCTTCCTCTGCCTACTCCACTTTGTTCACTGTTAACACGGCTCTAAGAACAGTTGCTGATACATAGTAGGTGTGCATTTGCTATTTGTTGAATGAATTAATGGAATAAATATTAAAAACATAGTAAACTTACAGTACGTTTGTTCAAACACAATTTACATTGACTAGTAGCAAGAAAATTTTACCAAATTCCTTTAATCTGAGAATCTCAATGTTATCCAGGCATTAGGCTCATTTAAGCATCAAACCCTTTGACGAGCAAGTAAAAAAAAAATGATATTCACTATATTGACACAACTATTAAATCAGAACTATCCTGTATCATGTAATTATTGCCTCACTTATAAAGCTCTGTGCCACATCATCAAGTCATCTTCCTTTGTAATTTAACAGAATTCTAGTGTAAGGAATAACAGCATCTTCCTTTCTTTACAGGAGGCTCCAAATTAGCAATTCTTGGCCTCCATGTGAGAGCACAAGAGTCTCAGATGACCATTTTGAAGCACAGCAAAAGTTTGGAAAGAATTACTCTTTTCGACAAGGCATAATAAATTTGAGATTCTTGTTACAATGTCAGTTTCATCCATTCGGATGTGAGAGTGGAAGAGAAATGGAATTACCATTAGAAAGTTGGGAACTGAAAACTGAAAATAAAGCTCTAAAACAATGTTCATCTTTAAAGAACAAATGAAAAACTTTGAATTATTCTTGTACACTACACAAGAATGAAAAAGCAGCTCTACATATCTGTTCTGTAAAGACCTAAGAGTTACAACTTCTAATTATATAGAGACATGAAAATTTGCTAATCTAAGTTATAGGGTAAACATACCATGTATTACAATGTAAACACTAGGGTTTTTTAAAAATATTCTTTTAATTAATATTTACTTACTCCTCTTGTTACTACTGCCCATGATATGGTGGTCTGAATAACTTTAAAAATGAACATTTTAAAATTCTGATTAATCATATTGTCTTTTCCTCATTAAATGACCATTTTGGTCGTCTCTTTGGCAGTACTTCCGTTTTATTAAAGGTCTTTATGAACACCAGGACACGCTGACCCACACACATCTAAAAAGTATGCATTGCAAGTCTCTTTCCTCCCCCAATATGGGGAAGGAGTTCATGAAAGTATGAGTAAACGCCCAGAATATCTGTAAAAAATACAAGTGAATTCATATAAATCTGTCCCCAAATATGAAATGTATCCATTGTGAGTATTTTGGCAGGCTATGAAAAAGCACTGCCTACCACCTACTGGTCTACCACTAAGATTGTATGGAAAGATTACTAAAGAGTGCAAAAACCTCGGGTGCTTTCATGATGACCACCTGAGACGTTTTTTCACTGTGGTCATCTGGCTGAATATATGCTACTGTTTGCAATCTTTTGAAGGTACTGAAGTGACAGGAGGTACTGCTACAGGTCAGAAATTAATATGCTGCTTGGGGCGAGCGTGGCTGGCTGACCACGGATTTCTGTTTGCTGATGAACTCTTACTAACATGAGACTAAAAGCAGGGAAAAGGGGCGGGAGGGGCATAAATTCACAAGGACAGGACGGATGAGAGAGCCAACCATGGAAAAGAGATGTCTAACACTTCTGGAAAAAGAGAAGGGGCTAGAAAAGTGGTAAGTGATTTAACAGAGTAGAAAAGCCAGTGGTGGGCTACCTGCAAGAATGTATCTCAGGGAGAAGAGAGGCAATTTGCTACCTTAAGAGCTGGAGAGGCTCAGGACCTACAGGAAGGCTTAACTGTAGGCCTTGCACAGGGTTGTAGGCCCAGGTCCACCCCGTGACTATCCCCTCACACGGCCTACAAGCCCTGCTCACATCTCAGAGCTTCCAGTAACCTTACCAGTGATTTAACTTCCCAGAGCTCATTTCCTCATTTGAGAAAGGGGAATAATGCCTATCTGTGTTGGCTTTCTGTTGCTGCTCTAACCAACTGCCACAAACTCAGTGGCTTAAATTTACACAAATTGATTCTCTTACAGTTCTGGAGGTCACAATTCCAAAATAGACTTGACCAGGCCAAAATCAAGTTGTCAGCAGGGCCATGTCCCGTTCTCCCCACCAACCCCTACCCCAAAGCCTGAGGGCAAAATCTCTTTTGGGCATTTCCAGCTTCTAGAGTCTGCCTACGACATTCCCTGGCTCCTGGTGCTTTCTTCTCTCCATCTTCATAGCCAACAGTACAGCATCTGCAAATCTCTGACTACAACGCTCTGCTGCCTTCATTACGTCTCCCACTCTGACTCTCCTGCCTCTAAGAATCCCTGTCATTACACTGGGCTCACTTCGATAATCCAGGATCATCTCCCCATCGTGAAATGTTAACTTAACCCCATCTGCAAATTCCTCTGTGTCGTTCAAGGGAACATATTCACAGCCTCTGGGATTAGAATGTGGACACTGCGGTGCCATTATTCTGTCTCCCACCTTACCTTGTCAGACTATTAAAAAGATGATGCGATATTATCAAAAGCATAACAATAACAGCTGAAGCTTATTGATCACTCTATATACGCCAAGCACTCTTCTAAATCCCTTGGAGATTTAACTCACTGAAACCTCACAGTAGCCCTGTGACATACAGACCACTATCATCCCCATTTTACAGATGAGGAAAATATAGCTCAATAACTATGCCTCAAGTCACACAGCAAGTATTTGACAGAAGGGGGATTAAAAACCTCCTCCCCACTCCTTAACCACCGGGGTAAACACTGAGTAAATTTTAGTTATTATTATTATATTTAGTTGTTATATTATATTTAGTTATTATTATATCTCTGCATTGAGTTTATTATATAAATCTAATGCCACAAACATAAAAACATGATAAAGATCAAGTCCAATATTAGCATTTAGAACTTTTTAAAATTCAAAACATTTTAAGTGCCTCCCACTTCCCTATATTAAATACTCCTTATACCAAAACACCTCTCTACTCCTCCCTACAGATCTGTACTTGGTTCCCAACCTATTAATAAGCTCCCATAGCTCACTGCCCTCGTCTGTACTGTCACTGACAATATTAGAATGTACTGTAATGTCTGACTTTTTATCTGTCCCCTGACCTATGAGCGTCATGAGGACAGGGACTTTCTATACTCAGGGTGGCCTGTAGAGGCTGGTCCTCTGTGCTTTACTGAATGAATGAGTGCAGAAGTAATAAACCGCAGTAATTTAAAAACCTGGTAGGTTGTTTTGCCAAGAATCTTTACCAGTTGCTACCATTTTGTACCTTTCTTAGAATAAAACATCTCCTTATATTATCATAAAATCAATATGAAACTGAATAGATTCTAAAATGTTCCTGTTTCTTTTGTTTCTGCAATCAACAATACAGTGATTCAAACATAAAAAACATGAACATTCTGTAGCTTTATAGGTGCTTCACAAAACAGTATATATTCACTATGGAGAAACAGAAAACCTTTTCCAGAAGTTTCTTTTTTAAAAAAATAAAATGCTAAATACCTATTTCTAAACATATAGCCCTGGGATAAATATAAAAAATGGTAATCAATAACCAAAGGTCAGCATACACTGTTTGTTATTATTTTGGACATAATAAGTGTCATTCCACTTTGTAATCTATTTCAAACCATCTTGAATAAAGTGAAGATTAATAAAACTTTAAATTGATAAAGAAGAAAATCACATTGTACCATAAATATTTCTCAGAGATGGAAGAAGTAATAAGATCCTTTGGGAAACAGGTAAATCAGTTTTGCAGAAAAAAATCCTTTAGATTTTTGTTTCTCTGAAGGCTTATCATTATTGCAATAATACCAGACAAATAACCTGGCCTATCATTTACTCCACTGGCTTAAAAACAAAAAGAGGGTTAACAGGTGTATTAATAATCACCATGGAAAACGGAAGTAAAAGGTAAAGCAGTGATATGTTTCACTCATGACGTTTTTGGCTCAAGCTGACTTGACTTTCAAAAAGACCTCGATTATCTCATGTAAGAAAAAGCAAAGAAATGTATGTTGGAGTACGTGTGTGGGAGGGGTAGGGTGTACTCCATGGTTGTTTAATTGTTTAACTCAGCAGTTCAACAATGCCATCAAGGACTCAAGTTTCTTCCAGCTTTTCTTTCTGTCTCAGTGTATCGTTTCACCTTTGGGTTAACTTCCTATGTGGCCAAAAAGACGGTTGCTACAGTCCCAACATCACACCCAGACATGAGCATGTCCAAAGAAGAAGAGGCTTCCTGTGTGTATTTCCTTCTTAAGAGCAACTCTAACAGGAGTCAGGTCCAGAAGCTTCACGGTAGGGAACTCCTCATATCTGAGAGGCCAGATGTGAGTCCTATAGCCACAGCCTTGAATCCATCAGGGTGGGAAGGTGGGCAAGAGAGGCCAGGCACACGACTGGATTAAACGACCTCCCTTTTACCCCTGACTGGAGAGAAGGTCACTCATTTTTACTATGGGTGATTTCCTGAATGAAGCAGGTTTTCCCTTTGCAGAGAAAAAGGTAGGAACTGATGTCTGATAGATGATAATGTTTGAAACTTGGGAGATGAACGGTGTCGTAAGAGTTAGCTCTATAACAGGCCAAACTGCCAAGTTCCGAGGATGCAGGATGAGGGAGGTAGGTTCCGTTTACCAGAGGAGGAATCAAGATGCCATTTTACAGATGGCCAGTAACAAGAAACCATTCACTTTCTAAAAAGTACTTAAACATATTACTATATGCTAAGGCTAGGAAAGCATTCAAATATACATATATTTGAGTGCATATACATACACATGTATGTAGGTGCACATACCCACCTTCCATACCTTCTCAATCTATCAATTAAAATGAGGATCATATCAAGATATTTGAGACATGCCCATCTGTGTGTATGAATATATAATATATAGATAGAAATAGAGAGAGAGACAGAGATAGATACACGGAGGCTAGGTTAAGTCATTCAAACCAGAACCTCTTAGATGTAATAATTTTTATCATATATGTAGGTTGCAGACATGGAAACAAAATTATATTCTTTTTCAAAAGTCAGTAGTAGAGTTACACTGCTAATCTGTCACACTTACCTATTGATATTTTCAAAAAGGAGAATGAAATTCAAGAAAATCTGCATTATGGAGGAAAAACACACACACACACACACACACACACACACACACACACACACACACACTCACTGTTCTTTATCTTTCTCTAAAAGGTTCCTACCAGAACAAAGGAGTGGTACAGAAATGAGAATTAGCAGGATTCAGTGAGATTGGGTACCACTGGTGTTCAAGCCATTCTAGTCTCTGATTCTTCTAAATAAAAAGATTTCCTTTTGAAAAGGATATAGAAAGAAGCATGTGAGTACTTCTCTATTACTGTTGCTGATAAAGTTCTAAGGCAACAGCAATCACTGCCTCATAAATCATCCCAAAATAAAGATAAAAATCATTAGAAGACAGCATCTAAGCAAAGACCCATGAAATTACAAAAACACTCAATCTATACTTCAGGTTGAATCGGACATGGAAACAGATCTGAATAAATAATAAGCTGATGGATTATCACCTTTAGATAACTGAGAAATGACTATTTCAGGAGTAATCATGTAATAAAATAAAAATGTAATGATTAACCCCAGAAAATTATTAATGTGAATTTTCTCTTGTCATTTTTTTTCTGGCCAAAATTAACACAAAGCTTCTCTCTATAGAAGGGTCATTAAGTTCACTTCACAAACATCTCTGAATATATATTCTCACTATCATTTATTCTCTCTTCTTCCTCCCTTCTCCCTTCCTCCTGAATTCACCCTTATCAATCCATCTACCCATCTTTGACTCTTAGTCGTCTACAACTCTTTCTGTCTCTCTGTCTCTGTCTTTCTCTCTCTGGGGCTCTGGGTCTTTCCATTGTTCTCATTTTTCCCTTTCTTTTATGCTTTGCAACAGTACAGGTTTTAATGACACTGGGTACTTTTTGTGGGAGGAGTAAATTTCTGGATGAATCCTGAAATGAAACAGTCCTCTAAACCACATGGCTACTGCACTCTAGAGTTTCATTGATTACTGCCTCCTACTATAATGCTTACACATATTATTACTATATTTTACCCACTGCCTTACTCTTGAACATAAATAGGCAATGAATGATCACTAGACATTTGAGAAAAACCTCCAACATGAATGTGAGAGACCAAAACAAAAAGAAAAGGAAACTTGGAGAAAACAGAAATAATGAAGGAAGTAGAAGGAACTGAAGTTGATACAGAGAGACACAGATAGCCAGAAGATAGTAAGTACATAAAATAAAACAAAATGTTTTAAGAAAGTATTTTCAAAAGGAAAAAAATTAGGGAAAAAAATAAAAGAATGAAGAAAGAGCCCCGGAAATAAAGAATATATACTGACAATTAAAAATTCAATAGAAAGGATTGGAAGATAAAACTGAAGAAATCTTGAAAAAGCAGAATAAAGATAAAGACACAGAAAATATGAAAATAAACATAAGAAACATAGAGGATCGTTTTAGGAAGTTCAACAATAGAATCAAAATTTAAAAAAGGAGTTGAAGGAGGTGAAGAAATATTATCAAAGATATAGTACAAGAAAATTTCTTAGAAGGACAGAAGCCTCTATATCAGAAGGCCTTCCTGTGAATGTCAAGTCTAATAGACTTTTCTAAAAAATCTACTCTAAATCTAAAAATCTAAAAATCTACTCTAAATCTACTTTGACATTTCATTGTGAAGTGTCAAAACTTCAAGGATAAAGAAAGCTCTAAAATCAAGCTTCCAGAGAGATACAAAGACAGGTTAAGTATATAAGAATCAGAATCAGCAAGGTACTGTATATTCAATAGCACCGGATAGTAGAAGACTGTCAAGCAATGTCTTCAAAATTATGAGGGACAGTGAGTGTTAACCCAGATTTTCATACCTTCTCAATTTGTCAGTTAAAATGAGGGTTAAATCAAAATATTTTAGACATACCCAGACTCAAAAAAATGACTTCCAACACAACTTTTCTTTCGCAGCTAAAAGAGTACACTTTTCAACAAAAAAGGGAAAGCATGGCATCCAGTAAACAGAGGATACAACACAAGCTATACTGAAAGATAACACATGTGTATCAGACGTACACAGAAAATGGGTCAGACTCAAGGAAAAAAAAAGAACTCAGGGAAGGTCACCAGGATGGGTAAGGAGTGGAGAGAGATGGGTCACTGATAATTTATTCTGATGTGTTTGACCATTTGGGAAAATTATTGAGAGCCATGGCAAATGTTCTGAAATAATTGAAAAAAAAATATATAGTCAAATAAAAGCTAATGGAAAAAATTCATAGACAATCTTTAATCCTAGGAAAAGTTATATAAGAAAAAATATATAGTTATAATACAATGATATAGTCAATGTAAATATAATGCTGATTTACTGATGCAACCAAAAATGCATCAATGTATTGAAATGTCTATATGGAGATATGGGGTAAGGAGATGCAAGAGGGGATAAATACTACTATAACAGGCATTCAGTAGAAGCTGTCTAAAATTGACAAATCAATAAAGAGCAGTTAAAGCATATTATTCGAAATTACGGTAAATACAGTTGATATAAGCCCATGCTGTCGGATTTTGCACTTATATATCTGTTTATGTCATGAATATATAATTCTTTTTAACTCTCCATTGATAAGAAGAGGAGATCACAGCAAGTAGAAGCAGGAAAATACCAGCAGGCATTCAAATCCAAAAGAAGCAGTCAATATCATCAACTTTTGAAAGACAATGTTGGCAAGTAGTATGGTCTCTACACCTGGCTATTGTTCCCTGAAAAGTAGCAGAACATGTCCCCTAATGAATGAATGAGTGAATTTCTCTCAGATACTCTCTGGAGTATCTCTTTACATTTTTGATTTTGCCTCAAAATCAAACATTATATTCAAATATTAAGAGGTTAGTTTTAATGGTCTAAGGATTTTAATCAAACCTTTAGAATTTGCCATATTGTTTTTGAGAAAAAGATTATTCATTCTATACCTGTCAAGTCTATTTAATTTTTATTGTGAAATGAGTTTTTAAAAAAGTCTAAATTTAAAATATCTGCAAAACACAAAAGCATCCTAGTAGAATCATCAAATGAGAAACAATTATAACTTCTATGTATCTAAGGAAGTTCCCTTCCTGCAGGATTTGGGCCATGGGAGGTAAATATTGACTGATCATATATTTATGTTAATTGAATGATGAATTAGGTACTCTGTCTAAAGAACTATGCTCACACTATATACAAATAACAATTTACACTGATGCATGGTTGACAAGTGTCTGATTTATTAAGTCAATACATGCTCTTATAACTGTACAAAAAGATTTTACGTCAGTTTACAACGAACACATTGATTTAATGAACTACATAATTATATGCAAATCTGACACTTACTTAGACAAGACTACCCAATAAAAAAGTAGCTATATAGATTTTTGTGTAAATTATGAAGCCCTTGAGTGGTGATTTCATAAGCAAGATATACGTGTCTCAGTATATGAAAATTGCAGAAATCAATCACTCGATGCTACCAGCATCACAATGGACTATTAAAATATGAATTAGGAAATGCTCAGATAACCAAGTTTTATTTAAGTAAAAGCACTCTGAAAGCATAAGCTATTTGGTGAAATGAAAATTGTCAGTGCTATTCTTTTCCTTATTAATAATAATAACGATAGTATTATTCCTTCTATTTATTGTGGGTATAGTTTTGAGCTCTGAGTTAAACATTTGTGTTTGTGTGTGTTTATTATAGCAAGTTATTATTCCTACGTGGAAATTAGAGAGATGAAGTAACTACCCAAGATCATGAAGAGCCTGGATTCAAACTGAAGCTTCTGGATTCAAAACCCTGATCTTAACTACTAAAACGATTGTTAAGTAGGCTTGTTTCTGACATCAACCGTCACAGGAAGTTTACAATCAAAAGGTTCCAGATACAGTCAAATGGGACAGGAAGAGGATTACATGATTTTTCAGATAAAAGAAAATTGATAACACATTACAAGTTTTGCCTCCCATAAACCAACTATTCAGAATATATAAAGAATGTCTAAAAGTAACTAAGAAAAGTATTTAAGACCCAATAAAATATATGCAAAAGAATATAAAACCTCACAGAAATAAAGTTCCAAACTTTCAAGAAACTCAAAAAATACTCCAACTCACTAATAATCAGTAGATGCAAATTAAAATAATGATGCTATATGATTTAACACCCTAATATTAATACAAATTTTAAAATGCAACATCAATTACAGCCAAGAATGGGGGGAAATGGTGATTTTCATGCATTTCTGCCTGCAGTATAAATTGATACAACCAATTCAGAAAGTAATTTCTGAGCATGTGCCTATCTTAATTCCACTTTTAAAATACATCCAAGAGAGAATCTAGTTCAAGTAAATAAAGAGACATACAAAGATGCTCAATAAAATTAGTACCTACACTACCTTGAAACAACCACATAGTGGAGTATGATAATTCCACTGCAATGAAATTGATATAAGGTAATCCCCTCATGCTTTCTGTTGAATCTGAACACGGAAGTAAGCAAAGTGCTGATTATTAATGGCAGCCATCTTGGAAACAGGAGGAAAACCAGCCTTAGGATGAAGCCTAAATAACCAGTTCCTTAATGACATAACTTAGTCCCTGATGTATGCCCTGACTTCATCTTACTATAGCTCTGGTCTTTCAGTCATTTGAGATAATAAATTTCCTTCATATTTAAGCCAATTTGAGTCCAGGCATTTTGTTATTTGCTGTCAAAATACCATAACCAAAGTAGTCGTGTTTATGGTGTTTATAACATAGGTACTTGGCTGAGACAAGGATACCATCCCTGATGTAATCACAGCAGAACAACACTGCCCCCCACTAAAAAGCACACTTTGTTTAGGGTTAATCCCCTATGTGCGGTCCACAATGTTGCAATTATAAAATGCCAACAAAGGATTTGCTTCACCCCGCCCCCCAAGAATTGGGAAATAAGATCACTGACATCTTACTACTGATACAGAAATGGCGGTCCCCAACCACCACTATCAAAAAGCACTTTGTAAATCCCAATATTATGCTGTTCAGGGCTGGCTAGAATTGTATATTATATCAATACCAATGAATTTATAGTGCACATTTGTTTTAGTTACTGCTAAGATACTTCAAGACATGAAAATTTTCACCAAATATACTCTGACATCTCAAAGAGATTCTCACACTTTAATGTGCTCAAGATTCCACTGGGGATACATATATACAATGAAATATTACTCAGCCATAAAGAATAAAATGCCACTATTTGCAGCAACCTGGATTGAACTAGAAAATATTATGTTTAGTGAAATAAGTCAGACAGGAAAAGACAAATACTGCACGATATCACTTATATGTGGAGTCTAAAAAATAATACAAATGAATGTATATGCAAAACAAAAACAGACCAACAGATATAGAAAACAAAGTTATCTTTACCAAATGAGAGTAGAAAGGGAGGAGGGACAAACTAGGGGTATGGGATTAACAGATACAAACTACTATGTGTAAAAAATAGATAAGCAACAAGGATATACTGTATAGCACAGGGAATTATACGCATTAACTTGTAATAACCTACAATGGAGAATAATCTGCAAAAATACTGAATCACTATGCTGTACACCTGAAACTGACATAATTTTGTAAACCAATTAAACTTCAATTTAAAAGATTCCACTGAGATTCAAGTTAAAACACAGATTTCCAGGCATCACATCCAGAAAAACTGATACAATTATTCTGGGACTTAGGAATCTGCATTTTACGTGCACTCCAATGATTCTGATGCAGAATTCTGAACCACATTTAAAGAAATACTGCCCGAGACCAAATTTAAAGTATATATTAAAGAAATGCAGACAAATGGCAACAAATTAAATGGTACATGCAGCTAGCTTATGATGAAAATCAAGTCCTAGCCCCATCCCACCAATTCCTTTTAAACATCTGAATTTTTAATTCCTAGACTGGTTATCTCCATGTTACTTATATCTTATTTTACCTCCTTTACAATGTTTACATTGTATCTATAAGGACTCTGCTATTATTTTTAGTTTTTCAGCTTTGAAATAATATACCTTATTATTCCATAATAAGCCTTATTATTCCATTCTCTACTCTTCATAGTTAAGCAGATATTATAGAAAATAGTTCCTAGATATGTGACCAAAAGGCAACACCAATGTTCTTTTCATCTTTTACTTCTGAAATCACACATTCTCCTGAGCCATGATGCCTGAGATAGAACAACTGTCTGAATCAGTGAACTATTTTTGAAAGTAATAAAAGTAACTGGCTTTAAAAACTTCATTTTCAATAATTTATCTCATACAAGTAATTACATTTCCAATTTTTATATCCTATATTGCAGCCTTCTGATTTTAAAAAGAAAATGAGCCCAGTTAACTAAAAATAAGTCAGACATCTTTATCATATTAGTATTTTTCTTTCCTCACCTGTGTGACTCATTAGGAAGTAGCAATTTAAAAAGAAGCAAGCTAATTAGCTACTGTGGTTGTTCTCCTATAATCAAGTGACGCACATAAAACTCACATGAAGAAAAGCCCTTGATTTACTTTGGTGTCTGGAAACTCAACAAAGCATAACACAAACCCAAAGCCAATCTCTGACTAGTACTGCCTACAGTACTACTCAGGTCAATAATCTCAATTTTAAAATAATACACTTTAAAAATCTGAAACAACAATTTCCACCAAAACATTTTTCCTTGTGTACATGAGTCTCAATCTATATTGAGAAGAGAATCAAGATGGCAACGAAGACACTGCTGTGGCAGTTTGTAGTTTGTCCGTTTGTAAATGCCGCATCCATCCCATATGCAACATTAAAGCTCTCACTTGTTTTTACAAGGAAGCAAATTATTGACCATGAAGTGATTCTAAATTTAAAAATTACACTGCTCTAGACTGATTTTGCATCTCTGCAAATAGATTAACGAGTACAGCTTTCCAAAACCAATTTGAAACATTCTTCATGCATTCCTATTTTAAAGCAGCACTGTCCAAATGAAATATACTGCAAGCCACAAATGTAATTTTAAATTGTTACATTGAAAAGGTAAAAAGAGATGAAATCATTTTTAAAATATATTTTATTTAACCCAATATATCCAAAACAGTATCATTCCAATACGTGACCAATGCAAAAATTATTGAGATATTTTACATTCTTTTTATTATACTAAATCTTTGAAATCCAGTGTGTAGCTTACAGCACATCTCAATTCAGCTACATCTCTAGTACTCAACAGCCACTTTCAGCTAGTGGCTGCTATCCAGGGGAGGAGAGATTTAAAGGAATAACTACTGCAAGACTTTAGAGGTGAGCATTTAGGGAGTAAAGACTCAAATTAAATAAATGACCATGTACTTACCCAGGGAATTACACATTGGTCAGGGTAGTTTTTCAAAGATGGTAGAAAAATAAGCAACATTTTCTGATTATGACTTGAAAAGAAGACAGATAAATGGCCTTTTGATGGTCAGTTGGTGATCAGGCTCTACATACGTCAAGGAGAATTATCAGGATATCCAGAATGATAAGGACTTTGAGTCTCAAAGGCTAAAAGTAGGAAAAGTAGGCCAGACTCTCCAGCCTGAGGCAGATTTGGCACCAGATTCCCTATAGAACGCACAGAGAAGACAACTTCTAACTGCAGGAAAAGATTTAACATGAGGGCAAGCTAAACAAATGTTAAATACAGCTCAAAAGTAACAGCAACAACAGCAAAGTCAATCATTTCAATATGTTATCAATTAAATCTTAAATTTTGCTTTATACACAGGTACTTTCCCCTATAATTCATGTCTAAATATGGAAAATTAATGTTCAAAGAATGAATGTTCAGACTGTTATAAAACTGAGGGGCCTGGAGGACCCTTAAGTATCTAATACAGAACCTTTCATATAAGAAAAGTGTAAGTTGTGAGATATTGAGGCATTAACCCATGGACATCAACAGACGTACTGCAAAGCTGTTATTTGGGGGCTTCCCTGGTGGCGCAGTGGTTGAGAATCTGCCTGCTAATGCAGGGGACACGGGTTCGAGCCCTTCTGGGAAGAAAAGTCAATCATTTCAATATGTTATCAATTAAATCTTAAATTTTGCTTTATACACAGGTACTTTCCCCTATAATTCATGTCTAAATATGGAAAATTAATGTTCAAAGAATGAATGTTCAGACTGTTATAAAACTGAGGGGCCTGGAGGACCCTTAAGTATCTAATACAGAACCTTTCATATAAGAAAAGTGTAAGTTGTGAGATATTGAGGCATTAACCCATGGACATCAACAGACGTACTGCAAAGCTGTTATTTGGGGGCTTCCCTGGTGGCGCAGTGGTTGAGAATCTGCCTGCTAATGCAGGGGACACGGGTTCGAGCCCTGGTCTGGGAAGATCCCACATGCCACAGAGCAACTGGGCCCATGAGCCACAACTACTGAGCCTGCGCGTCTGGAGCCTGTGCTCCGCAACAAGAGAGGCCGCAATAGTGAGAGGCCCGCGCACCGTGATGAAGAGTGGCCCCCGCTTGCCACAACTAAGGAAAGCCCTCGCACAGAAACGAAGACCCAACACAGCAAAAATTAATTAATTAATTAATAAACTCCTACCCCCAACATATTGTTTAAAAAAAAAAAAAAAAAAAAAAAAGCTGTTATTTGTTGCAAATTCATTGCAAATGTACTGCAAATTTACTCCTATCGTGACTGGATTCTTGTTTCTCACAGAGCTACATCCCTGGCACTGAGGCAGGGGCTGAAAAGCTTGAGTGCTGTCACCATGCCCACCTTCAGGTATACATCATCATAGCGAGCACTGTAATGTACATGGCAACATCCACCCAACCAAACAGGCTGAGTACCTAAAAGTTAACATACCCACTGCTGGAGAGCATTGCAAATGTGACCCTTTTTATCTGTGGATATGATACCTGCTTTCCTCTTCTTCAGTACTCTCATTTTGCTCAAAAACTAAACTAATTCAAATGGCTTGACCTAGATTTTTCTCAAATATTAGTATTTTAATAGGTCTGAGTAAGATATGGAGAGAAAAAATAAGAATCATAATAAAACTACTCATTTTTTTTAAAAAAACTGGGGAGTATGTGTGCAGGCAGAATCAAGACAATGCCATGGACAAGGTCAGACTCTCTAAATAGACAAATGGTGCTGAAAAAACACAGAATTCCAAAGACGATGTCAAAGGCAACAGTGTGTGCAACTGGGAGAGCCATGGAAGAGAAGGTATAAATATAAGGTTAGGGCAGTTCATAGGCTTTGAACTTCAAGATGAAATCTGGGGAAGCTGCAACCAGGTACAATATTAACTGGGAAGAAATTTTCTGAGCTGAAATAAAAAACCAGATATAAGCTCTTCCTTATTTTACTTGTCAAGTGGTCCCTTAAACAAAGCCTAAGCCCTCTGCGCAATCTTGCCACAGTGTGAGTTCTACCTTCACCAAGTTCACCAATATGAGAAAGCAGACTACAATTTTAGTTGACTCCCACCTTTTAATGGTCTCCAAGATGAAAGATTAATTATGGAACCTAAGTTCATGTATTCAGAGTTGTTTTCTTACAATAAGCAAACAGCTTGGTTTCTAAAACTTAAAAGAGGGGAGAGGAGGGCTCGATTTTTAGATTTGTTTTCTCCAAGAAAAGTCACGTATTGTGGAAAAAGTCCTGAAGTAAAAAAGTGTGGCTTTGCAGGCCATGCTGGGATGGCTGTGTGACCTGGGAGTAGTCATTCTCTCCCTCAATCTCGGGTTCCTCACCATCTAACACAGAGGACTGTTCCAGGTCAAATGCTGAATCTAGGAGATTTCTGCCTTCTCCTTAAGAATAAAAACTGAAATGAAAAAGGCAATAAATGCCTCACTTCCTTAACATTGCAAACTTTCAAGGAGAAACGAAAAGTCAAAGCAGCACTTGGAAGAATTAATAATTTAGCGGTTATCTAATATGAAAAGTCAACGATCTTAAAATATCTACCAGGGGGACTTCCCTGGTGTCGCAGTGGTTAAGAATCCACCTGCCAATGCAGGGGACATGGGTTCAAGCCCTGGTCCAGGAAGATCCCACATGCCTCGGAGCAACTAAGCTCGTGCACCACAACTACTGAGCCTGTGCTCTAGAGCCTGCGAGCCCCAACTACTAAAGCCTGTGCGCCTAGAGCCCGTGCTCCGCAACAGAAGCCACTGCAATGAGAAGCCCGCTCGCCGCATCTAGAGAATGCCCGCTCGTGGCAACGAAGACCCAATGCAGCCAAAAAAAGAAGAAAAATCTGCCAAAAGTTTTTTAAAAAGTTCATTCTTCTAAAGTCATTTTCTCTTTACTAACCGCTATTAAATTGGAATGTCCCTGTATTACACTAATTACACAAAAATTTCCTCCATCAAGGCTTTGTCACATTTATGTCATAATATTTTCCTCTCTCATTTTCATTACATTTCTGATATAACTGAGGTGATAAAATAAAGGAAGAAAATATTCCCTACAAAGTTTTCAGTACTTAATAACAATTTGTTTAAAGAAGTTAAACCCCCAAAACTGAAAATGTCACCTCAAAGTATATGAGAGATTGTGTGTTCGTGTGTGTGTGTGTGTGTGTGTGTGTGTGTATGTAAAACTGTATGGATCATGTGAGTGCCCAATAAATGTAAACCAATTTTAATGTCACTGTTATCTTTCTTGATACTCTTTTGAATTATACTTATCTTTAAGAACCCAGTGCCTCACTCAAGGCAATGCAGTTTCTCCTTCCTTTGAACTACAACCATATACAGGTGTGTAGTCAGTATCATATGACACTCAACTTACTTTAATAAAATTTCTTCACCAAATTAAATTTTATGAACTCTGCCCCATTACAGTTTTCTTGAAAACAGGGATCTTGCTAAATGATTATCACATCACATTTTGTACAACGGTACTGAAAATATTTCAATGAGTATTTTTGCCTGATTGCATAATGAAATCAAGCACATTCACTGTGCTTGTCATTATATTCCCAGCAGCCAGCAAAGTGCCTGCCACATAGTGGATCCTAATAAAAACTTATAGAATCAACATATTTTGTAGTCCATTATTCTTTTCTAGTAAGCTCCCCCAAATGACATTTTTCTTACCTAAAAAGTAAATTTAAAACAAACCTCCATCCCTACACTTTAAGAATATTTTGAAAGCTCAAGCTCTTGAGACTAAAAATAAATAAAAGCACTTTTTAAAGCATGAAAAAGTCTCAAGGCAAATATAAATTAATTAGGCAAATGTAAAAACAGAAATTTATTAATGGCCTTCCATATTTGACATAAAATCTTCAAAAGAAAATTCCATAAGGTCTCCAGATGAGTCTCTCTTTAATGAAGAGAGACTTGTTGAAGAAGGCTCTATTGTTCAAACCCTAGTGTCCGGCACATAGATAAAGGCCCTCAGAAATCTGGAACACATACACATACACTACTAGATCAGTGGTGTGAACACACAGGAGGTCAGTCATTAATATTCACCAGCATCTCACCTGTGAAGAGCAGTATGTGAGGTGCTACGACAACAACTACCACTAAAAGGAAAGAGATAAAACAAGCATGACTAATTCCAAAATCTAACCCTCTGACTACATCTGTTTCACTTTCCCAAGCCTAATGGAGGGTACAAATGGAAAAGCAAGTTCCCTGGTGGCCAAAGCTTCCCCTTGAAGCTTTCTTCGGAGAGGAAAGAGCCTTCCAGTTGTTCCCAAGGTGGGTTATATCAAAGCAGAGAACAAATGGCAAAAGCTCAGTGAGATCAGGGAATTTGACAGTTTTGTTCCCAAAGGCCAGACCAGGGCCTGAAATACAACAGGCACTCAATCAATATTGGTGGCTTGACGCAGAAGCAGTGGCAGTGATAATATCATGACTCCTTCAATGGCCAAATCAAACCCCCAGGTAAACCTCTGGAGAAATGAACTGACTTAGTTGGACAGTTCGAGTATCATACCTCGTCTCTACATAGAGGAAATAATTTTAAAAAGAAATTTTTTCCTTAATCAGAAATAGCATTTCCCAGGGATTATCACATCATCCTGCTAATTTGCTTTTGAAAAACCTCCTATCATCTGTAATTGTCTGGTTTACTTATATGTACATTTGTCTGCCTGCCCAGGAGGTCAGGGTCCCGGTCAGTAGGTCAGTACTGTCACTACTATATCCGCTGTGCCTGGCACAGAGAGAGGAAGCACTCATGGAACAATGACATGGAGGAAAGGCATATATTGTCCTTATTGCTTCCTCTCCTGTGTAATTGATGGATTCACCTAATCCTTGTTTTTGCACTTAACATTACTGGGTGCCTCAATTACTTCTACAGGAGGATTAAAGATGTACATTAATAAAAGAAACAATTCCCACTACTGTTGTTGAATACAGTGGAGAGGGAAACTGGGTGGAGAAAAAGAACAGTGCTGTAGCAATGGGATTTGGAATTTTATGCATTTTTAAAATAGAGGTAAGAGTGAGAAGTCAAAAGCAAGGGTGCCATCTACTAGATTCTTAGTTTGGAATGAACTAGGGTTTTTTGACTTAGAATGAATGTTAAATACTTCATAGACAATAAAAATGTGTTAGAAAATCATATAACAAAGTGACAAGACTTGAAAACTGTCATTTCAGAATACTTTCACTTCAATAGGAAGGTGTGAATTTTAAAGTTGGTATTGTCCTAGAGGCCACCAATAAAGTAGGAATTTATTTATCTACTTAAAAGATAATTTTACTTTCATGCTTTATCAGTGACCAAGATCAAGTTATTTATGATCACACAGGTCTAGGTCTAATTATGGCAACTGTATGATTAAGGGTAGTATAATATCTACCTTTAAAAAAAACTTAATATTCTTGCTTAGGGAAATTAAATAAGATCTAATTAGAAGTTAAGGGAAGATGCTCCTTTTGTTTCTAAAAGAACCAAATTTAAGAACATAAATTGTACAACTAAAGACGAATACATTTTCATCAGGTTTCAAATTATATGTTCTGCAAATTAGTCCACAAAAGCAGGAAAACTGAATGCTGTTTTATTTAAAAGGTCAGCTGTAAAAACAAGAAAAAAGTATTCGTTTATGTTTACAAGCTAAAACAGTCACAACTCCACAATTACACCCATTATTTTCATGAGTCAGAGCTGGAAGAGTGAGGTCAAATTCTTGAATTTTTTAAAAATAAAATTATGACATTAAAAGGTTCCAAGTTTCTAAATAATAAAGGAAGAAGCTCTAAATGCTGTGTATCACTGTGTTGCTGAACAAAAACAAAAAACATTCTCAAAATGTACCCTCTCTGTAGCCCCTTGGGCAAGGCAAGATCTTCCTTGGATGTGTGTGGTTATTATCTCAGCAGAAGAGTAACGATTTATTTTGGAATCATTAATCAACACATGCTTTAAATGGTCTTTTCAAGCAAACTTTATCTCTTTAACCACTTATACAGATTTCCAGATTTCAAAAGAGCCGATCTTGTTAACCAAAGTCACTTCAAACATGACTATTCAAAATGGAAAGGCAATTACTTAATTTGAGTGTCATATATATTATATGCTACTTTTGAAAATTATGCAGAGAGCAAACTGATATTTATAAAAAGGATTCAGGTAAAAAGCATATTCTTTTCATTAGAAGAATTAAATAAAGGCTTTATCCCCAGGTAAACAAATTCACTATGCTTTGAAATTTGAACTTCGTTTTAATGAATTCCCCCAATTCATACCCCACATATGCAATCAACACACCCCAGCCTACACATCTAATCAACACCAAATTCTGCCATTTAATATCAATTCATCCACTTATCCCCATCCTTAGAGCCATACAATAAGTCTCCTCTTATTAAAGATAATTATAGGGACTCCCCTGGTGGCACAGTGGTTAAGAATCCGCCTGCCAATGCAGGGGACACGGGTTCGAGCCCTAGTCCGGGAAGATCCCACATGCCGCGGATGCAACTAAGCCCGTGCACCACAACTACTAAGCCCAGACGCCACAACTACTGAAGCCCAGTCACCTAGAGCCCGTGCTCCGCAAGAAGAGAAGCCACCGCAATGAGAAGCCCGCGCACTGCAACTAGAGAAAGCCCGTGCACAGCAACGAAGACCCAACGCAGCCAAAGATAAATAAATAAATAAATATTTTTTTAAAAAGATAATTATATACGACGCTTTCGTTTTATCACTCTACCAAGAAAAAATGAGTGAGAAGGGGGACAATGACTTTGGCTGTCAAATCTTTAATCTGTGTTAGGTTCACTGAACTCCAAAAATTAAAATCTGTATTGATTTAATTCATTGATTTAATTGATTGAATTCATGTCAGTCATTAAAAATAAATCACGTTTAAAACTAGAATTTGAGTATTCAAACAATGTGAGACTTAAATATAAATTCTAATATAAAAAATTCTCCATAGCATAACCTGGGGAATTTCTATCGTCTCAGAGATACAGAAATTCAGAAACTTCCAATACCAACAATAAATATTTTAATGAGTATGCAGATAGATCAGGAGTACTACTTGGAAGATTATCTATCTAGTAACCACATCAAGTGTGAGAGTGAAGATTACTAAGTATAATGATTATCTTGAGAGAAAGCTTTTGCCAGATTAAAAAAAAGACATGGAAGTTTATGGAACAGTAGCTGAATTAGCATTACCACATTACCACAATAATTTAACATTGCATCCATAGGGGGAAAAGATAATTTTGAGAAATGATGCCTGACACAAACATTCAGTTATTAAGTATAAGCAATAGTCAAGAGACTAAAATAAAATAGTTAAGAGAAAACCAAACATATATTCCAAGAATTTAAATACTTGCCTTAAAGCATTGTTTAGTAAATTTAGGTCATATTATGTTTATTTCCTTGTAGTTGATCAAATTAAGTCTCCATTTCAGTTCATTACAGAAAAGCAAAACAAAAATTTATGATGGAAACCACAGGCTACTTAAGAAGTTTTTATGTGCAAACTTATTATTTTTTCTCCCAACTGTGAATGAAGTTATCTACTGAATAATCAATAGTTAGCTGGAACTTAGTTTCCTCTGCAGAGCTTTATCCACTCAGAGAATTTTAAAGAGGAAAATCATATAAAGATAAGCTCTTTTTTCAGCAAAGTGGCAACAGGTTAAAAATACCAGCTCCTTTCACCCCTAAACCAGTGCAGTTCTTTTTTCTAGAAGCTGATTCTGGCACATCTGGCCCTTGGTATAGTAGTAGAAGGACAAATGTTGATGATTTAAGACTTAAGTCTAATATTTTCTTGACCTTAAACCAGTAACACCACCTGAAAGCCTCATTTTTCTCACCAGAATGCCTCCAGTTGGCCTTTTAAAAATGGATATGTATTTAGTCTGGCTTAATTCACTCATTTTCAATGAAGACAGGTTCCATGAGTCCTGCTGTCTGTCCTTTTGCGTGTTAATGGGACTTTTATCTAACCAATGGGTGATGTTATCCTATCAACAATGTACCAGCCAGAGAAAAACAATGGGAGACCTTAGCTGTACCCAAAGACCTCTAATGTCCTAGCAACTTGCTACTACTCAGAATATGGTCCACAGTCCAGCAGCATCAGCTTATCTAGGAGCTTATTAGAAATAGTACAACTTGGCCCATCTCAGACCCACTGAATCTGAATCTACATTTCAACAGATGCTCAAGTGATCCCTATTACATTCAAGGTTGACATTCAGCACACTTGTTTTCTTCATCATATTGAATAGAGACGGCACTATAAATAATCTGGCTGATTCACAAGAGTCTCTCTAGGACCATTTTGGTAGGAATCCTAAGCAGGTGATGATGGCTTACTGAAGATGGCTGAGTAAACGTACATTTCCTCTGATCCAACTACCTCTACACAATGATGTGCTCTCAAGATGACTGAGAAACTGAGGCAGCTCTGGAAATGAGATTACATGGAAATGTATGTACAAAACACTTTGTAACCGGTAAGGTCTTAAATAACTGTTGGTCCTGTGATTTTTTTCTGAAGATCCCAATTCTGCCAGAGATCCATGTTCTTTAGATCATGGACTTGGCAAGGGAGGAATTTAAAGGGTCAACAAACCCAGCAATCCTTTCCATGTTCCAGGGTGGGAGGCCCTTCACAATCTTTCATTCACTTGGTCAGTCATTTAACACTCACTCACACAACATTACCTGTGTCCTGCCATGTTAAGGATAAGAATTACAGTCAGTGGAGAGTAAAACAGACACAAATCTGTCTGTATGGGAACGACATTATCATGGTTCTAGGTATCACCCTCTTCCAACCAGACACACAAGATCCAATGACACCACAGTGCCCTCATTTCCTGAACACAGGCATGTGGAAAAGTATCTTTCCACTATAGTTCCAAGGAGGCAAAGTTGAACTTTTTCCAAAGAATTTTTTTTCCCTATGAAACTAAGCAAAATCCTGTTCTAAGTCTTCCCAGTGCGGGAACGACATGTCTTCAATAGATTTACTTGGTACATTTTTAACTTACCGGTTAGAAGCTACAGATCATCTTGGCCAGCACATCTTATATAACACCTAATCTTCTAATCCTTTTCCTTCCCTGAACCCTTTTCAAGGAACCCCTGGCACCAGAGCCTCTTTTCAGATTTTTTTTCGGTTTCCCATTTATTTCCTTCAATGGTTTTTCCTTCCATTCAGAGATGGGGTAAAGCAAAAATCTCATCAGGATAAGAGACTGATTATTCTTTGACTGAGAAGAATAATCTCCGGCCTCTTTCCTGCTCTTCAATGTGCTGGGGGCAGGGATAGGGGCGGGGTTCTCATTTCCATTGAGATTCTGCTGCCTATCAAACTCAGGTATAATTTCTGGCTTCATATAAGGCATTTGACAAAGTGGTAAGAAGTGAAAACATGCTAAGGAATAAGAGGGGGATATGAAGAACCTGCTAGAAGGTATCATTTGAGAGTATTTCAATTACAACACTCATAGATGTTCTAGGATTCTCAGGAAGCCCTGAGAATAGGGGAAGTTTTGGATTAATATGGACACCTGCAGTGCGAGGGGTCACATCGAATTCATCTTTGTTTCTCTGATGCCTAAATCTGCTGGAATGATAGGTGAGTAAACCAATTAGTAAATATTTTGCGAAGTTTGTTCTCGGAGGTTTTCTTATCTATACGTTTAATTTAATCATGAAGCACCAGCTCATTCATTTACTTACTTATGCACTCAATTGAGAAATAGTCATTGAGCACCTACTGTGTACCAGGCATTGTGCTAGGCCCTGGACAACATAACACCAAAATCCCTCGTGGAGTTCATAGTCCAGAGAGAAATTAAACTTTGATCAAGTAATCATACATGAATGTGTAAAATTTCAGTTGCAATGCTAGGAGAGATGTCTAATGGGAGGATTTAACCTAATGAAAGAGAGGCTTTCCTGTGACTCTTCAGCAGTGAAAGCTACAAAGGAGGTACAAAAGGGAAGTTGTGTTACTGATCCAACACAGTGATTATTGTCATTATTAGTGAAATGAGTTATAGTAAACAAATAGTTTATAAGCCACATGCTAAATTACATTACGGATGACAAATGAGAATATTATTTACTTAAAAGATACAGCTTTGCCAACATCTATCCGTTACCACCAACACATTTATCAAGAAAATGATACAAATAATTGTTTTTTTATTTTTTATAGAAGCAATGTCTTTTTAATTTACGTCTTGATTTAAGTACCAATTTTCTTCTTTCAAACACTGTTGGCCAGGATTTCAAATAAAAGAGACAGGATTTCCAGATTAGATTCTGGCAGCCTGTTCAATAACTTTCCGAAAGCCTAGAGTTTTTGACTCAGAAGGGTATGAGCATGTTTTCAGACCCTTTCTTTTTAATGTCCTGAGTGACAGATGTGGCTGCAAGCCTGGGTCTCACTATCCTCAGTGAGAATAAGAACACCCAAGGTAAGTGCAATAAGTCCAAGGGCACAGAGAGAGATAAGACAGGTGAGTCCTCAGGGTCTGACAGCCAGAGCTAAGTATGCAAAAGCATAAGAAATTCCAAACGCTACAGAGTCAATTAAGAAAGGGGCAAGGAGATTAAGGGGCAAGCAGGCAGATAAAAAAGTAGAAATGTGGAAATGTCAAAGCCTGAGAAGCGATGAGAGAAAGGAAAAGAGAAACAAAACAAACAAACAAACAAAACTAGGAGTGATGTTAGTAAAGTCAAAGGGAAAAAGACTTCACGGTGATCAATCAGAACAGCGAGGGCAGAGGGCACATAGCGGGTAATCAGTAAATGGAAAATAAAGAGCATAGAACAGTTTTGAAGGGAGAAAGAGAAAGGGAAGTAGCTGATGAGTAAAACAGGACTGCTACTTTGTTTTTAAATAATATAATCCTGGCTGCCTTACAGTTTTCATCCTTTCATATTCAAGATTATGGGCTAATTATTCAAGAAATTTAATGGATGTTTTCCACATACATGAAAATATGGTACCTTGGATGCCCAGATTTAATTTAAAATTTGGGACAATTTTTCAGTTACCCAAGTTTAAGCTAATCTTAAAACTTTTAGCTTTCACCCAGAAAGTTTAAAAAAAGTCTACTTTTTAAAAAAATCAGGACTTCCCTGGTGGCGCAGTGGTTAAGAATCCTCCTGCCAGTGCAGGGGACACGGGTTCGAGCCCTGGTCCAGGAAGAAGATCCCACATGCCACAGAGGAATTAAGCCCGTGCACCACAACTACTGAGCCTGTGCTCTAGAGCCCGGGAGCCACAACTACTGAGCCCACGTGCCACAACTACTGAAGCCCACGTGCCTAGAGCCCATGCTCTGCAACAAGAGAAGCCACCGCAATGAGAAGCCCACACACCGCAACAAAGAGCAGCCCCTGTTCACCGCAACTAGAGAAAGCCTGCACACAGCAACAAAGACCCAACGCAGCCAAAAATAATAAATAAAATTAAAAAAAAAAATTTCTGTAAGGCAGCCCAAACACTCTAAAAAGTGACTATAGATTAACCCACAGAAGCAGCTAAGTTATAGTTTGATTCTCCTCAATCTTTTGCTACATTGTCTATTTGAAATTAATTTGAAGTAATTGTTTTTCTTTTCCTCATTTAAAACAAAATCTTTTATCTCTCCTGTATAAGCATTAAATTATGTCCTCTAAGCGCTGATGTACAGGTTTAATTTGTAAGACTTAAATAATCCCTGATAATGAAGAACAAGTATTTCTTTCAACTAAATCATGCCTTTGTTCAAAAATAAACAGTAAATTCAACTGAAATATATCAAGATGCCATAGTGGAGAATGATTTTGAATTCAGCCAAGTGAAAATTTTTGAAATTTATAAATCCCACAGCAACTCTAAATCACAAAAACATTGCTCAAGTACACTAAAGCTTATATTTTGCATATTCAAAAGTAAATCAACTTGTAGTGCTTCTGAAAGTAATAATTCCTTATCTACTGAGTTATTTTTAAATCAAAATAATGTATTATTGGGGGAAATGTTTAGAAATAATCCATTACTGTATTATATAATGAAGCAAGGATATAGATATTAAAAAGAAGAAAACTGAACACTAACCAAAAGAAAAAAATGATTCACATTTACTTTTAAAAAGAGCCATAAAAGAAAGACATAAAAATATTTTGTTCTTTTATTGACAATAATAATAATTAATTGGTACACATTATTAGTGCAGATTACAGAAACTACCCATCTGCTTTTATGAAGTGTGTCTAATAAATATTCAATTAGCTAAACTGCTCAGACATTAACAACCTAGTTCACTGCTTTAGGAAGTCTGGGTGACTAAGCAGGATCCTGGATTGGGCTGTTACTTTTTTCATTTTCTAAGCATCCTGGGTGCTGCATCAGGTCATGGTCCCACCTAAAGCTCAGTGCTACCTGAGCACTGACAATTCAGCATGATTGTCAAGGCACTCCATTTCTATACTTGGGAGCAGATTATTCCATAGAGAGTATAAAGCCAGGTACACATGGCCCCAGTTTCTAGAAGCTGTACTGTCAGGCTCATAGTTAAAATCAAGGTTCCTGAAGCCACCGTAAAAAAATACCTCAAGGACACCAAATTTATGTAAGCAGAGATGAAACCCGCTCTGCAGGAAATGTGGTACCAAAACCATCCAAGGGGATTTTGACTAAATCTAGGAGAATAAACTAAACATGAAAGCATATTCAAACTGACTACCAATTAAATAAATGCAAATTAAAACTATAATGAGATTCAACTTTGTGTGCATGGAACTGGCAAAAATTTAAAAGAATTCTAACATCCTGCAGGAGCTAAGTCATGAGAGGGCCGACAGGAGTGTAAGTAAATCGGTGTCACTTTCATAAGGGCAATTTCACAACATGTGTCAAAAGACTCAGAATTTTCACTCTAGGAATGTATTATGAGTTAATAGACAAGTGCAATAAAATATAAGTACAAGGATCCTTGTTCACTGCAGGATACTGAAAGCAACAAAAATATTCACAGATAGTTGCTTCAAGCATAAAGTATGGTACTGTAGACATTTATTGCTATTGTTATGTGAAAAAAAGGCTACTTACAAAACACCATTTAGGAATTTAGGATTAGCTTAGTTTACACATCATAAAAAAAAAATATGAAAGAGCAAGAGGGAGAGTACAAATGTGTGTGTGTATAGAAAACTACACTGAAGATATCAAACGGTTAATCCATTACCTTTAGGTGCTGAAATTATAAGCAGCTTTTGTGCTTCTTCATACCCTTCTGCATTGTCAGGATTATAAGAACAAGTATGCGTAACTCTAAAGTCATGGGCAGTGTAGATGTGAATATAACAAACCAAAAACGCTTAGAATTCTATAATGCTACCCTAGACTCTCAACATGTTCTTCTATAAAGTAGTGATGTTCTATCCCGAGGTAGGTTCTGACCTCCTAAGAAAATCAACACAATCAGCAACACCTGGACAGGCTTAATTTCCTAATGGCTGCAGAACATGGCTCAGATTCAAAATGCTGGCTAAATGTAATCCATCCTATGCCCGGGGATGCTTTCAACAGTAGTGTTAAATGAATGAATAAAGGGTAAGAAAACACCAGGCCAAGATAGCTGCTTCCCATGCTTATTCAAATTTTATTTGAGACAGGCCATTTAAAAATCAGTGGGGGAAATCTATGGTCAGTTGTAATAAATACTGAAAAGTAAGGGAAAACAGCATTTAAAATATCCCTCTCACCTCCTGTCAACTGATAATTTCGCTTGAAATCTACCAATGGCATTTGAGTTTGGTAATCATCTGGAGAACTCCTATGTTTGACGGATATCAAGAATTCCCCTAAGGGCAGTCCCCAACATCCTTATAATAAAAATTTTAAGAGCTCCTCTTTTCCTGGGTCAGTCATCTAGAGACACAGATAAGAACAATATACATTCTTGCTTTGAAGAATTTGAAGTCAAGAAGTAAACACAAGCAGGAAAGCCAATAATTATAAATCACTGCTTTCAGTGCTATAACAAGCAAGCATGAGGTGTCATGGGGGTGCAAATTAAGTGCCTCTAAGACAAGGTAATGACTGACCAAGTGTGACTACTTAAGCTGAATCTTAGATGTTGATAGTAAGATCTAGTCAAATGGATTAGAGAGGTAAAGGGTATTAATTTTTACCATCCTATGGATGTAAGAAAATGCAATCCTGGGGACAAAGACAACTTCTCATCAATAGGCCTGTCTAATTAGGTCCCAATAGCATTCACTCCTTCATTCAAAAGTTCTGATTAGCTACTTTCACACAGGCACCATGCTAAGTGAAAAAGAAACTTTTTTGGCTTTTAAGGAGTGTAAAAGACAGAGTCATAAATAGGGAATTTTAATTATGAGGTTACTATACATATAGCTAAGTATTAGGGGCCACAGTAGCACCTGAGAGAGACATATATATACTCTAACCTTGAGGGTTTCAGGGAAAACTTAGAGGAAATGACATCTAAACTGAAATCAAAATAAACAGTAATAAAATAAAATGCAAAATAAAATATCAAAAGTAAATAAAGTGGTGAGGATTAATGATTAGCTAGGAAGATCAAGAGATGCCTGATCACAAGGCGGCTTCTGAATAACACGATGAAGATTTTTAGATTCACTCTGTAGTCAGTGGGTAAACTAGAATGGGCTTTAAGAGGAGGAAGTAATATGATCAGATTTATACTTAAGATTATTTTGCTATGGTGGAATGGAATGGAATGAAGCAAGACGGGAAGAAGAAAGACCAATTTGGAAAATTAGAATAATCAAAGAAAGAAATGGTGGTGGTGGTCAGAACTAAGGCAGAGGGAGTTGGGATGGAAAGTGGCCACCATTCAATATCAGTCATTTGACTGATATTAAGGAGTTAAACAATCAAGAAGAATGTGGTGGTTAATTATAAATAGGGAGTGTGGGAGACAAAGGCATCTTGGATGCCACCCAAGTTTTTCACATGGGTAATAAATATGGGTAAGCAGTGGAGTCATTCAATGGCATAGGAACTTGGGAGGGCACAAAAGCTGAGTTTCATTTTTTACGTATTTAGTTTGAAGATTCTTTAAATGTCCAAGTTGGGGTGCCTAGTAGATAGGCAGATATACAGAACATCGATCAGGGTTGAAGAAAACAAGGGGGTCAGGAAGTGGGGAGATCTGGGACATGACAATAATGAAATTAACTCAACACAAGGGAGTTGACGGAGATTTCCCCGGATGTTTGGAGTAGGTAAAAATGAGGGAACAGAAGAGAATGTTAAGTTACACTGACATTTCCGAGACTGGAATAGGGAATGGAGTCCATAAAAAGGATGTAGCAGTCAGAGGTGTGGAGCAGAACCAGGAGGCCATCACAGAGGCCAAGGGAGAAGCGCATTTCCAAAAGGAAGCCTGATTAATCCTGTCAAAGGCTACATTCAAGCAAGTCAAGCAAAATAAGAGCTGTGTCAATGGAGCACAGGGGGCAGCTACTGGACAGGACTGCTGGTCAGCTGAAGGGAAAAGCTGAGAATGTAAAGAAAAGAACACAAACTCTTCTGTCAGAGAATTTGGCTTTGGAGGACAGTAAAGCAGGAACAAAAGAATGAGGAAACAAGGGAGTTTTTATTTGTAAGCTGGTTTGCTTTTTTTTTTTTTTTTTTTTTTTTTAAGACAAGGGGACTAGTGAGAAGGTGTGTGAAAGGGGAATAAATCATGGAATAGATGTGTTCCAGAGCACAAAGCAGGATGTTAACACATTAGCCACGGGCTCCTTTCCAACGAGATTGAATGACGGAAGAAAGGATCATCAAAAACAGGGTCGTGGGGCTTCCCTGGTGGCGCAGTGGTTGAGAGTCCGCCTGCCGATGCAGGGCACACGGGTTCGTGCCCCGGTCCGGGAAGATCCCACATGCTGCGGAGCGGCTGGGCCCGTGAGCCACGGCCGCTGAGCCTGCGCGTCCGGAGTCTGTGCTCCGCACCGGGAGAGGCCACAACAGTGAGAGGCCCGCGGACCGCAAAAAAAAAAAAAAAAACAGCGTTGTGCGTACGTGGCAAAAAGTGAAGAGTTGCTACCTTTTGGTTACTGATTTTAATGAGAATTTTGATGGAATGTCATCTGGAAGAAGGTGGAGGAATAAGAGGTTTGAGGAGGGTGGAGAAGGGAGGTAGAGAAAGAGCAACTACTGTGGAAAACAGGAGACAGAGCTGAACAGGGAAGCAGACTGTACTGGTGTCTCACTATTCAGTATTCTTTCAACAGCTGATGTCGTACCTGGTATGTGAGGGCCCAGTTGAGGCTGGAGATCATACACTTAGGAACATTAATTGTCACTTCTGAGTTTCTACCTGCAGAAATGTGAATCAGCCTAGGAGTGGAGTAGGTAGGTAGACAGATCTTAAATGTAGTTTAGCTAAATGGGTCCAACAGAAAGCTAAAAGGACAAGTTTAGAGGATACTACCAAATGGGTCTCTGAGACGACAGGACAGGCTAAAAGGGGAAGGAGTAAAATTAGGAAGAAGTTAACAAAGAAAGTAAATGGGCCATGAGATCAAAGGTCTCAAAGAAGTGGTAATAATGATGTGAGAACTGGAAAGATGGCACATTGACAATGTCAGAGAGTGAGGTTATATGGGCTTAATATGCCAGAGTTTAAGCAGGCTATTCCAACTTTCTTAATCTCTATATTCGCCTACCTTCCTTAAGAAAGAAATGAAAGCCATCAAATGGGAATCTTTTTATCTACTTGCCATCTTACCTAAGAGCAGCTTTCTTAAGGGAGTCGCAGGAAGATGACCTCAGGGAAGGCCCAATCTCCACCTAAGGCTAGAAACTGACAAGCCTCAGTGAGAGCAGCTAGAAGGATAAATAATGTTTCCAAAATAATCTTCCAACAGAAAGTGCCTGCAATAATCCAGGTACAAGGTGAGACATATGCCTCATTTAGGAATTGTCTAGAACTACGAATTCCAAGAGACCATTCTACCAAGTAAGGTAGGTGAGGGAATGAGTTGGTCCCCTGGGACCTCCCCAAGTGTTCAGAAATTGAAACCTTTTCCAGGACCGAGAAGCATAGCAGGTGTAACACTGTTCACCAACATTCCTTTTGCCCCCTTTCACCGTTACCCTCATAGTTGGGCAGGTCTACATCAGCGGTCTCCAACCTTTTTGGCACCAGGGACTGGTTTCGTGGAAGACAATTTTTCCATGGACTGGTGGTTGGGGGGACAGTTCAGGCAGTAATGCCAGCGATGGGGGAGCGGCGGACGAAGCTTTGTGCGCTCGCCGCTCACCTTCTGCTGTGCAGCCCAGTTCCTAACAGGCCGTGGCCCGGTACCGGGCCACAGCCTGGGGTTGGGGATCCCTGGTCTACATGACTGATGTGGGCCTGTGATACGGCAGGGAAAGTGCTGTGTGTCACGTCTGGACTGAGGTAATGAAAGGCCCATGTAGAATTCTTTAGCTTCTTTCTTTCCCTGAAATAGAGACAGAGCAGGGTGTGTTTCCAGATAATGAGCATACAAGATAGAGGCCCTTCAATCCTACTCCTTGAGTGGTTATATGGAGCCCCCCACCAGCCAAAGATGGATGCAGACAGTAAGAGAGAACTAAGCCTTAGTATCAATAGAATGAAGTGGCTTGGATTTCAGAGTTACTTGGTTACTGCAGCATAACTAGGCTATACTCACTAAACATAGAAAACGTCCATATTGGCCAAAAAAATCAAAAGCTGTGATCGCTGACAAGAGTGGATGGTGTGGAAAAAATTACAGAGAAGTCAGTTTAAAGGTTCAGGCAGCCCAACCTCCTGGAAAATCACATCTCTGATAATTGGTGGACTAAAGTATCTCTTCCTCGGAAGGCCAGAGGGTCAAGCGGCAGTTTAAGAGCCCCCAGGAACGATGTAGCATCCCCTGGAGACCTCGGCAAGAAAAATCATTCATATGTAAACACCTTCCCCCACCCTACCCCATTCCTTTGGCACAAACAAGGAAGTCGTTGTGAATGATGATATTTGTCCAAGATCACCAAAGCGATCATTTTCCTGTTTGAGTGCCTTGAGCCACAGCTCAACCCATAATATACCAAGATGTTCTTAATTTTCTGAATTGACAAAGCTATATAATAAAAGGAGTAAAATAACATAATGACTCATCTCCTATTTTCTTTCAGTAAAGAATTTAAATGCTACTTGAAGAACACTTGAAGAGTCAAGCTAGAATTAACTTCTAGGCACTATATAAATATTAACTTAGAACTTCCATAATTAGATTTTATACAGAAATGAGAATTATCTGATTTTTATTTCCCATCGTTATTAAAGTATTAATACATAATTTATGTCACACATGTGAGTTTGAAACTACATCAATAATATAAATTCAAATGAACTGTAGAATATTATCCAAAACAATAAAATATTTACCAATCATTATCTCCACCATCTGCACTGGAAGGGTGTGGTTCATGATGACATATTCTGATCTATTTCCCAATGAATCTGTATTTCCTGTGAAGCCTCTTCTTCTGCAATGCCTACTCACCAGGGAACTCTGAGGTTCGTGGCAAAAGTTATGATAGTGGGGCCTTCCCTGGTGGCGCAGTGGTTGAGAGTCCACCTGCCCACGCAGGAGACACGGGTTCGTGTCTCGGTCCGGGAGGATCCCACATGCCGTGGAGCGGCTGGGCTCGTGAGCCATGGCCGCTGAGCCTGTGCGTCTGGAGCCTGTGCTCCGCAACGGGAGAGGCAGCAACGGTGAGAGGCCCGCGTACCGCAAAAAAAAAAAAAAAATTATGATAGTGGTTATAGAAGTCTGCCCCGAGCACACTCAAACCAAGGAGTGTATTTTGTTTGTTAGAGCTGTGTGTCAGAGTGAACTACTCTCACATGGCACAGTACAATTATTTGCTTAAGATAAATCCAATTGTTCTGTAGCTTTTCCAAGGCCAAACAGAAAAATACACTATGTAATGGAAATGGAAAAACTCTCTCTCTGGTGGACTTTGTGGGTGTCACGCCAACATCATCTATTCCTTTTTTCTTAGAAATATTCCTACTGTCCATGACTATATCATATCTTCCGCAGGGTAGCCAATTTGAGGACATCTAATTTTACCCCCGACTCTAGCAATGGGACATGGAATGTAGGCCTAAAATAATCAGCTTCTGAAAGCATCTCCCCCGTTTGGATATGGGAAAGGAAAAACCACTGGAGTTGTCTGTAGCTATCTTGCAGTCCCTGGAAAAAGTGATACATACTAGCTGACATGGAAGGCAAGAGCCTACTTTTGGAAAGAAACCAAGTAGTTGAAGACATTGTTAAACTCTGAACTCATCAACCCAGAAACTCAATTTATCACCAAATCCAGAATTAGATAACTAAGAAAATCCTCTTTTATTCCAGCCAATTGAGTTGGGTATTCCGTCATGCTCAAATGAAGGCATCCTGACATACACAAATGTCAAGACACACAGCTTGTGTGTGTTCCATGCTCTGAGAATGATCTGCACATTCCAGAAATCCTGCTTGCTTCTCCACATTCTCTAATCAACTACAAGTAACACTTTAAACTAAATACAAAAAAAATTAGAAATACCGTAAAATCTGCACTTCTGTAAAAGGAGCTTACAGTCGAGAGCAATTGTTATAAGTGGGATGGCTGAAGCCACAGAGATGTTAAATGATTTGATCTTCATGGGAATGGAGCTACAGTAGAACCACAGGTCCCCTGATTGCCCTGCAAGCACACCACCTACAAAGAGACTTCACCCATATCCCGCTTCTGGGAAAGGAACAGGAGGCAGGAATAGAAAAATATGCCATTTGTGACACTTACTAAACTCCCTGCTTTCAAAGTAGCCAAACTGAAAAGATCGTTTTTAAAAATCCATGTTATAAATATGGAAGTCAAGTGAGTCCCGGAAATCACTCCTGACACTGGTTCCAAATAACATTAGCTTAGCCCCAAAATATCATCATAAGGTTTCTGATAGGTTCACATAATTTAAGCAGAAGTTGGACGCTGGTGCTCTATCAAGACTACATTTTATCATTTTTATAACATTACATAAGATGAAGAGAAATAGAGTATATGAATATATATAAAACTTTAGCTTATCACGTATCATTATTCTTAATCCAGTATTTTTTCAGCCCAGTCCAGGACAGCGTTATTTGGCAGTGACAAAGGCTACTGATTCCAGCACTATTTTCCTTCTCCAAAAACACAAACCTAAACCTAATCAAGGAGAGAAATTCTCCTCTTTTCTATACTAATTTAGGAAGGAGTCTTTATTTCTTCTCAAATGCAAAGGAGAGAACCAGGCACACATTACAAATTTATCTACTTTCACTTGCTAAGACTGAAATGAACGATTAACATTTTCAGGCTGGTAGTCAAAATTGTTCACTCATTATTCAATGAACTTCAAGAACCAACGAGCTATAAAAGTCATCTAAGCTAGGAAACCTTCGCCAGCCTCTTTGGAAAATAGTGTGCATTTTTCTACTACAATAGATTACAAATGCTTATTGGAAATGTCTAAATTTATGTCTTCGATAATTAACATATATTTTAATTCAAACTGTGGATTCATTTATGCTTCTTTAATGCTAATTAAAGAATATGAATATTAGAGACCCTTTTTTTAAAATTCTACTTAATATTTTCACAAATAAGAATGCAAGATTAAAATCATTCTCAGTATAACTGATTCACTTTGTTATAAAGCAGAAACTAACACACCATTGTAAAGCAATTATACCCCAATAAAGATGTTAAAAAAAAAATCATTCTCAGTGTGGCATCTAAAATAATACCTATGTATTTTAATGGAAGAAGTAATGTGTAAGGGGTTTATTTTGGTTTCCTATTAATTTGTGTTTATTTTTTTAGTAAGAAAAAATAGTTCATATAGCGCTGATTATAATGTAAAACAAAATGAAGTTATGTTGTGCCTCTCTTACAGTAGAAGGTAGAGCAGTTCTAAATTTAGAAGAGAAAAATGAATTTACAAAGTAAAAATATGTGTCAGTGATGTTAGTCAAAGATCAACTACTGCTGACACTGGCAACGTTATATCCCCGCACAATTACTCATATTATAATGGGAATTTTTAAAATAAAATATGAACACAATACATAATGAGGGCAGAAGTCACCCTAATTATTCATCTTTGTATTCCCAGTTAGAGCACCTGGTATAGTGTCTTCATTGTAATTGATATTCAACAAATATTTGTAAAATGAATGAATAAGGAATGAATGATGAGAAAATAATAAATAGCTCCTCTGTCTCCTGGGAGTTCAATGCACTACTTTCTTTTAAATTTAATTAATCCTCAACATCCTTGTAAAACAGCCAAAGGGAAAATGTATTTGCATTACATCTGAAATTGATAGAATCTATAAGAAGGGTCAAAACATCTTCCTCAAAGTAAATAAAGTATTCACACTCTGGATAGGACCAGGGTGTTTAAATCATTTCCTAGGTGGAAGGCTTTCAATCTGTTCCCCTGCTGCATTAATCACAGGAACTCTCCTCAGTCTCTTCAGGATAAATCCTTGGGATCCCTGAGAATGCTGCTAATCCATGCTCTTTACCATTCATTCTGTTGCTTTTAAAGTTCCTTTTCACTAGCTCCCCCTCCTAATCCACAAATTTCCAGGTCAGCCCTAATTTGAAGCATTCTCTCTTGCCTTCCCCAAATGTACTCACACTTACCAGACCATATGTTCCAGTGTTCAGGAACGAAAAAAAAGTCATCACAGTTGTATATAAGAGATCAAGAAAAACAGTTTACCAACATTTGAAAGTACCATTAGTGTTCTCTATTCACCTCTGCTGATCCACAGCTAAGCAAGTAGTAGGATATAAATATATCCTATCTTCACTATTCATGAGGATATTACTTATGAATCAGAAGTCTGACACAACATTTACGTGACCTAATTTTGAAAATTTTAAATCGTATAAGGCCTCTAGGCTTAATTTTATAACGGAAAGATTAAAGGGACATAAGCAAGCATAGATTATGCTGTGGGACACTGGCAAGTTTTCTTTAACTTAAAACATCTGATATTAAAAATGCCAAATCTCTACATGTCTGCAGTAACGAGGTGTTCACATTGAATACCATTTCTGTACTTTCTCTCCAGCAAGTAGAATTAATATGAACACATGAACCGAAAATGTTAAGTGACTATAAATAAGCCCAAATGATTTCATTAAAATTAAGCTTAGCAAAATGTTACTTTCATATTCTTGGTAGAAAACCTTTCCATTCATATTCAAATGCAATGAACAACATATAAGCAAAGGAAGTGGCATCGAATGTTATTCCCTGCTCTCGCTTGGTATGTATTCAATTATGCTTAGTTCAGATCTGGGTTTCCCTACTCAGAGAAGTAGAGAATGTACTGATACTTGGGAAAACAAGTTTTTAATGGCATAGCCTTGCCCAAACAGCAAAATTCCAACCATCTATCTATACACTGCCATCTGCCAATATTACAAACGGTAATATGTGCAACATTTACACTGCTTTGTAGCCAAAGCTCTAAGTCAGAGGATATGAAACAATAATAGCCATGAAATTAAGCACAGAAGAATACAAAACACACAAAATGGTTTTAAACCATCAAAAAATATGTCACAAGGCCGTGTCCTTATGTTCCCTCTGGTCCCTGCACATAGTCTGTGCCATTTTTGACACAATTCTAACAAGCATGGTTATTTGGTTTCCGATCACATTGTATTACAAGTAAATTGATAAAGAAGAATGGGGTGTGGGGAGACAGAGGACAGAAAGTGGGAGATTCAAGACTGGAATGTTACTCAACCAGGTAACTACAGGAATAGTTCCCCCTTAATGATCACACTACATAGTTTGCTTTTTTACTTATTAGTCCTTGAACTCAGACTTCCAACTTCAGGTTGAAAGGAACTCTGTTCTGATTCTTGCGTCTCCTCCATAACTTCAAAACAAAGACTTTAATTTTACTTTAAATAAACTGCTTCACAAGTAGCTGAAATTGGAATTAAATTTTATATGAAGCTCTCAATCTGACCTGTGAGAATAATGAATCTGTAAACTTGCTGCTCTAGGTATCAAAGAGGAATATTCACCCTCCTTTTCAGGTGCCCAATGCTAATCCCTCTCATTTTAAGTAAACAGGATCTAAAAAATGCTTAGAAGTGACTATCCACATCCAGGATGATTAAATGACTTTTGCCTCATAGGTCAGTGATCCAACAGCCCTTAAAGAATAAATGAACTGGATTCAAAGCCAAACTCACTTAATTTTTAGCCAAAAAATATCATAGGTATTGGGAAAACAAATCTCAATTGTTCAACTGCATTTTACTGAAACCATTTTTTAAAATGAAACAGGAGGTGACTTACGTATGTCATTAAATTCCTGTCATTTAAAATTTCAAGAAAAAGTAACTAATGGGATCGGATATATTTGATTCTTCTGTTCTTATATCTCTGGTAATATATATTCTTTTAAGTTGGAACTAAAACTCACTCATGCCCTATTAGTAGGGAAATTATCTATGCTAATTAATTAGTTAATTAATTACTATCTATAATTACATAGATATTATCTATGTAAATTAATTATTTTTTCAGAAAACTAGGGTCTCTCTTTGGGATTCATGAAAAAAGATAAAACTCAGCATTTTATAAAATTTCAACCATTTGCAAAATTTCTAATACGCTTAAGTTATTCATGTGCTTTTCAGTAGGGTATCAAAAACAATTTTTGCTTGTTTATTTGAATGGCAATGCACAGCTTTTATGAAAATCAGGCATGCCCTCAGGTCCTAACAAAGGACATAGGACTGATGGATTTGTGCCAAATATATCAAGACTTTACTTTTTTATTTAAATATGATTTTGTAATTCTGTCCTCTTACCACATACATGGCTTCCAACATCACTGAGAAACTAACCCTTAGAAAGGGGAAGTCTGAGTTACTGGAATATGGAAAGCACATGAAAGTGAAACATACTTTCTGAGACAGTGATGTTTTTCTTTACTGAGTGTGTTTCATCAATACACTTAAGCAAGTTTCAGGGGGAAAAAATCAATTGATTTATTTGCCTATTGGTATTTCCTTTAAAAATATCAATTTCCCCCAGTTTTAACTGTGATAATAGTTGCTCTTTAAAAACTGTAGATGTGTGCATGAAAAATACATATTGTAATAGACATGCACACAGACAGAGGCAGAGAGACAGAGTGAATGGAGGAGCAGTAAGAACACAGATGGTTTGCAAATGACCTCTATGCTCATTCACCCCTCCCGTTTGTTTCCCACCTTGCCTGGTGTAGCAGCTCCAATAGCCTTGAGAGTCACTGTCAAAAAAGAAAACATAGGGTATATGAGAAGCAGGAGGGAGGGCGCTATGAAAAATAAGAACGAGGGGCACTGATCCACGGTAATGGAAGAGGCAGAAGTAGTAAGCCTAGCGATAAATATCTGGTCCCAAAATAGCCTCTCTCACAAAATCTGAAGAGCTTTCCCTTCATTATATTGTTTCAAATTAATTTAAATTATCAGATACTTTAATTAAACATGTAAATGTTGAGGCAATCCAGGCTATCAGAATGTATAAAGTTATTCCAGTCACCTGTTCCAACAGCTTCTCTAGCATGTAAAGGACATGGAATAAATGAGAAATCTGCTTGGGACCAAAATGTGAGGGGTAATTTAGAAGCAGAAATTAGGAATTATTTGCCTATCTCATATTACTTGCTCAGTAAGCCTTTGCTTGGTTATTGAATTTTCTTGATTACAAAACTCATGTTTTTAACTTGTTATCTCTAAAATATATATCAAAAGAAACTTCTGAAAAGTTGTGACATTTACCTACCAGTTAGCAAAAGTGATAGCTTATCCTCAACAGAGTACCTCACCTCATTTGATGGTCATCTGCGTTGGAATCACCACTTGTCTGTTGCATAAAGCTATGATACAACCCTGAAATAAAAGATTTTTTTTTCCTACGGAGAGGGTCGTTACATGTCAGACAACGCAAGGAACGTCAGGAGGAACTGCCAAATGTACCAGAATAATATGAAGACTTTCTAAGGATGGGGGGAGGCTGGTACAATAGGAGGGACCTGCCAAGAGAAGGTCTCTTATGGTGGCCTTAAAACACATTTTAGCTGATTTTCCAGAGAAACTACTTAATTTTCACTAATACATAATTCAGTGAAAGAAAGGGAAAAACTACAAGGTTAAGCAAATAAGAAATGTAGACAAAAACCTATAATTGTTCAATTTTTTTTTAAAAAAAATAAAAGGAGGACTAACTATTCTAAAGTTATAGGTGAAGATCAGGAACCCAGAACTTGGAGAAGGAAAATTAGTGTCACTGGAATGCTGCGGTGACCTGATAGCGGCCACAGGTGAGTCTGAAGGATCTTTAGACTCTAAAAATGATGAAGGTTTAGACTTGGACTTCGTGACACTGAGAAAAAAAAAAGAATAGCATGCAATTATACAAATGAACATATGCTATTGTTATCTTTTTAACGTCTGTGTACACTTACTATAGTTTTTATTAGAAGTTGTTATTCAATGACAGCGCATCTTGCAAATTAATGCCTTTTTAAATCGAGAACATTTTGCATTTCCAAATCAATCGGAGCAATTGTCCTACCCAAAAAAGGGCATTTTCCACCCTTATTCTGCTTGCTCCTGGGGCCCAGACTCCAGGAATTAGTCAGGCTAGTGCTATGAATAATTATATCAAGTATTGCCTTCTCTATTGTCCAGCACAAGTATTGTCCTGTGCAGGACACTGCAGAAAAGGATTAACTCAGGCCTTGGATGTTCAAACCCTGCCCATTCCCAAGAAAGGTCTGTCTTTAAGACAGGCCCTTGGCCAGTTCCTAGGAAATGAGCTCTGAGCCCTTGGAATATTCTGCCTGATAAGGGTGTTTTTCTAGGCCTATGGTCTTGGATTTGCTCAGATAGTTGTGCTAACAACTGTGATTTATGGTAAACACCTGTTTTTTTTGTTCTGTGGCTGGAGTCTGAGTAGCTGAGGTCAGTCATAAAGGTGCAGTACGGCTGTGACTGACCCCTAATGAAAGCCCTGGACACCAAGGTTCAGGGGAGCTTCCCTGGTTGGCAACATTCTGCGTGTGTTATCACCAATCACTGCAGGGAAAATGAAGTGTGTCCATGTGACTCTACTGACCAGACACTTGGAAACTTGTGCTAGTGTCTCCTGGACTTTGCCCAATGAGCCTTTGCCCTTTGCTGATTTTAATCTGTATTTTTTTTGTTATGATAAAATATAACAAAGAGTTTAACAGCTTTCTGAGTCCTGTGATTCCTTCAGTCTTCAAGACCCCTTCCAAACATGTTATCTAGCTCAATCCTGAAAACCCTGCAATATAACTACTACCATTTCACAGACGACAGAATCCAGACTCAGAGAGGTTAAGCAATTTGACTGGTTGGTTAAAAGAATCCGAATCAATTCTGCTATACCATGCTGTAATGTTACAGGCTATAAAGAACTGTTAAAATAATCTTATAAGTTAACCTACATTTGCAATATTTTCTTTGGAAAATATAAAATACAATTTCATAATCCCTGAAAAATATTTAGACTATAATTAATTTCTAAACACTGTCCAACTTACATTCATTAAGAATTTTATGTATGTCTGTGGTGGTTCTAAAAGCAGTAATATGGTACCAGCACTTTTAAAAATTATATGATGTTCCTTGCCTACCTATCCCTCCACCCTAAAAGAAAATTTTCAGGGTAATTCTCAGTGCTTCGCATCTTTGAAAACCATATGGGGATGTGTGTGTGTGAGGGAAAGAAATAGATACATTATTTTCTTAACATGTACAAATGTACTTTAGAACGTTATCTTTGTATGTTGAGGGGGGAAAGCTTAAAATGCACTGTCATTTCAATGTTTTGCAGGTTTGTGCATATGCGTGTACATGTGTGTACAAGAGAGAAATATTTCAAATATATTTTATGTTTAAGTTCAGTATTCAGCCACAGAAATATCTGATAGCACGAAGTCCTACTTGGTTTTATTTGAGAAGTGCACTGGCATTACTAAATATTTTGTTTCCGTGGTGACTAAAATTCTGGAGGCATAGAATTTTTGTATAGTTACTGATATTTCTTGGAATACGAGATACTTATTGTTTAGTACAGTTTTATGATCTGTATTTGAATAATATTTATAAATTTCTAATTTAAAATTGTGATTTTTCTTTTACATAATTAGCTAAATGCTAAAACCATAATACAGATTACCCATTTTAGTTTTGTGCCAATACACTCTTATTTAACAAAACAAAATAGCTAATGTTATACTTTCCTGATTTAAATTTATATGCCTGTGTAACGTGAAAAGAAATCCTGAAACTTTTTTTTTTTACATCTTTATTGGAGTATAATTGCTTTACAATGGTCTGTTAGTTTCTGCTTTCTAACAAAGTGAATCATTTATACATATGTTCCCATATCTCCTCCCTCCTGCATCTCCCTCCCTCCCACCCGCCCTATTCCACCCCTCCAGGCGGTCACAAAGCACTGAGCTGATCTCCCTGTGCTATGCGGCTGCCTCCCACTAGCTATCTACCTTACGTTTGGTAGTGTATATATGTCCATGCCTCTCTCTCGCTTCGTCACAGCTCACCCTTCCCCCTCCCCATATCCTCAAGTCCGTTCTCTAGTAGGTCTGTGTCTTTATTCCTGTCTTACCCCTAGGTTCTTCATGACATTTTTTTTTTCTTAAATTCCATATATATGTGTTAGCATACAGTACCTGTCTCTCTCTTTCTGACTTACTTCACTCTGTATGACAGACTCCAGGTCCATCCACCTCATTACAAATAGCTCAATTTCGTTTCTTTTTATGGCTGAGTAATATTCCGTTGTAATTATGTGCCACATCTTCTTTATATATTCATCTGTAGATGGACACTTAGGTTGCTTCCACCTCCGGGCTATTGTAAATAGAGCTGCAATGAACATTTTGGTACATGACTCTTTTTGAATTATGGTTTTCTCAGGGTATATGCCCAGCAGTGGGATTGCTGGGTCATATGGTAGTTCTATTTGTAGTTTTTTAAGGAACCTCCATACTGTTCTCCATAGTGGCTGAACCAATTCACATTCCCACCAGCAGTGCAAGAGTGTTCCCTTTTCTCCACACCCTCTCCAGCATTTATTGTTTCTAGATTTTTTGATGATGGCCATTCTGACTGGTGTGAGATGATATCTCATTGTAGTTTTGATTTGCATTTCTCTAATGATTAATGATGTTGAGCATTCTTTCATGTGTTTGTTGGCAGTCTGTATATCTTCTTTGGAGAAATGTCTATTTAGGTCTTCTGCCCATTTTTGGATTGGGTTGTTTATTTTTTTGTTATTGAGCTGCATGAGCTGCCTGTAAATTTTAGAGATTAATCCTTTGTCAGTTGATTCATTTGCAAATATTTTCTCCCATTCTGAGGGCTGTCTTTTGGTCTTGTTTATGGTTTCCTTTGCTGTGCAAAAGCTTTGAAGTTTCATTAGGTCCCATTTGTTTATTTTTGTTTTTATCTCCATTACTCTAGGAGATGGGTCAAGAAGGATCTTGCTGTGATTTATGTCATTGAGTGTTCTGCCTATGTTTTCCTCTAAGACTTTGATAGTTTCTGGCCTTACATTTAGGTCTTTAATCCATTTTGAGCTTATTTTTGTGTATGGTGTTAGGGAGTGATCTAATCTCATACTTTTACATGTACCTGTCCAGTTTTCCCAGCATAACTTATTGAAGAGGCTGTCCTTTCTCCACTGTATATTCCTGCCACCTTTATCAAAGATAAGGTGACCATATGTGGGTGGGTTTATCTCTGGGCTTTCTATCCTGTTCCATTGATCTATCTTTCTGTTTTTGTGCCAGTACCATACTGTCTTGATTACTGAAGCTTTTTCGTATAGTCTGAAGTCAGGGAGCCTGATTCCTCCAGCTCTGTTTTTCGTTCTCAAGATTGCTTTGGCTATTCGAGGTCTTTTGTGTTTCCATACAAATTGTGAAATTTTTTGTTCTATTTCTGTGGAAAATGCCAGTGGTAGTTTGATAGGGATTGCATTGAATCTGTAGATTGCTTTCTATTGATATGAATCTTAAGTTGGAAAAGCCTTGGCAAGCACCTGCCTTTTTTTCTGGCTCATTTTTTAAATGGACTTTATCTTTTAGAGTGGTTTTAGGTTCACAGCAAAATTGAGCAGAATATAGAGATTTCCCATTTGTTCCCTCTATCCTCCCCACAAGCACAGGCTCCCCTATCACCAGCTTTCCCCACCAGAGTGGTACATTTATTACTAATGATGAACCTACAGTGACACATCATTATCACCCAGAGTCTGTAGTTTACTTTAAGGTTCACTCTTGGTGGTGTACATTTTATGGATTTACACAAATGTAAAATGACATGTATCTACCATTATAGTATCACACAGAACAGTTTCAATACCCTAAAAATTCTCTGTTCTCCCTATTTAGCCCTTCCTCCCCTGTTAACCCCTGGCAACCACTGATCTTTTCACGGTCTCCGTAGTTGTGCCATTTCCAGAACTCACATAGTTGGAACCATAGAGTGTGTAGCCCTTCAGATTGGCTTCTTTTACTTAGTAACATGCATTTAAGGTTCCTCCATGTCTTTTCATGGCCTGATAGCTAGTTCCTTTCTAGTGCTGAAAAATATTCCACTATTGTCTGGATGTACCACAGCTGATTTATCCATCCACCAACATGAAGGACATGTTGGTGGCATCCAGGTTTGGGCAATTTTGAGTAAAACCGCTATAAACATCATGTGCAGGTTTCTGTGTGGACATTCAGTTTTCAACTCTGTTGTGTAACTACCAAGGAGTGTGATTGCTGGATCACAGGTAAGAGTAGGTTTAGTTTTATCAGAAAGTGTCCAAACTGTCTTCCAAAGTGACCAGACCTACACCTTGCCTTCCCACCAGGAACTCCTGTTGCTCCACATCCCCACCAGCATCTGGTGTTTCCAGTGTTCTGGAATTTGGCAATTCTAATAGCTGTGTAGTGTTAAGCACCTGAATTCTGATTTCAAAGTACCTTTGAAATGTAACATTTCCCAGAATATAACTCAAAGGCTGAAAATGTCAACATTTCTCTGTTTTGAAAAAATACCCCTTTAGGAAACTATTGCCCTAAGTAGATTTTTCCCCACCAATTACTTTTGGTTAGGAAGAATTTTGTACATATTGGACATCAAGAATTGAGAATACTGGACTTCCCTGATGGCGCAGTGGTTAAGAATGCACCTGCCAATGCAGGGAACACGGGTTCGAGCCCTGGTCTGGGAAGATCCCACATGCCGCGGAGCAACTAAGCCCTTGCGCCACAACTACTGAGCCTGAGCTCTAGAGCCCACGAACCACAGCTACTGAGCCTGCCTGCCACAACTACTGAAGCCCACACGCCTAGAGCCCCGTGCTCCGCAACGAGAAGCCCCTGCAGTGAGAAGCCCGGGCACCGCAAGGAAGAGTAGCCCCCGCTCGCCACAACTAGAGAAAGCCCGCGCGCAATGCGGCCAAAAATAAATAGATAAATTTATTTTAAAAAGAAAAAAGAATTGAGAATACCGGAAATTTTAAATTAATGACATAGGAAGTCAACAAAGAAAGCTCATATGAAATCAAACTAGTATAATTTCAAAAAATTAAGTTTAAAATCTTTCTTGACCAAAGTTTCATCAATGGGGGGTCAAATTCAGCCAATAATATGCAACTCTGATGGAAATCGCTTAATCGAAATTCACGGAAATCACCATTCTAGGCTGGTTTTCTCATAAGGATGGACTGATCCAAAAAGAATCAAGAAAGAATGTGGCTTGCAGTGAATTATTCTAACTTCTTTCTTAGTTAGCTAAAAATGAATATGACCAATCACTAGAGAAATCATATCAAATTCTGTAGTAGTAATAAAGCAATGACTGCTTTTCAGCTGGAGGGCCTTTTTTTGCTGCTGCATATCTAGCTGTGGTGCATTTTAATGAGAAAGGATGACTGCATCAGCTTTTATCCATGAAGCAGATTTTAGCCTTCTGCTCAGGTCTCCCGCATGCCAATATCAAAGACTTTGTTCTAAAGAAGATCAATGACACAAATACATGTAGATGGACAAATGTATTATCACAGTCACAAATACACTGTTAAGATTTTGCACACTGACTTCCAAATGAGAAACCTAGAACTAAGCAGATCTCGGTACGTGTGAGGTTCCACTGGTTCCCCTGAATCACAAAAATGTTCGTATAGACAAAACATCAACTGTTAACATGAATCCTTTTAAATACAGACCTGACCCTGTGTCCCCAGGAGTGCGCTGTAAAGCAGATGATTCATCCTCTATTCATGTGTTACCAAAAGAAACGTGTGGCCGCCTAAAGTTTAACGACTGACACTGTCTAAAGAGGGAGTCTGCTTCCTGACTAATGTTGAAAACATTCTGAGAAATGCTGTAAAACTCCTTCAAGTAATTTTCTCATGTGGTCACTGGGAGGAAAATGAGTTTACAAAATAGATAACCTCATTGATTTTTTAAATGTAATTTGTCAAAGAAATGAAACATTTAGATAAATTCTAGATTTCTCTCACCACCAACTTCTCCCAAAGTATATACTCCAACAAAGATGGCTCACTGAGAAGCTCTACTGCAGTTACAGTGGCAGAATTTAAGAGGACATAATGAATCCTTCTGCTACACAGAATCATTATCTCGAATACTTCTTTATGAAGCTGACTTCTAATCATGTGCCAAACAGGGTCCTGCTAACTTGGGTGCTTTGATAAAGAAGAATAGTTGAGAACCCTCATCACAAGTGACTTCAATACAACTGAGGAGGGAGTGAGAGACCCAGAAAGATAAATCCTCATGTAGAAATGTTGGTGGCATGAAATGCCAAGTACCTTTAACTGTCATAAAGCAAGGTCTGTAAAACTTACTTAAAATAAATTCTTCGGGGCTCAATGTGAATCGGCAATTTCCATTTATATTATACTGTTGTTTACTCAAAAACTATTTTTAATGAATAAGAGAGTTTACCAAAGTGTTTTCCACAAAATGACTCTCTCGAGATGTTCCAGATCTGCAATCAAATAAGTCTGAAAAACCCTGAATACTTCATTCACCTCTTGGGTATGCATAATGCACACTAACATATAAAAGTCTCTAAAAAGACAACCATTAAAATTGTTTAATAGTATTTAACTAAGCATTTCCCAGACATTATTTGGCCACATACCTAACATCTAATTAAACAGTTTGGGAAATGCTATCACATAGCATTTAAGAAAAATATTACTATCATTTAAGAAATATTGGGAAATACTATATTCTGGGCACTCTGCTAAAATAGTTCTAGTCTTTAAACAGAGTATTGATTTTTTGTGTGTGACATTTTATTTGACTTATTGTTTCTTTTACACAGCTCTATCCTTAACAGTATTTTTGGTTTGTTGCTTTACAATTTTGCCTGAACTTTCTTCTGCACAGATGTGAAAGCCTAACAAATGTAAAGTAGTTCTATTAGTCTCTGGCTCAATTCTATACTTCAAATACAGTAAATAATTTGCAAACGATTCTTGGATAATAACAACCTGTATTTGCTTTATAAACAAAACGATGATGAAAATCCAAATAACTACAGCACTTCAGAGTTGGTTGACAAATCCTAAGAACATTTTCAGGCCATTGGGAAGGTCTTTCCAACCTACATTTCAAAATGCTCAGAAAGAAACCATTTTGGTTGCTAATTTCGGTATAAGGAAAATTGATCTGACTGCACAAAGACTTAAGTGGATGTCTCCCTTTTAAATTTAACACTGGAAAATTTGCATCCTCCATTTAATACTGAGAAGGTGTCAGCCACAAACAGGATGTCACCGATATGCAAATAAACTACACTTGAGACCTGCTGTTGCTGTTACTATGTAATGGATTGGGACTAATCTGTTTATAGTCTAATCCCACCCTCCTCAGATTTCATTTTGTCTTCTCAGTATCACCTTGTTCCACTCAGGGCCTCACTCTATCCTCTTCTTGTATGTGAATACATTATACCTTTTCACGGAGTTGCTACTTGGGGGTCAAAGAAAGATTAAATGAACCAGTCTTCGTGATAATAAAAAACATGATCTTGACAGCCAAACCAAGAATATTAAGCGACACGTTACAATGGATAAACCTTGAACAGCTGCTGTATATGCTTAATGCACTAAGTTAATACAAACTGCTGTTGAGTGGAGAGATGGGGTCAATAAACAAATAGTAGTGAGTCAGTGTTTAGAAGGCTGAGAAATATATGAATGGATGGGGAAGGTGGCTCTTGAAAGCCAAGAAGGGGGATTAAATTTGATATGGAATAAACTTTGGTTGCATTTGAAAGCTTCTGAACATGTAAATGCTATGATTAAATTCATGCTTAAAGAATTCAAGTATAAATGAACTGGATTGGTGAGCAGCTGTTAATCAAGTATTTTAAAGCACTTGGTTAAAGTGATTGACCTAAGTCAAGGTGATCAGGGCCCAGACCAAGTGTAAACATGGGGAGGGATGAAGGTGCCAACCAAGACTGCAAAGGAAGAGCTGGTGGAGCTTAGGAGGCAAAGAGGATGGTGGGATACTTGAAACCTGAGACTGTGGTTCCCGAAGCCAGGCTCAACTGATGTGATACCGCCCAAGGAAGGGCTGGGAAGAGAAGCTTCTTTTAAGGAGGAAATGATGATTTGTTTCATGTGTTGGGTTGAAGTACCCAGCATTTAAGTGAGATGACTGAACAGAAAACCTAAAGTATGACACAATAAAATAGGAATGACAAGGCTTATTAATAAAAATATATTCCTGATTAGTCTTTCCTGGGGGTACATGGAAGATAGGATTTCAGAAATTTAGAGAATGAAAAAAAGAAAGATTATATATCAATAACTTGATTAAAATTCCATACAAAGTCAGTGGCAGCTGTTTTAAAGCAATACTTATCTACTATAGCACAATAACCATCCAAAAGCCAACGTGTGCAGAGAATTACAAAATATCTTTAAGGCTGATGAAATTTCACTTTTATTCATTTTTTTCACCCAGTGCTGCAGAAAGAAATGATGGGGAATTTAAATGGGTCGGCCGGATATCTGCATAAGGATTCCACAGCCAATGAACATAAGTTTCCTACTATTAATGCTTAGCACTGGGCTTGGGCACTTCCCCTGCCAAGCAGTAGATTTTCATGGAATGCTATGGAAAGAGATGTCTGCCCCTGGCAGACATTCCACTAGCAATAGCAATCCCTTCCCAGGCTCAAACATTCCCTACTATTCTAGTCTTGCCAGTTCAATCAATGCCCCTTAAAACCTCACAAAAACACTGACTTACTCTGCAATATATCCCTACTTTGCTTCTTACTAACTCTGTTATTTAAACTACCCAAGCCTCAGTTTCTTTAGCTATAAAATGTAAAACAGCTGACAAAATACCTACTGGTCTTCTCTGTTGCAAATACAGGATGTAAGGTAGGCAAAAAGCATAGCAGAGGCTATGCCCATAAATATGATTAGTAGTATTATTTTAATCCATGAAATAAATGGAGTTTAAATATGTTTTTACTATATAAGCTTCAATAACGTTAAACTTGTATTAAATTGGTGGTTATTTTAGGTCAATGATTTTAAAACTCATTTACCAATGAAACGTTTTTCAAAGAAAATGTTATACGGAACAGAAAAGAGCTAGAGCAGCTGTGATTTACAAAGGGATATGAAAGCCTGGCTCTCACACATTCAGTTTCCTTCACACTCCCTTCCACCGGTCACCCCAAACTTCTAAGGTAGGTTCCCAGGGCTCCAGGGCACACACTTTTTTAAAAAAATCATCATTTTGAATAATAATTGGTATAGCCAAAAATTATGGAAAACAAGTCCCCATTTCTAACAGGAGCATCCTAATTATTTAAAAAAAAAAAAAAAGATCCTTCTTTTCATTCTGACACCTTCAGGGGCACTTGATGGTTTCAAAATAATTACATATTTCAAGATTTTAGAATGAGCGTGTACTTATTTCATAATGAAAACTGATGAATCTTTTGGAGATGATGGAATTACTTCTCCACCCTCCCAGTTCCCCAACTCCTGCACGCAGGTACATGCCTCCTTTCTAAGAAAATCAAAAGAAAACAAATGCACTTTGGCAATCAAGTAGATTTTCTCTTTCCATAGCATTCCATGAGTAAGGAATTATACACTGGGAGTCCAGGTGGGTTAGGGTCCCCAGAAGATGTGCTTGATCACCAAAGTGGTGTTGACTTTTTTAACTGAATTAAATACTTTTAGAAACCAAACTCTCCAGTGTACCACAGTCCTTATAACTCTCTATTATCCTAAGCAATTGCATTATCTGTCTCCTGAAAGCATTTGAACAGGGCAGAGAACGGGGCTTATAACTTGGGTAAGCAACTTCTGGATTCATAAGAAATTCCAGTCCAAGTGACGTCACCAGATTGGGGGCTTTTTGAACTATTTGAGTATCTCTACACCTGGTCATTTGGGTTAGGAAATTGTTTTTCACCTGCCAGAAGCCCTTTTAGCATTCATTTAGTGATTCATTCAACATCTACTTACTGAGAAAATATATAGTACTAGGCAGTGCACGAAGGGCTGGGCAAATTGCAATGAATAAGACAGACCCTGCCTCAGAGAGGCTTATGGCCAGGCAGATGATCAAGTAAACAGTAGCTAACAATACAATGTGACATGATTTTAGAAACACCTAACAAAATCAAACAGGGTAGAGGATGCCAGGAAAGCCTTCTCAGAGGGGAATTTGGGTTAGCAAAGATCTCGACAAGGAAAGCTGACTAGGGTTGAGAGGTGGGAGAGGTGGGAGGGTAGGATGAGGATGGGTGTGCAAAGGCCCAGGAGAAAGAGGAGGTAGCACGTGATTTGAGAGATTGTGGAGTACTACTGTTAGTGTCACACAGAACACTCCAAAACAGTTATGTGAACAGAAACTCCTAAAAGAGAAGAGTGCACTTCGAAGATGTCAATCTACCCATGACCACATGAAAAAGTGTCTATTCATACAATACAGGTTGTACATTTACAGGCAACTCTGAACATTCCACTAAATATTAAATTTCTAATTTATTAATAATTTCTAATATAAATTTTAGATTTCTTATCATGCACACTCCTTGACTGGAAAACTCCTAATTCAATAAACATTTCTTTACTTTCATATTCTTTCTAAAGGAAAGACATTAATGTCATATTCTTAGGTGAAAAACTCTTGAGGTCTCAAGAGTATAATACAGTCTTTGGATGCATACATTTTACATGCATATAGACATAAAAATTCTGAAAGAATAAATTCTAATATGTTAATAGAAGATGGAGAAATCATGTTTTTTAAAATTTTCTTCTTTTTGGCTTACCTTTTTTTCCTTTTTTTTTTTCTTTTTTTTAACAATCAACACTTAAAACTTCAATTATATCTTCACAATACTTATCTTGCTAAAAGCTCACCATCAGGGAATCCCACAGCGGTCCATGGCCAGGCTCATGTGGGGCTCTCTCCCTGCTCTCTCTCTGTCTTTGTTAACTTCTGGCCCCAGACACTCAGCCTGCTTCCCCAGCCTCTCAGTAGCTGTCACCACCCACTTTATCCCTTCTGTTTCTTCTACCACTAACTGCACAACTGACTGCAAGTGAGATGAAGGACCATAACCCCAAACCTTAGTGGTCTGAAAGGAGTTTACTGCCAACCAAAAAAGGAGAAAGAAGGAGGCAGGAGATCACAGCATGACAAAGTACAAGGAAGGAATGACTTTTGCATAAACTTACAAATTGTATACAGTTGAGGCTTCCAGTTTTATAGTTCTTAGCACACCCCTGAAATGGGGGGCAGCATTCGGTGGGAGCCTACAGCAGGCCCTGGACCACTGATGACTGTGGAGTTCTTCCAAGAAGCCCAGAAGTCAGAAGCATTATAAGGACCATTGCTACAATGAGTCAATCTTGCCCTATGTATAACACAAGTTTTCAAGCATATGTAGATGGTATTACCAATTCTTTTTTTTTTTTTTTTTTTTTTTTTTTGCGGTATGCGGGCCTCTCCCTGTTGTGGCCTCTCCCGTTGCGGAGCACAGGCTCCGGACGCGCAGGCTCAGCGGCCATGGCTCACGGGCCCAGCCGCTCCGCGGCATGTGGGATCTTCCCGGACCAGGGCATGACCCCGTGTCCCCTGCATCAGCAGGCGGACTCTCAACCACTGCGCCACCAGGGAAGCCCATCAATTCTTAACATTTAACACTTTTCTCATTATTTCTCAATCAAATGCCACTAACACTACAGCTCTCAAGTAAAGATCTGCATAATTTTTTTGATGTTCGAGTGTCTCAAAGAGGTTGGGAACACTAGTGTAGAGGAAGGAGCACAGGTCTCAGAAGTGTGACGTAACAGGGTTCATATGGCAGCTTCATCAGTAACTGAGTAAATCTGAGCATGTTTTCTAAACTCTCTGAGCCTCAGTTTGCAAATCCAATCCAAAGCTGAGGATAATAATAATTCCATGAACCTTCCCGTGAGGGAGAACTAAGTGAACCCAGTCTTCCAGCTGACCGTCTGCTCCCCCTCAATCCTCACCTGAAGTCCTCCCAGGCAGGAGAGCAAATGGTAAAAGGAACTCTGCCCCTCTCACAACCTCTGAATGACAGGCCAATTTACTAGGACAGCAGGCAGTCCTCACACAGTGGCCTCTTGGCATTTCCTCTTATCCACAGAAACACAAATAAATTTACGTGTAAAACAAATTCTCAATATTATTTCTTTTTTTGAAGGGTAACATGTAACATCAACTTTTGTCCTAGAACAAAGTGTAATTGTTCTTGGAGAGTGTCAGACACAAAAGAGCAGATTGTTTTATCTACAACTTGAATTGAAAATTATTCTTGAAATCATTTCTCAAAAATAAATGTTTTCAATGGTTTAGATGAAATGATAGTAAAATATAATTCAAGATAAACATGTACTATCTCTCCATAAGATCCCCACCTTCCTTTAATCCGGAAATACGTCTAGTTATCCCGACATGACACTATTAATTGAATATTACAAGTTGATAAGCATATTAAATCAAAACAGAGGAGGATTATTTGATTTTTAAATGCCCGACTGACACACAGCAATGAGAAATACATAATAAATATCAGACTCTAATGTAGATAATGTAGTTCATGAAAACAATATTTTTTCTTTCGGAAAATTTATTTTATGCCATTAGCTACAAACCCATAAAGGGATAATCATTAAGGGTACTATTATTACTGTACCAAAACAATCTTTTATATATTGGTTTATAGAACAAGCTTTTGGGAAGACAAAGCAATCACATCAACAATTCACAACACATCTTTAAAAAGCAGACTGTTCCACATTAGATATGCAAGTTCCCCATTATTTAAATCAGGAACCAAAGGAAAAAACTCTCTCTTAGTAGGATAACATAGAAAAGGAAACTTGTTCCTACAGTGAAAACTTACGTTATCTCAATTAGTTAATTATTCATCCCAACCTCCAGGCCTTGCTCCTGGAGGCGTTCATACCTTCACCTCTTGCTGTGTTGACACTAGTTCAGTAATTTGCTGATAAACAATCTTAGTGCAGTATCTAACAGATCTCAGAGATTAAGTGTAAGGCTCACCTCCTCCTTGTGCAGATAAGTAAACTGTGGCCAAAACAACTCTACTATCTTATTGGATATAGTAAAGCTAGTTAGTTAAAAAGCCTACCCAGGGCTTTCCCTTGTACAGATAAGTAAACGGAGGCCAAAACAACTCTACTATCTTATTGGAAATAGTAAAGCTAGTTAGTTAAAAAGCCTACCCAGGGCTTTCCCAGTCCGCACCTCTCATGAGATGAACCACAACTGTGAAACAGACAACTCAAGCAGGTATCAACCTGACTGCACGGGGAATGTTTTCAGTGGGCCACACAGCATATTTTAACTATTAAAACAACTCTAGAGATTATTAGTCATACACCAACATTCTCTAGATAGCAAGTGTAGGAGCAGCGTTAATTTAGTTTAATCTCTTCTAATTGATTCTTTTTATTCAAAAATGATGGTACTATAGGAAACTGAGAAATACTGTAATTTTATTCTCCCCCAGTAAGTCCATATGTTATATTTTCAACCAGTGAATCAAGTCAATATACCAATCCTGACACTTAGGTATACTGTGCATATGGGAAACCTGAATAACTATTTCAATGAAAGCTTTTTTGAGATGTACATTGCAACACAGATCCTAAGCATTTTTAAGATTCGTAACAATTCCAAGCTTGTAAAAAATGTAGTTACAGAAGAAAGCTTCTTTTGCAATTTATATGTTCATAAATGTTTCCATTAGCTAAGACATATTTTGGAATATGATCAAATGGTAGTGAATGTCAAGTCCGAACAGCAAGGCTAAAACTCTGACAGATCTCATATGTGGCCACTGCTCTTTTAAACCACTGTGTCCCCAAAGGGCTAACAGGGAGAAAATTCTACCTAAACAAGTGAAGACAGCAAAGCATATTTTAATGATTACTTTTCATTTCATCTCTAACTCTTTAAACACAAAATTGGATTTGGGCTTCTTTCATACTGTTAACAACTTAGTATTAATATATGCACCTCTCATTCTTCCTCTTCAAGAAAGAAGTTATACACTCCAGCTACATATAACTCCCAAATTCTTTCCAACTATGAACACCAAAATAGGACCCCTTAAAAAAAAAAAAAAAAAAGCATGGAGAATTGGCACACTGCATGTTTATGTCAACCTTCAGAAAACATGGAAACATGCAGCCCCAGCTCACCAGAAGAATCACCACATGTGACCAAACTATTCTGTGACATGTTATGTCTTATGCCCAGTATTCAGGTTTTGCACTCGCCTATGTCAATCCCTAAAGCCTCAAGAGCTAGCTACTACTGTAGAACAGCTTTAACACGAAGAGTGTGAGAGCTCTGTTCATGGCCCGTGGCGTGATCTTAGAAACACTTGAATCAAACATATTTCTTTCCCCTCTGCCATTTAAAATCGAGGGACCTCAGGCTTGGGACGTGGCTAAAAGACAACAAGAGAAGAAGAAGAAGAAGAAAAAAAAAATACCGGAACACGGAACACGCTAAGAACAAAGGAAACACAAGCCTGTGAACAGGAAATGAAGCAACTCTACACATAAGTACCTTTTGGGGCCGCCAACGTAGGTGAAAGTAAAGGTGGAGTCTGAGTATCTGAAATCTGAAACGAAAAGTCTTGTTAAAAGCTAGCCCTGTTGTGGATTTTTAACCCTGGTCATGGCTCCGGCCCCCTATTAGATGGAGCCGCAGAGAAACCTGGCGGGGCGGGGCGGGGCGGGGCGGGACAGGGCGGGAGGCCAGGGCTGGAGAGCCCCTAGGTCCGCTCTCCGAGTGGTGCGGGAGGGGATGCCTTGCACCCCGTGCTGGGTGCCGCGGGAGGCCGCCCCCCGCAACAAGTGCCGGGTGCCATGGCAACGGCGGGAATTTCCCGGTCCGGACAGCCGGAAGCGGCCCCAGCCGAGGTCGCGGCTGCGAAAGCAAAATCCAGTCCTTTTCCCGGGGTAGCAAAATGGACGAAAGGCGACCCCCAGACAGGGGCGGCGCGCGCCTCGGAACGTCGGGAATCCCTTCTCTTTCCGGGGCATCGCACTGCCAGTCGGAGGTACTAGAGGGAGCAGAAGGGGCGGGAGATCGGCCCAGCGCTGCCCCCCGGGGGGCCTCGGTGCCGGGCTCAGCCGGCCACCGCCGCGCAGCGCAGCGGGCTCCATTCCCGGCAGCCGCCGCCGCTGCTCTGCCCATTGCGCAAACCCGGCGAGTCCAACCCGCCGCCTGGGTCGCTGCTGCTGAAACCCCGGAGGCGGGCTCGGACGCTCCGGGCGTTCACCGGGGACTAAAAATACAATGCAAGGCTCCCCTGCCTAGACCCCCGCTCGGGCCATCAGGGCTCTGCCCCCAAAGCTAGTGGCCGCCCCAGAGGGGGGAGGGGAGAAGGGGAGAGGCTGGCACCCCCCTCCCCCTTTTGGCTCCCGCTCCCGCTGCCGCAGCTGTTGCCAAATGAACCCGGGAATGGGGACGTGCAACCCACCCCCTATCCCCAGCCACACACGTCGCGGCCAGAAAACTGGGAAAGGGGGTGACGGGCAGGCAGAGGAAGCTGGAGCTGGGTCCGAGGCTCTGGAAAGGCGAGAACTCACCTGCAAACAGGCAGTCCTTCTCAGCTCTGGACTTCTGGATCACGACGTCGATATCCTTCTGAATTCGCTCTTGCCTTGAACACATCCCCATTAAATAAATCCCTGGAAAAGAAGCAGCCGCTATTTCCACCCCACCCCACCCCCTCGCACGCTTCCAGCTTTTGTAAATATTCAGTTAAAAATGAAACCTCTGGCCGAGGCAGGGGCTGAAGGCGAAGTGGTTTCGGAAGTGATCCTGGGTGAGAGAGGAGGAGGTGGTGGAGGGCGGGG
>NW_006798666.1:1598587-1598815 GCF_000442215.2 Lipotes vexillifer | reverse complement strand
GGGGGGGGGGGGGGGAGGTCGGCTTTGCATTCCCAGATGTGACCGCCCAGCTGCTGCTCGCCGCGGCTGGATTCCAATTTCTTCCCCTCCTCACAATGGATGATGATGACACAGAGTCTCACTTTCTCCCTCCCCCGCCCGGACCAAAGGCCGTGGGGGTCCGGGGGTCCCGGAGACTGCGAGAGAGCGATCGTCCGCGGGGCGGCGGGCGCCGGCGAGGGGCGAGCC
>NW_006798666.1:1534562-1598577 GCF_000442215.2 Lipotes vexillifer | reverse complement strand
TCCGCCTCACGCGCGCACACCCCTCGCGGCCCGCACGCTGGCCTTCCACACCCGCGCACACTCCCGCCCGGGGGCGCGGCGACCGTGCCGAGGCTGCTGCAGCGCCGCCCGCCGCAGACCCTCCCGCGCCCGCCGCGCAGTCACCCGGTCCCGGCCGCCGGGGCTCTGATAGTATCCGCCATCCGAGCGCAGGCTGGATTCCCCAGCCCGGCCGCCGCTCGCGCCGGGGGCTGGGAATGTCGGTAGTGAAGACTCCCTGGGGCTCCCAGCCCCTCCCCGCCGCGCACCACCACTTTTATGAATTCGACTCCACTTTCGGAAGGAATTATGAGTCATATGGAAAACCCAAACCCGAGTGGCTGGGAGGGAGGGAAGAAGGGAAAAGCAAAAGCGTTCAAAATGGAAAATAAATAAAACGAACAAATCTTTCCTTGTTGCCACATCAGGCAAGATGGAAAAAGCCTTGAAATGCCTCCAGACGTACACCCTCCCGTGCCCTGACTGCCAGAGTCTTTTTCTCCCGGATGAAAGTAGTTCAGTCCCTTTGGAGCGCCGTTTAGGAAACACAGCCCCTTTTGAGGGACGACTTCTACTTGCAGAGACTCACCAGTTCTTCCCTGCTCTGTGTTTCCGTCCATGAAAAATTGGCAGAATCATCTGGCACGTCCCAGGGTCTCCCTAAAGGATGGATATCTGTTTGGCTTGTTTTTAAAAGCCACTTTTTCGCCAATCAAGGGAAAGCTTCTACAATCCTGTTTGGTTTAGAAATGAGATACTGCTCTGAGCCTCACTTTCTGTTCTGCCTAAGAGCACCTTGGGCTGATGTAGCTGCCCTGCCTCTTTACTGCCATATGCCCTAGGACAGGCCTCTAACAGCGCTTTGCTTGTTGATCTTTTCTCCACTGAGACTGCTTCCCTGAGCAGACCACGTCTCACTTGGTTCTGCATCCCCAGTGCCTAATACAGTGCCTGGAATATAGGAGCGAGGCTGAAATGTTGGCTGAATGCATGAATGGTCGTCCCTTCAACCTCTTTATGGATACTCCAGCTTCAGTCTGCTTCCTTATCAGTATAAGTACCCAAGAGTTGTCAAACTGGCTCAGACCCTTAATCTGTACAGTTCTAATACTGACAGTGACAATGTCTTTAGGAGAATTAGGAATGACTGTGATCCCTGATGGATTCTTAAGATTCTAGAGAGACAAAAGCAATGAGAAATCATATGCTACAACTCCTCTATCTTGCAGAAAGAAAACACAAAATGATTTGTGGTACGCCCTGGAATACATCACATTCGTTGTGCATTATAGGAGGAAACATTCCTCTGCATTACCTGGACCACTGCAGTCTTTGATGTAGTAGAGGCACAGTCACGGTACATCTGCTCACATCCTTCCTGAAATGCTTCCTGACTAGGGCAGGACGGGTTCAAGTCCTTCCTGAATATGCTGCTTTGTGTAGGCCCCCTGGCTACCAAAAACACTTTCTTCTCTTCCACATAACACTGGGTATCATGCGTACTTCCTCCTTCCATTCTGTGCCCTAACGTCTCTAAAAACTTAAAATCTGTTAACTCACAAGAATTTATTTTATAGTTGTCTATCCATCAAGCTTGCATTCCCAAAGTAAATTTGAAATCGTTTTCAAGGTACCAGATGTTTTTGGTCTGGCCCACCTCCTGATTAACCACTCACTCCATAAAATAGGCCTTGTGATTTGTCCTACATTTGATTTTTTTCTTCAAGCTTCACAGGCTGCCCTGTTTTGGTTAAACAAAGCTAACCTCACTCTGTTCATGCCCTTAAGGTGTGATATATTTAAATATTTTTAAATTTTAAGGGATAATAAAAAAATTAAAAACTAACTTTTCTATCTAGTATGCATTTCTACAAGATAAGTTTCTCTCATAAAAACTACCAAGGCATCAATGTTCCTATGCTAGATCTTTATGGCATGATGCTTTCAAACTCTGCTCATAGCCAGCATCCCGTTTACCCTGACTCATCTCAGACTCTTATTTAAACATTTAGATTATTCGTGGTCTTATTAAAAACTATATGTACCTTTGAGATGAGGAAGAGGTTATATCCCTGCCTTAAACACTTCTGTGCAAACACACACATTCGCATGCATTCAGGAACATAGTGCATACAGGCCCTTAATCACTTTGTTAAAAAAAAAAAAAACATTATTCTTGATGAGAGAGAACGTCTGTGGTATGCCGTAGTAATTGGAAATAATACCCTATGTGTTGGATGATAGAGTCTAGCCAAAAAAAGTCCCACTGGTTTAGAAAAATGATCCCAAGCCAACAGAGAGGGTTTACTAGAAAGAAAATGTAAATTCCTCACCTATGCTAAAAGACTCAACTGCAGAAGTGTAAGGTAATGGAAATGTGGCATTAAGTTCAACGGTGTGATGTGGGTATTAATAATTCACACTTATCCAGAACTTAGTAGTGCAGCCTGACACTGCTCTAAATGCTTTACATATGTTAACTCATTTAATTCACAATAACCCTATATGGAAGCTGTCCTATTATTATTCACATTTTACAAAAGAGGAGACTGAGGCACAAAAGGGTTAATTAGCTTGTCTAAGGTGGGACTAGATGGCAATGAACCTTTTCTTCTCTCCAAACCTTTCAGCAGTTGAACTGAACTTTAAAGAAGATAAATGTTCAGAAGTCTCACTGCTGAGTAAACTGGCCCCACTAATGGCAGCAGGCCAGGACCCAAGCCAACAAGAAGCCCCATAATGGATTCTGAGGGATGCCTGGAGCCTATGGGCTCTCAAAATAGCCTCTTCTAGTTGCAGTTATATTTCTCTTTCCTGCACTGAACTTCCTTTCCCAAATGAATCCCAGCCCTCAGTAAAGTCTTAGTAAAAGCCTGACCTCTGCTATTCCCTGGGGATTAAGAAAAGAGGGTGGGACACAGGATTAGCAAAGAGAGCAGCCCTCTTTCCTAAATACTTGACGGTGTTATCAGTAGCAAATGCCATGGGAATGCCCAGCAGGCTTGGTCGACCTTGGAAACAGCGCTGTGATAATTTGTGGTAGAATCAGAGTGAAAAAGGGAGAGGTTGTGTCGGAGGGGTCGCTATGGGAATGGGTCACCAAGGGCCTTTAAGCCAGAGTGGGGAAGTGAAATTTAATTTGAGAGAAATGGGAAGCCACTGGAAGGAAGGCAATCTCAAAGCTCTTGTCAATTATTAGATTTATATAACTTCTTCTTGCAATTGTTCTATAATGGAAAGGAATCCACACAATTCAAAATCTCTGCTAGCCCCAGCTGGCCTCTTCTAAAAGAAGTGGATTTGGGCAGTTTGTCACAAAGCAGCTAGTAGTTTCGCTTTGAGAGATACTAATCCTGCTATCTTGACCTCATCTGATTGGCCTAGCAATCAAAGTAGGGGCAAACCAAAGTCAACCTTGAAAATGGAGAATTTTAGGTGGTTTGATATGAAATTCATCTGAATTTAATCCTTAACCCACCCCTAACCTAAGGTCAGATGGGGCAGCACAATGGTCGTGTGGAGGTTTTACGGCACTTTCTAGCAATCTTAATGAACTTAACTAATATCAAAGCTGTAGTGTGAAACCTGAACTGCTCTTTCTAGTTCCAAGTTTCTCTTTAATTTAGTCCCATTTGTCTCTCATTAAACTTTAATTCCCGTTTCTACCATAGATGCATCCTTGGCCCTAGTTAGATGAGATGCGTCACCATCCCATGCAAACAAACTCATTAAATTCCTCAGCTTGCACTCAATCATATTAATTCTACTTTCTTTTAAATACCTCTCCTTTGTTTATTTTTTAAAGTGCATAAATACTGCATGAATATATTCTCAGTGCAAACCATTTAAGACATGTATTTGTACAGAGAGTAAAATGTGAAAATTCCCATCTATCATAACCCCTAATTCCACTCCTCCTTCCAAAGGTAACTGGTATTAATAGTTATAAGAGAATCTTCCCCTTCTTGGTTCTTGCATTCATCTATCCACACACAAATGTACATATATTCATAGGTTTATACATATACATTCTAATTTAAAAGGAACCACGTAATACACATTGTTTTGCAATTTGATTTGTCCACTGTCTTGGAGAACTTTCTCAGTCAGTACAAAGAGATCTAGCTCATTTCTTTTAGCTCCTGCAGAGAATTTTATTGAATGAAATAAAATATATTTTATTGAATATATTTTAACCATGCCTCTGCAGTCATGATGGGCTTTTGAGAATGTTTTGTGATTAAAACAATTTGCAATAAATGCACACTTTATGCAAAGTTTCAGCTGTTTCTTTGGGTAGATTGTTAGAAGTGGATTGTCTGAATTACAGGGAACTGGCAATTTTAAAATTTGATAGGTACAAGCAAATTGCTCTCAAAATTATTTTATACTCTGCCAACTGTTTTTTGCGAATACCTAATTCTCTGCAACATTTCCAACAACAGGCACTATCAATCTTTAAATCTTTTTCTAATTGGTTGGATGAAAAATACTTGCCTTGTTTTTATTTGTACTTCCCTGATTGTTAGTGAGGTTGGGCATTTTTTCAAGTGTTTATTGGCAATTTGTAGTCTTTTGAGTACACAAGTATAATTGAGTATGACTGCCTGTCATAGGCTTTCTCTATTTTCCTAATGGTTCTTCTGAATTTTTATTATTTTTTTCCTAGGAGGTTTTATATCTTCTGGATAGCAATACCTTTTCTCTCATAGGTACTCTAGTCAGAAGTTTTAAGTCTTTATTAAAAACAATAATAAAAAAAATTTAAACTAACTCCTTTAAGACCACATACTCTTTTCTTCAAAAAAATCTCTCCTGATTTTTCCAACTCACTAATATCTCCTCTTCTCCAGACTCCCCATTTCTAGACTGTAAGTTCCTTGAAGGCGGGAACTAGTTTTACTCATTTCAGTAACCACTGCAGAGCTTACAAAAGAGCCTGTTTTAATATAATGCACAGTAGTTTAATGGATAATTGTTGGATTGACTTGAAGCCTTAATTATTGTCTTTTATTGCTTTGCTTTAAATTCCTTGAAATTTAGATTTCCCCTGTTACTTACTCTGTTTCCACCGACCATAAATAGCTCCTGGCACATTGCTGAGTATATTGGAGGTACTCAGTACATATGTATTGATTAATTGATTTCACTTTGTTATGACCTTCGACATTTCATGCTTTCTTCTGAAAAAGAGAAGCATTTCCCCAAGAGCGTCCCACGAGATATTAATTTTATATTATATAATGAGATTTCCCCCCAAAGTGGTTCCAGATTCAAGTAAGTTTGAGGGAAAGTGGATTAAGTAAAGTTAAATAGGCTTCTCTCTAATTAATGCTGAGCCTGTAATACACCTAAGAGGGATATGTGGCATATTTAAACAGCTTTAGATGACTGAGCACTTGGGGTTTGCGTTTGTTTGTTGGCAACGAATTGTGTTCCATGTAATTTCAATATTTTCTCAATTCAGGTAAAAACTTCCATTATATGTTCTTTTTCTTCTTTACGATATTAACTGTGGAACAACTTTAACCCTCATCCCACTGGGCTTTGGAGTAAAAGAGTCGGGATCAAATTCTGACTCTCCAACTTACTAGAATTGGAAACTTGGGCAAGGTATCCAATATCAATTTGTCATTACATAAAATCTCAGTTTTCTTATCTGAAAAATGGGAAGAACAATGGCCCTTAGCCATTAACAGTTGAAGAGGTTTAAATGAGATAAGCCCACGTAAAGAGAAATATAGGAGTTGCTTAGTAAGAATTAATTGTTATTAAGGAACCGCTTTTATTTTATTTTATTTATTTTTTTTTTTGCAGTACGTGGGCCTCTCACTGTTGTGGCCTCGCCTGTTGTGGAGCACAGGCTCCGGACACACAGGCTTAGTGGCCATGGCTCACGGGTCCAGTCGCTCCGTGGCATGTGGGATCTTCCCGGACCGGGCACGAACCCGTGTCCCCTGCATCGGCAGGTGGACTCTCAACCACTGCACCACCAGGGAAGCCCCAGGAACCGCTTTTAAAAAATTCTCTCCCTCACCCCTATCTACAATTGACTAATCCCTTCTTGGCTTCCCCAGTTTGGTAGATTTCTATCATATTGTCTGGATGCATTTGTTGTAAGTGGTAAGTCCCTGCACAGGGACTTCCTCTTATTCATATTTGTAGGCCCTGCCCACATACTTGGTGCCATCTGGGAGCCCATACAGATTCTAGGTAGAGGAAGGAGCTCGAGGAACGTGGAACAAGTGCCTCCCTGGAGGTGCAGTTTTTATAACCCAGTCTTGCCCCCTTGAGGTCACATCCAGGGTCACTATATTTGTCAGGAAATGTTTTTTTGTATCACAGAACTCTAACTCAAACCAGCAAAAGCAACACTTGATTTGTTGGCTCTGACAACTGGGAAGGATGTTTGGGTGGCGTAGCAGACCAAAGCAAGAGCTGGTAGACCTAGCAGCTCAGGGAATTGAACTGAGGACTCAACTCAACCCATTGTCTCTCTCTTCCCATTACCATTTCTGCGTGGCACTTTCATACTTTCAAATACCAGAGAGAATGGCCCTCTGGTAATCCCCTATAACATTCCAGCTTATTAAACCCGGGCAGGGGGGAAAAGATAGCTTCTTTTCCCCAGGAGCTCTATATGAATCCCAGGATAAAAGTAATAAGATTAGCCACCCACCTCCGGTCAAGGGTCTATCTCTGGACAGTCACTGTGGTCAAGTGCATGAAGTATTCTGATTTGTTAGGCCCAAGTCCGTTACTCATTTCACGTTTAGGGGCAGCACGTGAGAAAGAATGAAGGCAATATCTCTTACTGATCTCTTACTGGTCTGATAAAAAATCATTTACTACATCTCCAGTTTACTACATTTCTCTAGACTGGGTCTGGAACGTTCACTAATATTTGGGGGGTTGAAATATCTCAAAAAATGTATTATTTTATTCCTCCCAGTTTGGATTTCTTCTCATTTTATTCTTACAGTGAACTAGTGAGAATACTTGCATGCTATGCTCCATATTGGTGCCCCTCCTCTGCGCTTACCCTAGTAACAGCACGTACCACACATACTGTTTGTCCTTCTCTTAGAAGGCTGAGCAAATGTGCCCAGAGCCTGAGTGATTTGCTCTGTTCAACAGTATTTCTCTTATACTTAAGCTAACGTGTGAACAACAGAAAACAATAAATGCTTGTTTAAAGAAGGAAGGAGAGTGTGAAACACTCATTGGGCACATTGGGCACATAACTCAGATGAGCTGGTGGGAAAGCGGGTATCAGTGATGCTGGGTATTGGAGGCAGAGTAGGAGTAAAGAAGAACATTCTCGGCTGTGGGAAGGTCTGGAGTCAGCGGTGTGCCCAAGCTGGCTCCCATAAGGTTGCAAGACCAATGGTACACAGCTCTTCCCCACTCCCCCCTTCACTGATTTCACACTGGTAGCTTGAGATCAGCTAAAATGGGAATATTGGGCTTCCCTGGTGGCGCAGTGGTTGAGAGTCCGCCTGCCAATGCAGGGGACACGGGTTCGAGCCCTGGTCTGGGAGGATCCCACATGCCGCGGAGCAGCTAGCCCCGTGAGCCATAATTACTGAGCCTGCGCGTCCGGAGCCTGTGCTCCGCAACAAGAGAGGCCGAGATGGTGAGAGGCCCGCGCACCGCGATGAGGAGTGGCCCCCACTTGCCGCAACTGGAGAAAGCCCTCGCACAGAAACGAAGACCCAACACAACCACAAATAAATAAATAAAATTTTAAAAAATAATAATAAAATGGGAATATTTACCACAGAAATCAGAATCACTGCAAAGCAGAGCCTCAACGTTCTTCTCCAGAGAGCTGACAGTTAAAACATTTACCATGCCACTGCATGAAGCATGAGGACAGAATATCACTACAGATGGAGCTAGAAAGCTACTCAAAAATCAAATCATGAAGGAACTTATGTGTGAAGCACAGACATCTGAATTTCTTAGCCACTGAAAGATTCTGAAAGGGAAAACACATGACACGACTTGCTCAGTATCTGCTGGCTAGAGTTCTTCAACAATAGTGTTGTATGGCAAACTGGGCAGGTGACATAAACAGTCGCCCTATATAAGTGCTTGCAGTTCTAGGGAAGTTATTGCCTGTCCTAGCAAATCAATCTTAGCCAACAGTTTAGCCTAGAGCTACACCAGGCCCAACCTAAGCTTGATTCCATCAAGACCAAGCCACGATAGCAGCACTACTTTGTCAGTGCCAGTAGCTCATATCTCCCATATAATAGAAGTCTATTTCCTCCTGCCACCTGGCACACCAGCCTCCTGAAATGTTGACATTAGCAAACTTCCAACTAAAAGGTTGCCAACTCTCACCAAGTTTTTCTTTTCTGTCCAGATTATTTTAGGTGTGGTCCAGTCTAATAGAAGAGGTATACACTAAATGGGTTTTCACGTTGCTTTCAACTTTATGAATATGTATAGAAAAAAGTTTATTTAAGAGAGAAAGAGACTGAGAGCGGTGGGGGGGGCGGGGAGAGAGGAAGGAAGGAAGGAAGGAAGGCAGGAAGGCAAGGAGGGAGGGAGGAGGAAAAAGGAATAGAGTCATGTTCTTTCTAGGGCTGTTGAGATGGAAACTTATAGTGAAAGCAGTAGCTGCACATGGGATTTGGATGAAATGAGGAGCTACCTCGGAGCACTCTTTTCAGAGTCACTTTGTTGGTTTTCATTTAGGGTTTTGCTTTTATGAAAGCATGAGATGTCATGAGTGGACAGGCTCTCAAAAACTTCTTACTTGACTTCACAGCAGTCAAAGGGCCTTCTTCCCTTTCCCCTAGTTTCTGATCCCTAAAAGCAGTTTATACGGTCTTAGTTCCTAAATCTGACCCTCTCTTCTCTTGGGGTCTTTAGCCTTTCTACTGCCCTGTGTATGGAATACTTTGTGTTTAAAATGATTGTTCTACCTGTTTAAACTTCTAGCTTAACAAGGGAAATTTAAAATAGAATCAGGAATTAGAATTAATATTGCTATTACTGGTTACTCTCATGGAAAAGTGGTTACAAAACAACCTAGTAATGATAAAGTCAATAAAAATGTATGTTTCTTCTCCTATCTTATGAAAGTGAGTCATCCATGGAAAGTTGTCATAAGGGAAATTTTTGTAAATCAAAATGTAAGTACCATTGACCTTAACAGTATACAATCACTTCAAGAATTGACAAAGCAAACTTATGATACTCAATGTTTGTATTGAAATTTAATGGAATAGATTCCATTATTACTCAATAATTTTCCTGCCCTCTAATCCGCATGAGCAAAGTCTACTAGGTGTTGCTGGACGTGTGACTCTCTTTGGTCTCCTGCCAGGTATAGTGTACATTGCTGCCCTTGCCTTTGGGCTGGTCCATTGACTTGTTCTGGCCCATAGGTTGTTCACAGTTCATGAAACAAGTAGAAGCTTGAAATGTGCGAGTGTGGTTAGACTTGCTCTCTTGCACCTGTCCACCACCATGAGAAGAGCATAACCTAGGTAATCTGTTGGTTCCCAGAAGGATGACAGACATGTAGGGCAGATCTGGATTCAGTCTGCTACTTGGAGCCAAGCCCAGTCTACTCCAGCTTCGATCAGGCACAGACACATTAATATGAATAAATGATTGCTGCTTTAAGCCACGGAGTTTGGAGTGGATTTGTTACTCGGCACTGTTGTGGTCATTGCTGACCAACACAAAAAGTAAAGAAAAAGTAAATCAATAAAGACAATGCAAACAGTCCACCAGACCATTGCTGGTGTACACTAGAAAACTGTGAGTTTCTTGAAAAGAAAACTTACTACAAAAGTCACGAACTTTATACCTACAAAGATGCCTTCATGCCCTCATGGTGGCTCCCGTTTTGTCACACTCAACATATGCCTTGTAAGATGAAAAAACAGTGTGAAATCAAACTTTTACAAAGTAAGATTCTTTACATCTGAATGGTTACGTCTCATAGTGTCTTGGAAATTATACCAAAATGTTAAAAGTATTTATCTCTGAATGTTGGTATTATGAATGTTTTAATTTTTTTCTCCTTATTTTTAAATTTTCAATAATTATGAGGATTATTGGCATTTTAAAACATTTTAGTTTATTTTAAACAAATTTAGCCTGATGTTCAAATTACAGATTTTGAAGTGATCATTTGTTTTCCCGTGGAAAGTTCAGAACTAACAACACCAAAAAGATGGAAAGCGAACATTGTTACACTTCCATAAATGAGGTGTTTATTTTACTTTTACTCTACTTTTCTCAACTCTAAAAGAAAAGATTTCTTTTTAAAATGAACTTCTTCAGCAAACCCTACTTCTAGGGGCCATTTAGATACTGCTTATCTGATATTGGTGGAAGGCTCTGTAGTAGGGGTATATCTTACTAAAACTGAGCAGGACCCTTTGGGGCCTTCCCAGGGACAACCCCACACAAAGTCCCCCACCTCTTATTATTATTATTATTATTTGTGGTACGCGGGCCTCTCACTGTTGTGGCCTTTCCCGTTGCGGAGCACAGGCTCCGGAGGCGCAGGCTCAGCAGCCATGGCTCACGGGCCTATCCGCTCCGCGGCATGTGGGATCTTCCCGGACCGGGGCATGAACCCGTGTACCCTGCATCAGCAGGCAGACTCTCAACCACTGTGCCACCAGGGAACCCTCCCCCCGACCTCTTATTTATAGAAAAGTTTTAGCCTTCTAGGCCTTTCCCGAGTTCCAAAGAGCAAATTTAATTAAAAAAGTGAGAAAATGCAGAAATAAAGGAAAGCAGTCAAGCAACATAAAATAATAATAGTTTATCCATAAAACAAAGTCAAAAGACATTTAGTTCCTCCTCAAGGGTTATAGATAATATCCTGAGCCATATCTTTCAGTTGTTTTGCAGATATGAAAGCCCCCATCAGGTGGAAGAAGTTAACTGCTGACCACCAGCATGTAGACCCCAGACTGGTTGGAACCAGAAAGTTGACAATGTTGACTCCCGATTACCTCACCACCAACCAATCAGAAGATTGTTCACAAGCTGATCAGGCACCCTGCCACCCTCTCCCTCATCTTACCTTTAAAAACCCTTCCCTGAAGTCCATCAGGGAGTTCAGATCTTTTGAGCATGAGCTGCCCATTCTCCTTGTTTGGCCCTACAATAAACACTGTACTTTCCTTCACCACAACCTGGTGTCAGTAAATTGTCTCTGCTGTGAGTCAGGGGAATGGACATAAGTTTGGTTCAGTAACATTACCAGGGTTCAGGAACAAGGACTTCCTCATCCATATAAAACTCCCCACCCCCTTTCATCCAATGGCATTTTAGGGCTGTTGTTATCTACCCCTGTGGGCACTGACAGGGGTCACTTGTGATCCTCAGGCACAATGCTGTGGAGAAGGAATCTACCCAAGGTTACAGAGGGGAAGTTCAGTTAGCATTACCCCTGTGATGAGGCAGCACATTCTGCTTATACAAGTGCAAGCCTGTCAGCTCACTCAGGTCCAGCTCCTTGGACCCCCAATTACATCTGTGGCTGCAGGTCTTTGCTGTTGCAACTTTCCTCCTTCCTTTCAGGGTGACTCTAAGGGTGGCTCTCTCTCCAGCTCTTACTTCTTCCCAAGTTCATCATCCTCTCTTCTCTCTCTTCTAATCTGAACCCAAAGTATTTTGGATTTTGTCTCATTTTGGTTTTGGTTCTGGTTTAATGAGAAGGTGGGGGAAAATTCTGCTCTGCCTTGAAATACCTTGGTAAGTCTAAAATCCTCTCTAGTTCCCTAAGGCTTAGAACCTTAGAAACTAAAGCCTGAAAAACATTTTCCTCTGCTTTATCTTTTCACATCCCTCCCCAGAGGCAATGCACACTCAGTGGTATGAAAAGTACTTGAAAATGTTGGGTGGGAAAGAGAAAGGAAGAAAAGTAAAATAAATTAATGGTGCTATAGATAGAGAAGCAGATAGAGCTATCTCTTTACACTTAATAAATTAATGGGCATATTATCCCCTCATAATTTTTATTTTTCTGGACTAGTTTTTAAAAGACAGCGTTTTTCTTTCTTCTTCTAGAAAGGTCTAAACTTCATCCACTAGGCTGCTATTTCCCCAGCCAGGAAGGGTCAAGGGACTGCTGGAATTAACTATTTTAGAAAACACGCAGCCAACACATTCTATCAAGCCACACACCATTACCTTTTACTGCAGCCTTAACTGATCAAAGTATCCACCTTCTCGTGTACTATCATTTCTTCATGACTCACAGATTTCCTTTCCAGATCCCTCCTCTCACAGCTCTCCTCCCTCTGAAACAGTGGCCTCCCTCTCCCCTTTCTATGATAAAGAAATCCCCTTTTACTTTAATTTCTCCACTGAAGGAGACATTCAGTGGAAAAGGATTTATCTCTTCACTGAGGTTATCTTATCTTATTTTAACCCAATTCCAGCTTTCCTGGAAAGACACCACAGCCTTTCTGCAGCACCTAAAAATCTCCTCACACTCCAAGCCCAAATCCTTTTGCTTTTCCTGTTGCTTTTAGATCCACATTGATTAACACTCATCTAGAAAGCCCAGTTTCTTTGACTTGTTCTCTCTCTTCATATAATGTGACTTTTACTTTTATTTAATAAATTATTGCAACTGTGTCAGACACTCTGAGGAAAAGAAAACCTTATGATGTCCTACCCATTACCCAGTCAGGAATTCTGGTTTGTTTTTTGTTTTTTGTTTTTACAATATTTATTTTTTTATTTTTGGCTGCATTGGGTCTTCGTTGCTGCAGGTGGGCTTTTTCTCTGGTTGCGGTGAGCGGGGGCTACTCTTTGTTGCAGTGTGCGGGCTTCTCACTGCAGTGGCTTCTCTTGTTTTGGAGCACGGGCTCTAGGCACACGGGCTTCAGTGGTTGTGGAGCGCAGACTCAGTAGCTGTGGCGCACAGGCTTAGTTGCTCTGCGGCATGTGGGATCTTCCCCGACCAGGGAACGAACCCATTTCCCCTGCATTGGCAGGCAGACTCTTAATCACTGCACCACCAAGGAAGTCCTGGTAATATTTTTAATCCCTGTCCATTGAATGATGGTTTATTAGGCTGTAGAATTCTAGTTTGAGGGTTGTCAACTTGGAAGATGTTATTTCTCCATTGCCTGTTCTCACGGCAGATGAAGAAAGGTCTGCAATAATCTAGCTGCCTTTCATTGCTGGTTATGTGCTTTTCCTCTCTGGTGGATTCCAAGATATTCTTTGTGTCTTTAGTATCTTGCAATTTCGCTGTGGTGTACGTAGGTATGCGTTTATTCTTATGGAGTTTGCTCAGCGCTTGGAGTACTTCCTGTATCTGAAAAGCCTAGGTGTGAAAATGTTACCCAAAAATATCTTTCTGTTTTTTAACTTAAAGATTTTTTATTTGGAAACAATTCAAACTTAAGTTTGAAATCGAGCAAGTGAAAACAACAGTAGCACCCATAATACCCACACACCCTTTACCCTGATTGTTAATATTGTTATTATTTTACGAAATTTGAATTATCATTTTTTCTTTCTCTCAATATATATCCTAACTTTCACTCCTTAGACCTAGGTCTTATAGCAACTTGCAATGTGATGCTTGGCTCTGTGCTTGGTGGGGGCAGAGAATTACTTTCTATTATTCTAATTCAGCTGTGTATTTTAAAAGAATCCTCTATCATATTTTATCTATTACTTCTGTATGTTTGGAATAGTAGTGAGTTCTTCCACGTTAATAAAACTTTAAACATCAACTTCTCAATGTAAATTTTAAAAATTGCAGTAATTTTGGAAAAGATTGCACAGAGGTCAAAAATAGTATTATTTTCCTTTCTGTTTACTTTGTTAGCATTATTACTTTTTGTATTTACGCGGAGAGTCTGCAAGCCAAAAAGAGCAGAAAGGAAGAGAGATGTGAGATTCTTTTCCCTCTTGTTCTCTACATACCAGGAAAGAATGTTTATACACATATAAATATAAAAATCTATCTATCTATCTATCTATCTATCTATCTATCTATCTTTCTATTTATCTATCTATCTATCTATCTATCTTTCTGTCTTTCTATCTATCTGTACCCTGTATTAGTTCTTTAAATTTACTAAAACAAATACCACAGACTGGGCAGCTTAAATAACAGAATTAATTTTCTCACAGTTCTGGAGGCTAGAAGTCCGAGATCAAGGCATCAGCAGGATTGATTTCATTCTGAGGCCTCTCTCCTTGACTTGTAGATGACCACCTTCTCCCTTTGTCATCATGGGGTCTTTTCTCTGTGTGCATGCATAGCTGTGTCCAACTTTCCTCTTCAAATAGGAACATCAGTCCTATTAGTTCAGGTACCACCCATATGAGCTCATTTTCCTTAATTACATCTTTAATTACATCTTTAAAGTCTCTATCTCCAAATACAGTCACATTCTGAGGCTCTGGGGGTTAGCATTTCAACACATGAATTGGGGAGGAGGGGCATAATTCAGCCTGTAACATACCCTATATGTCCTACAACCTATCCATATTATTTATCTGATATATATAAATATACATAATCCCTTGATTAACTTTCTCAGGCTAGTGATAATTGAAGGAAAAGCTTCAGGTGACTATCCCTTTTGTATGAGTAAGAATTCTGTCTGCCCTTAACATAAGAATGAAATAGAGAGAAATCCATTTAGGGAGCAATATGAAAAAATTCTAAGTCAAGATTTCGGTGTGATACCATCCTTTTTTCCAGGGGTCAAATGTTAGCATACATGGCATGCCATAATGAGACAGAATTTTTCAAAGATGTATTGCAAAGCCAATTATACTGGCTTACCTTCTCACACCTCCAGCACTCACCTAGCACTCAGTTGGAGAACTGAGCTAAAAATCAGGCTTTTCTGTTTCAGCAGCGTTGCATAGAATCTGACCTTAATCCTGAACTTATACTCTGTAAAACTTTGTTTCCAAACTGAGCCACACACTCATTTTTTTTCTTTTTAGAAGGTCAACTCGATACTTTTTTAAAAATAATAATATAAGAGTAGAGATCTTGGGGGAAAAATATAACTGGCAAGGCAAAGCAAAACCATTCATTCATTCATTTATTCAGCTGTTTATGAACAAAATTGTTTGCTTCATTATTAATACAGCCTCTTGGGGATTAAGTAGATATTCTTTTGTAAATATCCTTCAGTCTTTCACAAGTATATATAGTTTAACTTTCCGGTAGTAAACTATAAATTCTCCGAGAAAAGATCTGTAATTTCTTTCTTTTGACTCCCTTATAGCAATTGGTAAGCATGCACAACTAATTGAATGTTTATAACAACTATCACAGATTAATAACCCTTTCAGTAAATATTTTCCATCATTTTCTGATTTCCAGGGCCTGTGGTATGCTCTGGGGAATGCAGAGATTAATGCATTCCCTACCCTACAAAGGATTTCTTGGAGACGTAAAAAATAAGTGTTGTAAATGTTGCAGACACTGTAATAGAAAACTCAAAAGGAAATAGTTAATGTAGAGGCAAAATGCTCAAGCTCAGATTCACATTGCCTAGATTTGAATTCTGGTCTCACCACTTACTTCTTTTATGAGTTTAAGCAAAGTTCTTAAATTATTTAAACCAGTTTCCTGGTCCTTAAGATGGGGATAATAAATAATATTTATCTCATAGGATTATTATGAGGGTTAAAAGCAATTATGCACAGATTAAATTTCCTCAGTGCCTCACATTGCCAATGTTATTCTTTCTCAACAATCAAATGGGAAAAAGGCGATTTATCTCTGAGGAAAATTTCCTGTAGGTGGTTTACAGGGAGGTCTGGAAGATTTCAAACCCAGCAATATTAATGTCAAAGAATAAAATTAGCTTATATAAAATATTTTAAACAATCTTTTTAAATAGCAAGAAATTCCATAATCATTGATAAAAGATAAACAATTGAGAAAAATTATTAGACTAAAATGCAGCCAATAAATAGGTCATTTTTTAAACTTACAAATGATTAAGAAAACAGTGAAGAGCCCAATATGCAGAAGGGTAGATGGTATGAATAAGTACACATATCCCCCACTTTTCTAAAGTTCACTTTTTGCCACTTCTCTTTTACAAAAGATTTAGAGTACTGCCTGCCTTTTCACTAACTGGAAGAAATCTAAAGAGGATTTTCACTTTTGTAAAAAAAAAAGGCAAAAAGAAAAAATAGGCTTCAGCGTTTGTTTTGCTGAGAGCCGTTATAGAGGCATAGCGGAGCCCAGCAGTGAGAGTGGTATCACTAAGCTCCTTCCAAACTCAACATCTCAGCATCAAACCACGAATACTTTCAAACTTTGTCAGTGAGCATCTGTGCTTTACCTCGATTTATTTTGTGTGTCCATTATCAAGATCTGTCTTAAGGTAATCACATTGCTTTATGCCATTTTGGCTTAGGAAAGGTTTCATTTTATTTTTGGAAAGCTTGGGAAACCTGTATAACATAGAAGAAGAGAGACAACAGAGAAAGAGAAGCAAATTACCAATGAATGTGTGAAAAGATGCTCAGCCTCATTGAAAACTCAAGGTATTCAAATCCAAATAGCATTGGACTGCCAGTTATCAACTAATAAATTGGCAAAGTTTATATTTGGTAATATCTACAGTTGTCAAATACCTGGTTGGGAACCAGGGCTATTCTCACACATAACCTTAGAGAGTGTGTGTACTGATTAAATCTTTTTGGTGTACAATTTGGTGGCATCTACCAAAATTAGCAATGTATATTCTGTTTGGTAGAACAAACCCTGTGATATACGTAAAAAATATATGTGTAAGGATTGTTCATTGCAGTGTTATTTGCAAGGCCAAACTGGAAACAATCTAAATAATCACTGATAAGAGATTGGGTAAATAAATAATTGTACATTGGAATGATGCACTATGCAATAACTAAAATCATGGGTATGGGCTTCCCTGGTAGCGCAGTAGTTGAGAGTCTGCCTGCCGATGCAGGGTACACGGATTCGTGCCCCGGTCCGGCAAGATCCCACATGCCGTGGAGCAGCTGGGCCTGTGAGCCACGGCCGCTGAGCCTGCGCGTCCGGAGCCTGTGCTCCGCAACGGGAGAGGCCACAGCAGTGACAGGCCCGCGTACCAAAAAAAAAAAAAAAAAAAAATCATGGGTAGAGATATATGCTGTTATGAAAAGGGATCTAAGACATATTAAATGATAAAATCAAAGTTCATGAATAGACAGTACATATACTAGTATAGTACACTACTTTTTTTTTAACATCTTTATTGGAGTATAATTGCTTTACAACGGTGTGTTTGTTTCTCCTTTATAACAAAGTGAATCAGCTATACCTATACATATATCCTCATATCCACTCCCTCTTGTGTCTCCCTCTCACCCTCCCTATCCCACCCCTCTAGGTGGTCACAAAGCAACAAGCATATCTCCCTGTGCTATGTGGCTGCTTCCCACTAGCTAGCTATTTTACATTTGGTAGTGTATATATGTCCATGCCACTCTCTCACTTCGTCCCAGCTTACCCTTCCCCCTCCCCGTGTCCTCAAGTACATTCTCTACGTCTGCATCTTTATTCCTGTCCCATCCCTAGGTTCCTCAGAACCTTTTTTTTTTAAATTAGATTCCATATATATGTGTTAGCATACGGTATTTGCTTTTCTCTTTCCGACTTACTTCACTCGGTATGACACACTCTAGGTCCATCCACCTCACTACAAATAACTCAATTTTGTTTTTTTTATGGCTGAGAAATACTACATTGTATATATGTGCCACATCTTCTTTATCCATTCATCTGTCAATGGACAGGTTAGGTTGCTTGCATGTCCTGGCTATTGTAAATAGAGCTGCAATGAACACTGTGGTACATGACTCTTTTTGAATTATGGTTTTCTCAGGGTATATGCCCGGTAGTGGGATTGCTGGGTCGTATGGTAGTTCTATTTTTAGTTTTTAAGGAACCTCCATACTATTCTCCATAGTGGCTGTATCAATTTACATTCCCACCAATAGTGCAAGAGGGTTCCCTTTTCTCCACACCCTCTCCAGCATTTGTTGTTTGTAGATTTTCTGATGATGCCCATTCTAACTGGTGTGAGGTGATACCTCATTGTAGTTTTGATTTGCATTTCTCTAAAGATTAGTGATGTTGAGCATCCTTTCATGTGTTTGTTGGCACTCTGTATATCTTCTTTGGAGAAATGTCTACTTAGGTCTTCTGCCCATTTTTAGATTGGGTTGTTTGTTTTTTTGATATTGAGCTACATGAGCTGCTTGTAAATTTTGGAGATTAATCCTTTGTCAGTTGCTTCATTTGCAAATATTTTCTCCCATTCTGAGGGTTTTGGTCTTGTTTATGGTTTCCTTTGCTGTGCAAAAGCTCTTAAGTTTCATTAGGTCCCATTTGTTTATTTTTGTTTTTATTCCCATTTCCCTAGGAGGTGGGTCAAAAAGGATCTTGCTGTGATTTATGTCATAGAATGTTCTGCCTATGTTTTTGTCTAAGAGTTTTATAATGTCTGGCCTTACCTTTAGCTCTTTAATCAATTTTGAGTTTATTTTTGTGTATGGTGTTAGGGAGCGTTCTAATTTCATTCTTTTACATGTAGCTGTCCAGCTTTCCCAGCACCACTTGTTGAAGAGCCTGTCTTTTCTCCACTGTATATTCTTGCCTCCTTTATCAAAGATAAGGTGACCATATGTACGTGGGTTTATCTCTGGGGTTTCTATCCTGTTCCATTGATCTATATTTCTGTTTTTGTGCCAGTACCATAGAGTCTTCATTACTGTAGCTTTGTAGTATAGTGTGCAGTCTGGGAGCCTGAGTCCTCCAGCTCAAGATTGCTTTGGCTATTCGGGGTCTTTTGTGTTTCCATACACATTGTGAAATTTCTCATTGTAATTCTGTGAAAAATGCCATTGGTAGTTTGATAGGGATTGCACTGAATCTGTAGATTGCTTTGGATAGTATAGTCATTTTCACAATGTTGATTCCTCCAATCCAGGGACATGGTATATCTCTCCATCTGTTTGTATCACCTTTAATTTCTTTCTTCAGTGTCTTATAGTTTTCTGCATACAGGTCTTTTGTCTCCTTAGGTAGGTTTACTCCTAGGTATTTTATTCTTTTTGTTGCAATGGTAAATGGGAGTGTTTCCTCAATTTTTCTCTCAGATTTTTCATCATTAGTGCATAGGAATGCGAGAGATTTCTGTGCATTAATTTTGTATCCTGCTACTTTACCAAATTCATTGATTTGCTCTAGTAGTTTTCTGGTAGCATCTTTAGGATTCTCTATGTATAGTATCATGTCAGCTGCAAACAGTGACAGCTTTACTTCTTCTTTTCCAATTTGGATTCCTTTTATTTCTTTTACTTCTCTGATTGCTGTGGCTAAAAATTCCAAAACTATGTTGAATAATAATGATGAAAGTGGACAACCTTGTTTTGTTCCTGATCTTAGAGGAAATGCTTTCAGTTTTTCACCATTGAGGATGATGTTGGCTGTGGGCTTGTCATATATGGCCTTTATTATGTTGAGGAAAGTTCCCTCTATGCCTACTTTCTGGAGGGTTTTTATCATGAATGGGTGTTGAATTTTGTCAAAAGCTTTTTCTGCATCTATTAAGATTATCATTTGGTTTTTCTCCTTCAGTTTGTTAATATGGTGTATCACATTGATTGATATGCATATATTGAATAATCCTTGCATTCCTGGGAAAAATCCCACTTGATCATGGTGTATGATCCTGTTAATACGCTGTTAGATTCTGTTTGCTAGTATTTTGTTGAGGATTTTTGCATCTACTTTCATCAGTGATACTGGCCTGTAGTTTTCTTTCTTTGTGACATCTTTGTCTGGTTTTGGTATCAGGGTGATGGTGGCCTCCTAGAATGAGTTTGGGAGTGTTCCTCCCTCTGCTATATTTTGGAAGAGTTTGAGAAGGATAGGTGTTAGCTCTTCTCTAAATGTCTGATAGAATTTGCCTGTGAAGCCATCTGGTCCTGGGCTTTTGTTTGTTGGAAGATTTTTAATCACAGTCTCAATTTCAGTGCTTGTGATCAGTCTGTTTATATTTTCTGTTTCTCCCTGGTTCAGTCTCAGAAGGTTGTGCTTTTCAAAGAATTTGTCCATTTCTTCCAGGTTGTCCATTTTATTGGCATAGAGTTGCTTGTAGTCATCTCTCATGATCCTTTGTATTTCTGCAGTGTCAGTTGTTACTTCTCCTTTTTCACTTCTGATTCTATTGATTTGAGTCTTCTCCCTGTTTTTCTTGATGAGTCTGGCTAATGGTTTATCAATTTTGCTTATCTTCTCAAAGAACCAGCTTTTCGTTTTATTGATCTTTGCTATTGTTTCCTTCATTTCTTTTTCATTTATTTCTGATCTGATCTTTATGATTTCTTTCCTTCTGCTAACTTTGGGGATTTTTGTTGTTCTTTCTCTAATTGCTTTAGGTGTAAGGTTAGGTTGTTTATTTGAGATGTTTCTTCTTTCTTGAGCTAGGATTGTATTGCTATAAACTTCCCTCTTATAACTGCTTTTGCTTCATCCCATAGGTTTTGGGTTGTCGTGTTTTCATTGTCATTTGTTTCTAGGTATTTTTTTGATTTCCTCTTTGATTTCTTCAGTGATCTCTTGGTTATTTAGTAGCATATTGTTTAATCTCCATGTGTTTTGTATTTTTTACAGATTTCTTCCTGTAATTGATATCTAGTCTCACAGCATTGTGGTCGGAAAAGATACTTGATACCATTTCAATTTTCTTAAATTTACCGAGGCTTGATTTGTGACCCAAGATATGATCTATCATGGAGAATGTTCCATGAACACTTGAGAAGAAAGTGTATTCTGTTGTTTTTGGATGGAATGTCCTATAAATATCTCTTAAGTCCATTTGTTTAATATGTCATTTAAAGCTTGTATTTCCTTATTTATTTTCATTTTGGATGATCTGTCCATTGGTGAAAGTGGGGTGATAAAGTCCCCTACTTTGACTGTGTTACTGTCGATTTCCCCTTTATGATTGTTAGCATTTACCTTATGTATTGAGGTGTTCCTATGTTGGGTGCATAAATATTTACAATTGTTATATCTTTCTCTTGGATCGATTCCTTGATCATTATATAGTGTCCTTCTTTGTCTCTTTAATAGTCTTTATTTTAAAGAAGTCTGTTTTGTCTGAGATGAGAATTGCTACTCCAGCTTTCTTTTGATTTCCATTTGCATGGAATATCTTTTTCCATGCCCTCACTTTCAGTCTGTATGTTTCCCTAGGTCTGAAGTGGGTCTCTTGTAGACAGCATATATACAGGTCTTGTTTTTGTATCCATTCAGCTAGTCTCTATCTTTTGGTTGGAGCACTTAATCCATTTACATTTAAGGTAGTTATCGATATGTGTGTTCCTATTACCATTTTCTTAATTGTTTTGGGTTTGTTATTGTAGGTCTTTTTCTTGTCTTGTGTTTTCTGCCTAGAGAAGTTTCTTTAGCATTTGTTGTAAAGCTAGTTTGGTGGTGCTAAATTCTGTTAGCTTTTGCTTGTCTGTAAAGGTTTTAATTTCTCCGTCGAATCTGAATGAGATCCTTGCTGGGTAATCTTGGTTGTAGGTTTCTCCCTTTCATCACTTTAAATATGTCTTGCCACTCCCTTCTGGCTTGCAGAGTTTCTGCTGAAATATCAGCGGCTAACCTTATGGGGATTCCCTTGTATGTTATTTGTTGTTTTTCCCTTGCTGCTTTTAATATTTTTTCTTTGTATTTAATTTTGATAGTTTGATTAATATGTGTCCTGGCATGTTTCTCCTTGGATTTATCTTGTATGGGACTCTCTGCACTTCCTGGACTTGACTGACTATTTCCTTTCTCCTATTAGGGAAGTTTTCAACTATAATCTCTTCAAATACTTTGTCAGTCCCTTTCTTTTTCTATTCTTCTGGGACCCCTATAATTTGAATGTTGGTGTGTTTAATGTTGTCCCAGAGGTCTCTGAGACTGTCCTAAATTCTTTTCATTCTTTTTTCTTTATTCTGCTCTGCAGTATTTATTTCTACTATTTTATCTTCCAGGTCACTTCTCCGTTCTTCTGCCTCAGTTATTCTGCTACTGATTTTTTCTAGAGAATTTTAAATTTCATTTATTGTGCTATTCATCATTGTTTGCTCCCTAGTTCTTCTAGGTCCTTGTTAAACGTTTCTTGTATTTTCTCCATTCTATTTCCAAGATTTTGGATCATCTTTACTATTATTACTCTGAATTCTTTTACAGGTACACTGCCTATTTCTTCTTTATTTGTTTGGTCTGGTAGGTTTTTACCTTGATCCCTCATCTGCTGTGTGTTTCTGTTTTCTCATTTTGCTTAACTTACTGTATTTGGGGTCTCCTTTTCACAGGCTGCAGGTTCGTAGTTTCTGTTGATTTTGGTGTCTGCCCCCAGTGGCCAAGATTGGTTCAGTTGGTTGTGTAGCCTTCCTGGGAGGGCACTATTGCCTGTGTTCTGGTGGATGAGGCTGGATCTTGTCTTTCTGGGGGGCAGGACCACGCCCAGTTGTATGTTTTGGGGTGTTATGATTTTATTATGATTATGATTATGATGATTTTAGGCAGCCTCTCTGCTAATGCATGGGGTTGTGTTCCTGTCTTGCTAGTTGTTTGGCATTTGGTGTCCAGCAGTGTAGCTTGTTCGTCATTGAGTGGAGCTGGGTCTTAGTATTGAGATGGAGATATCTGGGAGAACTTTCGCCATTTGATATTATGTGGAGCTGGGAGGTCTCTGGTGGACCAGTGTCCTGAACTCAGCTCTCCCACCTCAGAGGCACAGGCCTGACACCTGGTCTGAGCACCAAGACTCTGTCACACACACATGGCCCAGAAGAAAGTGGAGAAAAAAAGAAAGAAAGAAAGAAAAAAATAAAATAAAAAGAAATAAAGTTATTAAAATAAAAATAATTATTAAAAATTAAATAGTATCGGGCTTCCCTGGTGGCACAGTGGTTGAGAGTCCGCCTGCCGATGCAGGGGATACGGGTTCGTGCCCCAGTCTGGGAAGATCCCACATGCCGCAGAGCGGCTGGGCCCGTGAGCCATGGCCTCTAAGCCTGCGCGTCCAGAGCCTGTGCTCCACAACGGGAGAGGCCACAACAGTAAAAAAAAAAAAAAAAAGTATTAAAAAAAAAAAGAAAAAAGAAAGAGAGAAGAGAGCTACCAAACCAAAAAACAAATCCATGAATGCTAACGAGCTCTAAAAACTATACTTAAAAAACAAAACAAAAGAAAACAAAAAAAACCAGACAGACTGAATCGTAGGATAAATGGTAAAAGCAAAGCTATACAGACAAAATCACACAAAGAAGCTTACACATACACACTCAAAAAAGAGAAAAAGGAAAAAAAAATCTATATATATTAAAAAAAGGAAGAGAGCAACCAAATCAATAAACAAATCTACCAATGATAATAAACTGTAAATACTAAACTAAGATAAACATAAAATCAGAAACCAGTCAGTTGCATAGAGCAAACCCTAAGTCTAAAGTTGCTCCCAACATCCACTGCCTCAATTTTGGGATGATTCGTTTTCTATTCAGGTATTCCACTGATGCAGCAGCAGCCTTAGTGTCTCATGCCCGTCTCTGGGGTCCCCGCTGAGAGCCACAGCTCACGCCCATCTCTGGAGCTCGTTTAGGCTATGTTCTGAATCCCCTCTCCTCGTGCACCTCGTAACAATGGTCTCTTGCCTCTTAGGCAGCTCCAGACTTTTTCCTGGACTCCCTCCCGGCTAACTGTGGTGCACTAGCCCCCTTCAGGCTGTGTTCACGCCGCCAACCCCAGTCCTCTCCCTGTGCTCCGACCGAAGCCTGAGCCTCAGTTCCCAGCCCCCGTCCACCCCGGCGGGTGAGCAGACAAGCCTCTTGGGCTGGTGAGTGCCGGTCGGCACCGATCCTCTGTGCGGGAATCTCTCCGCTTTGCCCTCCGCGCCCCTGTTGCTGTGCTCTCCGCGGCTCCGAAGCTCCCCCGACTCCGCCACCCGCAGTCTCCGCCCGCGAAGGGGCTTCTTAGTGTGTGGAAACCTTTCCTCCTTCACAGCTCCCTTGCAGAGGTGCAGGTCCCGTCCCTATTCTTTTGTCTCTGTTTTTTCTTTTTCTTTTTACGCTACCCAGGTATGTGGGGGAGTTTCTTGCCTTTTGGGAGGTCTGAGGTCTTCTGCCATCGTTCAGTAGGTGTTCTGTAGGAGTTGTTCCACATGTAGATGTATTTCTGATGTATTTGTGGAGAGGAAGGTGATCTCCACGTCTCACTCCTCCTCCATCTTGAAGGTCTCCCCGTACACTACTTTTTTGGAAAAGGAAATGTAACATACAAGGACAAAGAAATTAACAGCACCTTTCTCTGTGCAATAGTGTAGGTAGGGGAGAGGGGCACATTTGTTTCTCATTTTAAATCCAATGAGTTATTTAAATCTAATGCCATTGCATTTGTTATGTTTATGATAAAATGAATAAACAATGAAACACAATTTTTATGAATACATTAAACATATAATACAATTCTAAAAAGTTAGAAATCACTGAGTTGAGATTAGACTATAAGAAACTCTTATGTCACAAATTTTAACTACACTATATCCTTTAGCAACCCAATTCTTTATGAGAAAATTTAAAGCTTCATCTTTTAGACTTCAAGTAATTCTTTGGTATTTGGCTGTTTTCCTGTCCAAACTGCTAACTCTTCCCTCTGGCAGGTTAAACCTTTTTTCTTAAAAAAATAAATTATTTTTTTCTAGGCGCATTTCATAGGGTTTTTTTATTATATCTGCTTCTTTTTTTATCTGATTTGTCTTTATCCTTTTGGAAAGATTAATCCTGATTGACCTCTTTCTTCAAAATTTTTCTCAGTTCTTTTGCTTTTTGCTTTTTGACTTATAATCAAAAATTGTGAAACCCTAATACGGAGGCTCTAACCCAAAGACACTTTCAATAGTTGATGTGGCCATTCATTCATTAAAACCAGCTATTTTTCTTTTGAATTGCATTACCTTTAATTCTGAAAATTGAATGTTATAGAGCACCAGGCAAACTGCTCTGAGTAATTATATTACTCATTGCTGAGTGATATGACTTCTTCCTGAAAGCTAGGCTTTTTAGGGAAATTGCATTATTAGCTCCCTAGGTGTTTTGGCTTGTTCGGGAATTCATGTTGGCCCTCCAGGGAGCTAATGCATCTTTAATTATTTACAGGTTCACACGAGACCCTTTATAAATATAAGTACATTAGCTCAGTAACTAAATAACAGTAACATGAAACATGGCAGACACAGTGGAAAGAACTAGTAGAAGCCAATGCAAACCCTGGAGCTGCCACCTCTATGTCACATCCTGTAGCTTTCTGTCAGTATTTGGTTGACAATTGTAGACCTTAGTGCATGTGTGTAATTACATATGTTAGACCCTTCTGAAATGTAGGGGCCTTCTAAATTTCTATAGAGGAGACTGAGAAGCAAAGTGCCTCTGCCATATACTTTGATATCTTTTAGGTGAGAGCCAAATTTGTCTAAGGGAACTCATCTGCTGGTTTTAAAGTAGTGTTTAAAATTATAGGAGATAACCAAGTGAAGACAAGGACAGAGGGAGAAGAAGTCTATGTGATGATGGAGCCAGAGATTGGAATGGTGCATCTATAAGTTAAGAAATTTAAAGGATCACTAGCAAACACCAGAAGCTAGAAGAAGCATGAAGGAGTCTTCCCTACAGGTGTCAGAGGAAGCGTGGCCCTGCTGACACCTTGATTTCAGGCTCCTATCCTCCGGAACTGTGAGAAAATACATGTCTGTCATTTTAAGTCAAAATAAATAAATAATAAATAAAACTGTGAAAATATTAATACATCCACAATGTAAAATATTTAGATGCATATTCTACAAACGTAAATAAAATAAAAGTTTTCTTTTCAACTCCGGCATCCATCTTTTTTCTTCACTCTTTAGGGAAAACAGTTTAATGTATGTAGGAGTGTGTATGCACATATATTGTAAATATTTATACATATGATGTACATATGTATAATACACAATGCACTCATGCATAAACAAACAAATGGAATATCCTAAACATATGGGTCTGAAAATCCTTTAAAATAAATTTGGACTAGGACATATGGGCATAGGTGAGATTTAAAACTATCCAGTTGAAAACAACCTCATTTTGTCAGATCAACAAAGTTGGGCACTCCAGACTCTGCTCTTCTGATTGTTGTAGCAGTATCTTAATGGCAAAGTCTACTGAAATGGAAATACATGCAGTGGTCTCCTAAGCATTCAGTATTCCCTGCCCACACATACTGCTGACCAGACAGTAAATTTCCCAGCCATGGCAACATCTGAGTGGGATGACCCCCATGCCAAGCACTCTTGGTCATGATCATTGGTGTGGGAAGGAGCATATGCTTTCAGCTAATCAAATCAGAAGGGAGCACAGCTTTTTAATTCAATGATTGAGGGGAAAATAGCCTCTCTCTGATGGCAGCAGAGGAAGCATGAGGGAGCTACCTTGTGATGACATGGAATTGCAAGCCGTAGAATAAAACGGACACATAATAATGTAGAAGGGAGATACAGAGAGGCAAGAAGCGTTTATTTTGTGTCATTGCTAAACCTTTGCATTAAACTATCCTTAATTCTTTGTTATCCTAATTCTCTTTATTATAAAAGCCAGTTTGAATTATGCTTTTTGTTACTTGCAGCCAAAACCATTCAAATAGATTTGTGCTAAAATGTTAGCTCACAATCGATCTATACCAGATTTGCCAGAGTGTTTAGGGGAGTATTTGCTTGCTAACTTAATAAGTAAAATAGTCCATGTTCAAATACATTTAGAAAATATCAAGCTGTATTTTTCACACTTTTAGAGATTCACAAAGCACAAGACATTAAACATTTCAAGAAGTAAAAAATTAAAAATTCTAATTATGATTATACCTACAGTTTTCATATTAATTAACCAAATATTTCCTTTTCCATGTAATACCCATTGAAAATCTATAAAAAAGTTGTTTCCTAGCATTGAAAAATACTGATTTCAGATTATCAGTATATTTTCACATTCCACTTTTCCCACAAGATTAGAATCAACATTTTTAGCCAGAACATTTGGACCCAAACACTCCAGGCCTTTTAAAATGTTAGTTTATAAATATCTTTAAGCATATGTATACATATATATATACATACATATATATATATATATATATATATATATATATATATATATATATATACACATATGTAACCTTTTTTCTACTTAGTCAAAAACCTAAGGCCTATCCAGTTACATTTTTAAGACCAGCCAGGCTTAAGATATCTTTGGTCTTTACCTCAATTCAACTTGTTGAATTTTGTTCATTTTACCTGAAGTGACATAGATTATATCTTAAATTAAAAAGATAAATGTTTGCTGTTCCTCTCTTATAACTGTATATCTTGGATTTTTTAAAATATAAATTACAAACGCCTAATATGCCTGATTTTAACAGTAAATAAGCTTATCACAGAAATATTGGGGAGCTTGTGGAACTGTTGAAAAGGCTGGAAAACCAGACTTAAAGTTAAATAGACAGGAAACGTGCCCCAAACCATGTTGTAGAACTGGTCCAGAGAGGAAACCACTGCCACCGTCGCTAAGAACTAACGCTACAGCTTGCAGAAGGCAGCAACCATACCTGTTGCACAATCCGAGGCCAACTGTTAAACTACTATTATCACACCCACCGTGCACCGCACAGCAGACACTTTAGCAACTGCTGCATTGCCTCCACTAGAAACAGAGAAAGCTTAACTGAATCTGTTTCTTTTCTATGAATTCCTAAGTCAAAATTCAGCACCGGCAAACAGGTTGGCAGAACCTAAATCATATGCTGGTACCCTAGCTGCAAAGGAGGTGGAGAAAGCATGCATTTGGCGTATTAGCTTCTAAAGCAAGAGATAGTTTCTTACTCCCATCAAGACTGATAGGCTAGGGAATTCCTCAAAAATAGGAACAAACTTCAAATTATAATAATTACCCATCTTTTGGTTTGCTCAATATTAACGTAAACTTTTATTTTTTTCAATTAATCACAAAAGACCCATGCTTCCTCCTAACATAATACGATTTCTTCCACAAGTGAACACTTACCTACATCTCTACAACAAGGGAATAATCCAAAAATCTTACCAGCTGCAGCATCTACTTTAAGTCCAAGAGTTCTGGGTGATGTCCATTCCTCTTCTAAGTCCATCACTATACTATCTTGATATTTTGTCAAGTACAGCTTCAAAATTAACCTTCAATATACCCTACATTAAAAAAAAGAGGGAGAAATGGAAAGGAAAGAAGATGGAAAAACTGTTAAGATATATAAATATATATAAGACAATACAGGAAAGAAAATGTGGGTGGAAGTTAAGGCCCTTGTTTCTGTGGATGGTCACCAGGTCATTATTGGTGACCAGGTATCTATGACCATGTGCCCCCAGCTAACATCTCTGCTAGTTGAGGTTTTACATTGTAAAGTGACCAAATCTTCATTCCTGACAGAAATGTCCTTCATAATTTATTTGTATGAGCATGCTGTAGTCATTCTTAGTTTACTTTTTAAACTTAATAACCTTCATTTTTTAGAGTAGTTATAGGTTTACAGAAAAATTGAGTTAGAAAGTACAGAGAGTTCCAAGAAAGTTTAGCATCTTGTATTGGTGTGGTACTTTTGTTAAAATTGAGGAATCAACACTGATACATTATTATTATTATTAACTAAAACCCATAGTTTACATTAGGGTTCAGTCTTTGTGTTGCACAGATCTATGCATTTTGCCAAATGTATAATATCATGTATTGACCATTATAGTGTCATTCAGAATAGTTTCAGGGCCCTAGAAACCTCATGCTCCATGTACCCGTCCCCCTCCCCGCCAACTCCTGGCAACCACTGATATTTTTACTGTCTTTATGTGGCTTCCAGAATGTCATATAGTTGGAATACGACAGTATACAGCCTTTTCAGACTAGCCTCTCAGTTAGCAAAATACATCTATTTTCTCCATGTCTTTTCATGGCTTGATAGCTCATTCTAAAAAGTCACTGAATAGTATTCCATTGTGTGGATGTACCACTGCTTATTTATCCATCCACCTATTGAAGGCTATCTTTTGCTTCCAGGTTTTGGCAATTAGTCTTCATTAATTTTTACCACAGGACTTGGCAGAACTAGGAGCTATCCAAGTGTACCCCCTGGGTCCTTTCTACTTTTCTCAGAAATTGCAATTTTAATTCCTCTCTAGAGTCAAGGTTTATTAACCCAGCCAACAATGGATCCACTCTTAAATTTTTTACTGTTTGTCCAGAGGCATGAGGACCCCTAAAGGCCACATAGCTGTCTCATCCTCAAATTCAGTGGAATATTACTGTGGATCTTCCCCTTGGGTACTAATTCAGCAAAGCCTAGAATCTCAGGGTTAGGAGACAGAAAGTTAGAAAGGATCAGTAGTTTTAACAGTGAACGGTGTCATTCTGACATCCATAACCCAGATCAAAGATTCTTGTATTTGCTCTGTGGGAGACACCATACAAGCTCATGCTTGGTTGCTAGTTCAGAACACACACCTCATCCTCTAGTATCAGCCCAACCTTACAAGCCATTGTCTCTCAGATGGCATTGCAATTGAGACTTTAATAGAACATTCACCATTCTGTAATAACAGTTGTTTTGGGGTGATAGGGTAAATGGTGAGACAGGCAAGTCCAATGAATACTCTCTTGTTATAAAACAGGTTCCTTGCATAGGAGCAATGTAGAATTGGATACTGCAGCGCATATAAGGTATTTGATATGCTCATGGAGAGTGGTAATCAGAGAAGCACGGTGTGCAGTAATGGAGACAACGTAATCCTAGAATGAACATCTATTCCAGTTATAAAATTCCCTGTTGCCACTGTGACAGAAGATTGCCAGGATTATCAATGAGCCTGCCAAAAAGTGAGTGGTTTGTTCACCAATGACATATTATTGGGTGCTTAGTCTTGATTCCTATCGCTTGCATATTGGACACCTAATAGTACTGCAGATAAACTGGCTTTGGAGAGGAATGGGGCATGTTGCTGAGCCTATGCATATTCTCTACTGCCACCACCAAGGTTGCTTTGGTCACTAGCCTTCTGACAAGTAATGTAGTGCCGGGTGAAAGAGGTTGTGTCACACCTGAAGTGAATATCTGATTGATAATCTTCTTGACAGTAGTTTGGTGAGCATTCACATTAAGCACAAATGTTCTCCTACTCTGCTGGTTCATTCTTAGTGATTCATCCCCATATCTCTTCCCCCAAACTCATTGTTACCAACCTCCAGTCTTGTTCCTTCCAAGTCCCTACACACTTAGCCAATCATTAGCCACCACATATAAATCAATACTATCTCTCCTTACAGGAATAGTGAACAACCATATATATAGCCTGAAGTTCTCTTAAGATTACACTCAAGTGGACCATAATGCCTACTTTTCTCTGGTGCTGATATATTGTGCAGTGACTTCTGTAAATTAGGCTCAGTTTTCCCCTCATTGGTCAACTGGCCAGAGGGAACTTCCCATGAAGACATAGGTGAGCATTAAGGAAGGGCAGCAGTGCAGACAGTAAGCTCATGCAGCTTACTGTGTCTTTGGAATCTGTTTTGGCTCAAGTCCACATATATTGTTCCCACCTGCTAATGGAAAAGACTAGTTAATTGGGTAGAACTCAATTCGGGAAGAGCAGTTCATGTTGTCATGTTTGTTCCATTGATAGGACTTCAGTCTCTACAATGGCCTGGAATCAAATCAAGAGTTGTTTCTTTAAAGAACAAAAATGTTATTTTGCAAAAAAAAAAAGCATTTTGCTCTAAACTCTGTGAACTTCTGAGGGGTACTTTAGACCATTAGTATAAAAAAAATACTTATTTATATTTCTAATAATGTATGTTTGCAGATTACATTGTGCAAGCAAAGGCAACCATATGGTATTACATTAATGAGAATATCAACAGATAACATCATAACAGAAATTAACATAATGCAATTACATATAATGCAAGAAAAAATAAGCTACTCAGTATGAAGCCAACATAACCAGAAAGAACCACTGAAAAATAAAGACAAATTCATGCACTGTAATACATAATTAATCATGTTAGATTATCCCAGTTAGGTTGTGTTTGGTTGAAAGCAATAGAAAACTTAATTAACACAGCAACATTTGATTTTTACTTAACAAGAAGTCTTAAGGTACTTGGTTCCAGGGTTGGTTTGGTGGCTCAGTGGTATCTTAAAAAACTAGTTTCTTTCTATCCTTTCACTCTGCCTTCCTCAGGGTATCGAATATCACCAGCAGGCTCATCACCTCAAAGTTGTAAATAGCTTTGCAGCTCTACTTATTTGGAAGTTTCCAAAGTAGGAAAATAGAGAAAGGGGCAAAAAAGGCCTTTTTTTTTTTTTTTTAATTAGAGGTGAAATCTTTTCCAGAAGTCTTCAACATATTTCTTCTTATATCTCAGAGGTCAGAAATAGATCACAGACCTGCCTCTAAAACAATCACAAGCAAAGAGAAAATATTACCTTGTTGACTCAGACTCCTTCATGGTTCATCAACTGAGACCAGGGTCCTAAATGATAATAGGTCTGTTATCAAGGAGGAATGGGGGGCTTCCCTGGTGGTGCAGTGGTTAAGAATCTGCCTGCCAATGCAGGGGACACGGGTTCAAACCATGGTCCAGGAAGATCCCATGTACCGTGGAGCAACTAAGCCTGTGCGTCACAACTAGTGAGCCTGTGCTCTAAAGTCCGTGAGCCACAACTACTGAAGCTGCGTGCCACAACTACTGAAGCCCACATGCCCAGAACCCATGCTCCGCAACAAGAGAAGCCACCGCAATGAGAAGCCCATGCACTGCAATGAAGAGTAGCCCCCGCTCGCCACAACTAGAGAAGGCCCACGTGCAGCAATGAAGACCCAACTCAGCCAAAAATAAATAAATAATAAATAAAATAAAAAGAACAGATGATTCCAGTAAACATACATTTGCTTGGTAACTAAGAAATAGGCTGCTTCTGAGTAATAACACACATTTGACATTGGCCTACTCACGCTTCTGAAAGGCTACCAAAAAATTTTTAAAAAAGGAGGAATGGGAAATAGCTGTTGAATATGCAACAAGAGAGTCTGCTTCCATTATATTTTTTGTGGATACAGTTTTCCTTATAACCATCTGAGAATGGAGAGGGTCAACTCTGTTCTCTAGCTCTATAACCCACTTAATGATTTTGAAGTTATAATCTGAAATAATTTTACTAGTCTCTTTTCTAAAAATTGGACTGATTGAAGGAAAATTCATCTTTAATATAGCCACCATGAGCTAATCTATTATTTGTTCCCAAATCTGGCAGAGGTGGGCAAAAGGGAAGCATGAAATTGGTCAGGAAATTGAGTATAGAAGAAAAAGTTAACAGGTCATGACAAATACCTCCACTAGCCTCTGATCTTATAACAATAACCATGCACACAAATAAGAACACCACATGTAGAGGAAATAGTAGATTAAAGAACACTATAAGAAATGCATTTTCATTATTATTTCTTAGTCAAAATTCTGAAATTATGTGAGGGGACCTTGTATTAGGGTTCTCTGAAGAAACAGAACTAAAAGGATATTGTATATTATATAGTATATACATTATAAGGAAATGGCTCACATGATTATGGAGGCTGGCAAGTCCAAGATTTGCAGGGTGAGTCCACAAGCTAGACACCCAGGAGAACCAATGGTATAGTTTCAGTTCAAAGAAGGGCAGGCTCAAGAACCAGGAAGAGCTGATGCTTCAGTTCAAATGTGAAGGCAGAAAAATAGCTGATGGCCCAATTCAAAAGCAGTCAGGCAGGAAGAAATCCCTTAATCAAGCGGGGGGTCAGCTTTTTTATTCCATTCAGACCTTCAACTGATTAGATAAGACCCACTCACATTAGGGAGGGCCATCTGCTTCACTTAGTCTGCTGGTTTAAATATCCATCGCATTCAAAACATCCTCACAGAAACACACAAAGCAATGTTTGACCAAATATTTAGGCACCCTGTGATGCAATCAAGTTGACACACAAAATTAACCAGCACAGACTTAGTGAATCTTCAACAAATTTTGATTCCTGCAAATTTTGCAATAACCAGTGTAAGCACTGAAGGCTACTGAACATGCACACATTCTTAAAACTTTTTTCTGTGTTATGGTGTCTAGTTTGTGAAAAGAACAATATTAAACAAAGTTGTATGGCAATTTTTCCATCCTCCACTCTACTTATTGGCATATGTGTTATGTATGTTTACTGTAAAATACAAATAAGATTAGAGGTGAAGAAATCAAAATGGGTCGGATTAGGAAGAAACAGAAAATAGGTATTCATTGCACAATGTGGATCAGAAAGGTAGAGCCTGTCAAGCCCCATGATTACAGGTAAATCCAAACACGAGTGGAAGTGGTTCAAAAGCTAAGGGAATCCTTGACATTCAGAAATAGCAAGAGCGTGTTCATGCAGGTGGCAGACTAAATTCTACTGGCATGTTTTTCTCTTCATATGCTATCAACATCACCCAAATACCTCAAGGTCCCAAGAGCAGTCACTTTTTAACTCTAATCTATATGATATTGGTATTGTGTTGAGATAACCCTGACTCACCAAGGAAAGTATTCATGATGTTCAGTATACACTGCTTACTTATCACTGAAGTTTAATACAAAAATTGTTGGAGTAAAAATACATACTGCTTAAAGTACTCAGCTGGCTATTCAGGCAATTTGGGTCTCTAGATCTACCCATTCTTTTGTTATTATACACATAAACACACAATTTCTTTACTTATCAATTATTTTATTTCTAAGTAGAAGAGAAGCCCCAGAACTTATATATATATATATATATATATATATATATATAAAACAGAATATGTATGATCCTGATTTGTGCAATATTGAAGCAGGGATACTAGATAGAACTGTCATCTTTTTTCCATTTCGTTTAATTTGGTACTGAAAAACACATGGCTTGTAACATAATTGGCTTCAGCCACTAAGTACATTTCATCCAACAATATTTAAATATAATCTAAACCATCTTAAGTACTTTTTCTTGTGATACAAGGGGATAGTAACTTCATTTTGAAAATACAAAATCTCAGGATCACAAAGTTTAGGTATACTTCCCAGAATCTCATTTTCTATATTTAATAAAAAAAATAATAATGCTGATCAGAAGAGAGGTTACTGATTGCTAATAAAGTGGAAGTTTTTACATATTGCTAATCAGATTTTAATGAAGCAAGAAGAAAAGATTTTTAAGTAGTATTCTATAAGACGTCCATAAGACGAAATAAAATTACAGTGTGTCTTTCAATTTTTTTAGAATTAGAAGGGTTGGCTTTTTGAATGCTAACTGGCTCTGTACAATGTTTTCAAGAAAGCAATATGATGAGATGGAGTAGGTTGGATAGTATGTTTTTGCTATAGCTGACTTCTAGTTCCTAGAATTCTGTAAGCCTATTGTTTCCTCCCTTTGCCTCAAAGAAAGATGAAATCTGGATCGAATTGTTTAAGCAGTTTCATTCAGCAATTGTAACTGCATCATAGGCATGTCTTAAGTAAAAAATCTTCGTCTGGGTCTCTATCATCTCTGGGCTTTTTTTTGGGGGGTGTAAGGACATTTACTTTTCTTCTTTTTTGGTGTGCGTTATGTAATTTAAAATTTTTAAAACAATTTCATTGAAGTACAATTGACATTAAATTTTTATATTTAAATTTAAGGTGTATAATTGAATGAGTTTCCACATTTGTATAAGTCATTACCACAATCAAGTTAATGAAAAATTTCCAAAATTTTTCTCATGTCCACTTTTAATCTATCCCCCTATCTCTCTCTCTGGCTGGGTATCCAAGTGCACATAGATGAGACCTTTTGATATCGTTCCACAGATTCTTAAGATTCTATTCATTTTTCTTTTTTTGTTGTTGTTGGTAATTTTACTGTTTTATTTTTTACAGTAGGTCCCTGTTGGTTATCTATTTTAAATATAGCAGTGTGTACATGTCAATCCCAAACTCCCAATCTAACCCTCCCCTCCACCCTTCCCCCTGGTAACCCTAAGTTTGTTGACTTAAAAAAAATGCACAATGTGAGAGTTGCAAGTTAAGTTTCATTTGGGGAAAATGAGGACTGCAGCCTGGGAGACAGTGTTTCAGGTAACTCTGAGAAACTGCTCCGAGGAGGCGAGGTGGGGCGGAGTTTTGCGATAAGGGCAGGGGTTTTGCGATAAGGGCAGGTAGTCGGGAACATCAAAAGATTATTGTTAATTAAAGAAAACCAGACATCTCAAGTTAAGGAATTTAGCGCTTTTCTATGTATGGGAAGATGCAAGAGTCTGGGCTCACTGAAATAGTTCCTTTGATATGCACCTCAGCCATTTGGGGCCAGTATCCTGTATTTTCACATCTTGAGTTTCCTCAGGGCTCACTGCAGGGAGTGGCTGCAGTCTGACGGCTGCTAGATGGCAGATATTCTTTTCAGCCCTGAGTTTCCTCAGGGCTCACTGGCTCATGTTGGAGGGTTGCAATCATTGATGACTGTGACATCCTTTGTGTATTGATATGGCAGGAAATATTCCATTTATAAATATTCTATTTATCAAGTTCATTCTCTAAGTCTGTGAGTCTGTTTCTGTTTTGTAAGTAAGTTCATTTGTATCTTTTTTTTTTAGATTCCACATAAAAGTGATATCATATGATATTTTTCTTTCTCAGTCTGACTTACTTCACTTAATATGATAATCTCCAGGTCCATCCATGCTGCTGCAAATGGCATTATTTCATTCTTTTTAATGGCTGAGTAATATTCCATTGTATTGTACCACAATACAATATATATGTACCACATCTTCTTTATCCATTTATCTGTTGATGGATATTTAGGTTGCTTCCAAGTCTTGGCTATTGTAAACAGTGTTACAATGAACATTGGGGTGCATGTATCCTTCTGAACCATGTTTTTCTCCAGATATATGCCTAAGAGTGGGATTGCTGGGTCACATGGTAGCTCTAGCTTTAGTTTTCTTAAGGAAACTCCATACTGTTCTCCATAGTGGCTGTACCAATTTACATTCCCACCAACAGTGTAGGAGGGTTCCCTTTTCTCCACATCCTCTCCAGCACTTATTGTTTGTAGATTTTTTGATGATAGCCATTCTGACTGGTGTGAGGTGATATCTCATGGCAGTTTTGATTTGCATTTCTTGAATAATTAGCGATGCTGAGCATTTCTTCATGTGCCTCTTGGCCATCTGTATGTCTTCTTTGAAGAAATGTCTATTTAGGTCTTCTGTCTATTTTTTGATTGGGTTTGTTTTTTGGATATTGAGCACACAAGTTGTTTGTAAATTTGGGAGACTAATCCCTTGTCAGTTGCATCATTTGAGAATATTTTCTCCCATTCTGTGGGTTGTCTTTTCATTTTATTTGTGATTTCCTTTGCTGTGCAAAAGCTTTTGAGTTTAATTAGGTCCCACTTGTTTATTTTTGGTTTTATTTCCATTACTCTGGGAGATGGATCAAAAAAAGATATTGCAATTTATGTCAAAGAGTGTTCTGCCTATGTTTTCCTCTAAGAGTTTTATAGTATCCAGTCTTATATTTAGGACTTTAATCCATTTTGAGTTTATTTTTGTGTATGGTGTTAAAGAATGTTCTAGTTTCATCTTTTTTACATGTAGCAGTCCAGTTTTCCCAGCACCATTTATTGAAGAGACTGTCTTTTCTCCATTGTATAGTCTTGCCTGCTTTGTCATAGATTAATTGACCATAGGTGTGTGGATTTACTTTTGGGCTTTCTATCCTGTTCTATTGATCTATAGTTCTGTTTTTATGCTAGTACCATACTGTTTTGTATCATTTTTCCCCTCAAAGTATAGCCAGTGACTGTTCCTTCTATTAAGAAATGTGATATTTTAGCTTGATTAACTAATTATATCACCTAAAACTTATGAGGCAGATAGAAGTATCTTCCAGTCTGCCAGATCAGTGCTTCTGAACTGAATTGCACATACAGATTACCTGGAGGTCCTGATAAATTGCAGATTTTGATTTAATGGCTCTGGGAGGGGCCTGACATGCTGCCTTCTTAACAAGCCCCAAGTGAAGCTTATCCCAGGACCCCTTTGTGAGCAGCAAGATCTAGAGAATTAGAAACTGGACAAGTGTAAACATGAACAAATGTAAACAAGTATCAGAGAACTGTAGAAAAACTTAATTTTAAGTAGTGATATGTTTAGCCCGTTCAGAATAAAACCCAGGAGGGTCCCAGGGATTCCCAGCTCTGTTCCATTTGTGAGGAACACGACCTTAAGGTTCTCATTTGTTTATTAGTACATCAATTTTCTTGTTCTCAAATTGCTATAATAATTTGCTATCAAGAAGCTTAGTGCATTTATTTTTTGCTGAATGAGGGCAAGTAAGGGTTACAGCTGCTAACCTGGAAAAATGCATTAGAGAATAAAGAGCTTGAAGAAATTATACTACTAAAAAAAAAAAAGAATTGAATGAGAATAAGGAAGATCAAATTGAAATAAAGAATGAGTCAGTAGGGTATAGACCGTTAAACCCTTGATGAGATTTCCCAGGTATTGGCACACTGGCAACTTGAAATAAGAAGACTAGAAGAAAAGGTCAATTTGAATCCTTAAAATGCTGTGGGAGTCTTGGAGTAAGAAATACTACATCATAGAGTCTGGTACTAAAATTTTTTTATTTATCTTATGGAAGAAAAAAGAGAGAGCAACTGACCAGAAGCAATAGGAAATGGAAGAAAGAGGTTTGTCTTCAATTATTTAAATAAGAGGAAATTCTATAAAGCTATTTAAAGGAAGATTTATGAAATTTATATTTACAGAAAAAATATTCTATTAAAGACATTATATATGATCAGTTATTCATAATTAATATATAATGCCAACAAATTTCACAGGATATAAATATGAGAATAATTTAACTTAAAACAGAGTTGAGTACAACCTTCACTTCAAAAAAACAGAGAGGAGGGGGCAGATTAGTTAAATATAGGATAACAAACAGATATTTAAAAAGGCTGTGAAGTTATTTGGAAGCACATTTATAAAAAATATTAATGGCAATAAAAATGGTTGACATAATGTTTTCAAAAAGCAGGAGATATTTTTCTACCAAGAATATGGTAGACTGAATTTGCTGAACCCCAATCTGCTATATAACATGTACTCATACCAGACAAAATGTACATGTCATTTTAAAATGAGTACTACTAACCTGTAAAGGAATTAAGGTAAACCTGATAGGCTAAACATGAGGAGAATACGCAACCACCACAAGCAGAGTCTTCTGCTTAAAGCCAGAACTCCAAAGGACTATAATTTCAGTGAAAGGGAAAATTAGGAAAAAACCTGCCTCTCAGAGGGGGCCAACTAGAAAAATTTTCTGCCCCAAACTTAATGCTAGGGTAAGAAGGAAAAATCACAAGTCCATCTTCACATGAATTTGTACTTTAAAATATTACTACCTATGTAATTTTTAAAAACTCAATTGAAAATTTATTTTATAGCTGTCCCTGGTTGGTGTTATCTCCAAGAACCTAGCCAAAACATAAACAAAGCAACTTTGGAGAAATCCATATGTATCGCAGGTCTCAAAGAATTACCACTGACAAAATTCCATTAAATATGAGATTAAAAACAAGACTATCACAAAACTCATGAGGAAATAGGCATCATGAGCAGAAACATAGACTAGAAGGATAAAGATTTCAGATATTAGAACTATTATATAACCATAAAAGCTATATTTAAGATGTTTAAAGATATCAAAGAAGTGTTCCAGGAATATAAATTAGAAAAAATATATATTATATCAAGCAGATTGAGAACTAAATTTAAGAGAACTTTTAGAAATAAAAAATATCAGAGAAATCAAAAACTTAAAGGACAGATTAAATACTAGATTAGAAACAGCAAAATATAAAATAAGTGAATTAGAAGTTAGATATGAAAAAATTATACTGGATATAGCAAAGGGAGGAAAGGAAAATGTGTATGTGAAACAGAGATTGAATTGAAACAGACAGAGAAATAGGGTCAATATCTAATATGATCAACAAAAGAAAAATAGAATTATGGAAAGGTTATATTCATGGAAATAATATCTGAGGACTTTTCATAATTCAAAGTTGTCAATGTTCGGGCTTCCCTGGTGGCGCAGTGGTTGAGAGTCCGCCTGCCGATGCAGGGCACACGGGTTCGTGCCCCGGTCCGGGAAGATCCCACATGCTGCGGAGCGGCTAGGCTCGTGAGCCATGGCTGCTGAGCCTGTGAGTCCAGAGCCTGTGCTCCACAACCAGAGAGGCCACAACAGTGAGAGGCCTGCATACCGCAAAAAAAAAAAAGAAAAAAAAAAAAGAAAAGAAATGTACAATAAAGGAAAATTATAATCAATTTCCCTCATGAACCTAAAGGCAAAAATTGTAAATTAGAAATTAGCAAATGAAGTCTAGCAATCTATGAAGAAAGATAACATAGTATGAAAACTGGGTTTATTCTATGAATGCAAGGACTTTTAACAATAGAAAAAGATCTATAAATGTAATTCACATTAACAAGTGAAATGAGGAAAAGCAAATCATCATTTCAGGGGATGCAGAAAGTAAATTCAATAAAATTAAATAATTAAGTTTGATGAATCTAGCACACTAGAAATAGAAGAACTTTTAGTGTCCGCTTATAAATCAGAAACTCTTCTTGGTCTTTCAAGTAGAGGTGAGATAATTAATTAAGTAGATGATGGAAGCCAAACCAGGCATGGTGAGTTAGTTACTTAAGAGCAGGAAACCAGCAGTTCCCCTAGGGCTAGAAGGATAACGGTAAGAGTGATCTCTGGCGGCCTCGGCCTGCAGCGGCTTGTAGCATTGTTTTGGTTCCCGACCAGTGATTGAGGTCAGGTCACGGCAGTGAGAGCACCGAATTGTAGCCAGTAGACCAGTGGTCAGTGACAAGGCCCTGGCCCTATGGCTTTGCAGAAGAGGAATTCCCACAAAGACGGAAAGTAGTGAAACAAGTAAAGTATTTATTAGGAGAAAAAAGAAGTACAGTACGTGGGGATAGACACACAGGCGGGCTCAGAGAGAGAGTCGTGCCCTCGCGGCAGTTTGAATCACTTTTATGGGGCATTTCTTCTGGGTTTCCTTTGACCAATCATTTTGATCTGCCTGGTTCAAAGTCCGCATTTGGTATATCTCAAGATTTCCCCATGTGTGTGTGCACATCTCTTAGCCAAGATGGATTCTACTGAAGAGGCCTATGGGTAAGTGAGCATTAGTTGGCATCACTCCCCTTTTGACCTCTAAGGAGCCCTTCTGCGCATGTGTAGTTGGGGAGGTCTCCTGACTTCGAGAATGAGGAATATGTGGTCTCTTACCTTCTATTTGGGAAGGGCCCAGCCTCCTCTCTCAATTGTCCTGTTATTCCCATCTCTGAGTAGCAGTCCACAAAGAATGGAGTCAAACCGTTTGCCCTGGGGGCCCATCTGTCACCTGCCTCAGGAGGTATCATTATCAGAGACAGGAGACCAGAATCCCAGGCAGGTGCTAGAGCTGAGATCAGCACCGTCTACTGTAGTTGGCTCCAAGAAAGTAGGGGCCATCTGTCAGGAGTTGGGCCCCCGGGAAAGAGACGACCTTTGCAGGAGATACCATAGGAGACAGAGAGCTGATACCCTGGCTTCTTCCACTGCCTCTCACAGATGCCTGGAAATGTATTTTCCTGAAATACAAAACAGAGTAGGAGAGTAGATAGGAAGCAATCTGAGAACAAACTAGTTTGGGACCTAATAAATGATTGAATAGAGCAGGGAAGAGAGGGACTCGTCAAAGCAGGTGGCTTCAATGGTATTTCAATGTCCTAGTTTTGAAACTCAGAGGTGGTACATTATTGTTTTACTATGTATGTGAATATCTTATACCTATTTTATAAATATTATTTTATATATATTCAGTATTTAACTACTTTTCAAAACAGCTGTATACAAATTTGTATGTACAGTATAATCCCATTATTGTTACACATACTTTTACATAATAGTATTTAAATACATAAATATGGAAATATACATGAACTTTGAAAGCGAGAATATGAACATGAGACAAAAATGTACCCCAAGTTATAGTTATGTTACAAGAATTGAATTTAAAAAGAAAGAAGTAAATTGCAAAAGAAAATATCACTCATTCTTAGAAGCTGTCCAGGAAATGTTCTGTGGCCATTCCAAATCCAACTGCTACAAACTTAGGGAAGCATAACTGAACTGTGGCTTAACTCAGAAAGCTTATATATTTAGTAACCATATTTATTCTGCCTCAGGAAATGATGTCTTAACAGAAGAGGGTTAATCTGCATGGAGTCTGTAAAAGGGAAGCTTGGATAGAATTAAGTTATGTATTTGTCCAAAATTATCTAGAGGCAAAGGACAGTTGGTCGACAGGAGTGAATCTCTGATTTTTTTTCTTTTGACATTAAGAGGTATAATATAAATCAGAGAAAAAAATACTGAAAGGGAGTGTGCTAAGATTTTAATAGTGACTATTTCTGTCAATGATTTTTGTTTTACTCTTTACTATTTTCTATATATTTCTAATGTCTCTTAATGAGTATATAGTATTTAAAAAATACAAAAACAGCAATGAGTAATGCACTAAAATAATTTTTTAAAAAATTGTGACCTTTGCCATTGTCCTAGTCTGCTGGGCTGCTATAACAAACTGCCACAGACTGGGTGGTTTATAAACAAGAGAAATTTGTTTCTCACAGTTCTCACAGTTCTAGAAATCCAAGATCAAGGCACCGGTATATTTGGTATCTGGTGAGAGTCCACTTGCTAGTTTACAGCCAGCTGTCTTTTCACATGTCCTTACATGGCAGAAAGGGGGAGGGATCTCCCTGGCGTCTCTTTCATAAGGGCACTGATCCCATTCCTGAGGGCTCTGTCTTCATTCCCTAATCATCTCCCAAAGCCCCATCTCCCTATACCATCACCTTGGGGGTTACGATTTCAACACATAAGTTTTGGAAGATACAAACATTCAGACCATAGCAGCAATGTTTATAAGCCAATCATGAAAGGGAGAGACACAGGTAGAAAGGGGGGCAATCAATCTCCCAATTTGCTCAGGAATGAGGGGTTTTCTGGATGTGGAACCTTGTTGCTAAAATCAAGACAGTACTGGACACAACAGGAATTCACTTTTCAACTGTGAATTTTTTTATGTTGGTCTAGAGACCTGACTGTTCTGATGAATAGAGTGAGAAGATGTAATATCCCTGGAAAGACAATTGAAATCTTCCCATTACCTGCCCTATTAAATATTGATACTCTGCATCCTTGTGAGAAAATATCTTATACTTTGAAAGATAATGTCTTAGTTAATTAGCTGAGAGCAAAGCCCTTGGAGATTGTGACATAAGAATGGTTCCTAGATAGAGAAAAAGGGGAAGTTGATAAAAGAAATTGAGAGGAGGCCATGGAAAAAATTTTCTAATCTCACTAATTTTCCTAGACCCTATGTTGCAGAGTGAAAATACGTTTTCAAGAGGTAGACTTCTAGTAATGAACTCTAACAGAAATTTTCAAACCAAGTTTCAAAAAGCAGAATATGTGTCCATATAGTTGTTGTACTTTATTTCCCTTTGTCTGTCATTATCCTGTGGTTAGGTGTATACTCGGGATCTCTTTGGGAAAAAGGGACATTATATTTGACAAGATAGGACTTGGATTTTCTTAAGTATCTCGGTCCTATAGGGTGGTTCTCAACCTTGGCTGCTCATTAGTATCATTTGGGAAAATTTTGAAATATCCCAATGCCCAGTCACACTTTAGACTTTGGGAGTAGGCCAAGCATCATTATTTTTTAAAGCTTTCAGACCTAAGAACCATTAATCTTATAACAGTGCAATTCCTATGAAGAACACAGATATTGTAAGTAGATTTGTTACAACTATGTTATCACTAGGCCAGATCAGTCTATAGGAATCTATCAGTGGTAAGGACTTGAGTTAAATTTAATAGAAGTATCATTAATGTAAGAGTGGTGTTTGTTCCTGTTTGAGGCCTAAGGCATATGTGTGGGCATAATAGACTCATGTTTAGAGCTTTACAAAAGGGCCCTGGCCTCACACTGTCCCAATTAAATCCAAATCTCTACCTGATTGTGTCCAGAGTATTAGTATAAAGAAATAGTGATTCTGATGCACAGCCAGGGTTAAGAACCAGCATTCAAAACAATCATTACGTGAAACACCTGTTTCAGAAGAGATACTTTCCAGACTTTGAATTCAGAGGAGACAAGGCAAGCAATAAAACAATCAAGCCAAAGGTCTGGAAAAGCTAGTAGATAATAGGGTGTCAGTTTAAATTAATTCAGTTATTTGGTTAAGATTGCTGGAGTAAAATTTCACTTAAATTCCAGTTGGTCAAATAGAATGAAAATATTGAGTGTCCTTTTATAGAAACAATATTGTGTTTTTCTGAGTGCTTTGAAAGAGGCTGGAAGTGTTAGATATGAAGTACATCCATTTGTTAAATGGGCAAACGTTCTGTTTTATTTTATTTACGTAATGTGAAATGTTTGGCCACCTGGAGCAGTGCCTGAAAGTGGATGTAAAACGGAAAATGTAGTCAGTGAGACTGATTAATAACCATGGGCAGAAAAATAGGCCAAGTGGAAAAACTTATTCATGTAATTGCTTCATTTTGCTGACTGCAAAAGAATTTGTTTGGGAAGTGATTTCAGCTATTTAACTTTGTAGATTGATAGATCAGAGAAAGGTCTTTAAAAATGACATTACACAATTTTGCTCATAACGTGAAATTAGTTTGACCCAAGAGATATATGCCACTTTTTGTATCTACCTTATAAGACCTCCGTCCTGAAAAAATAATTATCGTACAACATAAGCAGACTTTGTGAAAGGAAAGTTAGGAAGATAGCAGAGTGTTTTCCTAAAAATCGTGGTTTAAAAATTATCAAATTTTAAAAAGACATTTTTCTTTATTTATACACAAAAATAAATGGGAGAAAACAGAAAAATAGCCATAATTTCATGTACCTGATAACTCCTGCTGACATAAAAATATAATTCATGCACCAGATAAGAAAATCCAAGAATTAAATTAAGGTAAAAATAAAATATAAAATTCTTCTTCTCTAGTCTTCAACCACCATACATCTAGAACTTTCCCTGAAGATAACTGTTAACAATTTCTTGCCTTTGTAAAAATGATTTTAACACATATCCCCCAGTATAGAATATATATCTTAAATAAGTTATAGAAAATATAACTGTTTTTCAGAATTACACAAAAAGATGCTCAGAACCTAGGCTTTGTGCTTTTTCCCCAGCTTTACTGAGATAGAATTGACAACATTATGTAAGTTTAAGATGTACAGTAAGATGATTTGATATACGTATATATTGGAAAATGATTACCTAGGCTTTGTGTTTTTATTTAATAATTTATCTTCAAGATATTCTTACTTTTAACAATTGCATTGTATGAACACTTCATTTAAACCCTCTGCTAACAGCAACATTAATGACCAATCTTGGTTTATGTACCTTTGCAAGATTATCTATGTGATAAATTCCTGTCAGTGAAATTGCTGTACACGAATTTAACATTTTTTGTTGCTGAATGTTGGTGCTCAAGAAGTATACCAGATTTAAGAAAAATATTCTGGCTCCTTGGACTGTATTCTCTACTTTTCATCATATTATTATCAGCACCAGGATGTTAGGACTATTTCTCAGAGAGTAAGAGAAAGATCAAGGAAAGTGAGAAGTAATGAAACTAGATTCAGTTAATCTCTGTCTTGTCAGCAGCTTTCATGAAAGATTTGTTTGCTGAAGTAGTTGAACCCATTAGCTTAAACAGGGATTCACTCTGTTAGCTCTAAAAGAGCATGGACAACTAAAAGTTCATTGGAAATTAATTGAAAATAATGCAGTGCTGTGAGATGGAGGAACATGATTTACAGGAAATTATACCAAGTGCTTTGAATTAGCCAAGGGTAAACAAATGCAAACCACCATTCAATAAAGGTTACTAAAGCTGATAAAACAATTCAAAGTATAAGAATAGAAGATTGGTAAGAATGAGTGAATTTACAGAGACAAATAGCAAAGATGTAAAATACTGGAAAGAGGAACAGTGAGTGGGTGCATGAGTTGATGATATGGTTTCACAGGGGAGACCTATTCATTTATGAAGAAATTTCAATCTTCAAAACACTACCATCTCACCAGTAAGAATGCCATGAACTCACTATTAAGATTTGCATTTATGTGTTTTTTTGTTTGTTTGTTTTGCTTCACTTTGTTTTGCTTTATTTTGGGTTTTTTTTTTTTTTTTGGAGGGGGTTGCTGATGTTTGCACTTTATACTGTTTGCCTCTGGAGTTTAAAGACAGGGTCAGTGACCAATAAAGACAGTAGATGTCTTTTGTTTTGCTAGCAAAATATTTTAAAATTTCTGAAATGTGAATACACTGAGATCACCAAGGTGACATTCTACTCTTGCTCTGCATCCACATGTTTCACTCAAGATCCTAGAGAGTGTATTAGAAGGTGGTAAGCATCCTGGTAATACCAGCCAATGTTTATCGTTGCTTTCTTTCTATGTGCCAGGAATTGTGTTGACCACTTTAACAAGATGTTACTCCTTAACGTGAACACAACACCCCAGGAAGAAGGTATGATGATTTAGTCCAGTTTAGATATTATGGGAACTAAAACTTAGAAAAGTTAAGCAACTTGCCCACATTTACAAAACTAGTAGGTGGAAGAGCTAGGATTTATATAGGAACTTTCCAGCTCCACAGCCAGTGCTCTGTTTGTTTCGGAATTCTGATATTTAATTTACCAGGACTCTTGGTTTACATACTCTTGGCATTTATTATAGTTATACATATTTTTAGAATTTGCATTTTAAAGGAATAATGTTGATATTTAATCTCATTAGTGAACAGGGAATTTCAAATTGAAGAAGAAACTATTTTTTTCATCCATCCGATTATATTTTAAAAATTCAGAGCTGGTGAGGATTCAGGGATACCAACATTATACATTGTTGGTAGAAAGGTGAATTGGAAATTTTTGTAAAGTAATCTGCCAATAATATTTATTTTCCTTAAAGACAAAATACCATTTGATCTTGAAGTTCTACTTTTGGGATTTGGGCCTATGGAAATTGCAGTACCAGTGTGGAAGAATACATATTCCAGAAAGTTAGATGTTTATTGCTGCTTCGTTTGCAGTAGCAAAATATATGAGACTATGGTGAATCTCTGTTAACAGGAGAATGACTAAATAACTTGTAGAATTAAGTTATATGTATATATATATTCACACTCATATATATACACATACACACATACATACATTTTATTTACATCTATATGTAAATATTATGCAGTTATGTAAGGTAACAGTTTTGATTTTTTTTTTTTATTGACCTGGGGAAGTGTTCATACTGTATGACATGTAAGAGAATCAATATGTTTATATGAGTTTAAGTGGCAAAGTCAAATTACATTTATAAAGTTTATTACAGATTTTATAAAGGGTAAAAATTTACATATAAATTCCTCAAAAATTGTTAAAACAGCACAGTGAATCATTTTGTGCAGCTTACACAACACCCCAGGAAGAAGGTATGATGATTTAGTCCAGTTTAGATATTATGGGAACTAAAACTTAGAAAAGTTAAGCAACTTGCCCACATTTACAAAACTAGTAGGTGGAAGAGCTAGGATTTATATAGGAACTTTCCAGCTCCACAGCCAGTGCTCTGTTTGTTTCGGAATTCTGATATTTAATTTACCAGGACTCTTGGTTTACATACTCTTGGCATTTATTATAGTTATACATATTTTTAGAATTTGCATTTTAAAGGAATAATGTTGATATTTAATCTCATTAGTGAACAGGGAATTTCAAATTGAAGAAGAAACTATTTTTTTCATCCATCCGATTATATTTTAAAAATTCAGAGCTGGTGAGGATTCAGGGATACCAACATTATACATTGTTGGTAGAAAGGTGAATTGGAAATTTTTGTAAAGTAATCTGCCAATAATATTTATTTTCCTTAAAGACAAAATACCATTTGATCTTGAAGTTCTACTTTTGGGATTTGGGCCTATGGAAATTGCAGTACCAGTGTGGAAGAATACATATTCCAGAAAGTTAGATGTTTATTGCTGCTTCGTTTGCAGTAGCAAAATATATGAGACTATGGTGAATCTCTGTTAACAGGAGAATGACTAAATAACTTGTAGAATTAAGTTATATGTATATATATATTCACACTCATATATATACACATACACACATACATACATTTTATTTACATCTATATGTAAATATTATGCAGTTATGTAAGGTAACAGTTTTGATTTTTTTTTTTTATTGACCTGGGGAAGTGTTCATACTGTATGACATGTAAGAGAATCAATATGTTTATATGAGTTTAAGTGGCAAAGTCAAATTACATTTATAAAGTTTATTACAGATTTTATAAAGGGTAAAAATTTACATATAAATTCCTCAAAAATTGTTAAAACAGCACAGTGAATCATTTTGTGCAGCTTATTTTTTTTTTGCGGTACGCGGGCCTCTCACTGTTGCGGCCTCTCCCATTGCGGAGCACAGGCTCCGGACGCGCAGGCTCAGCAGCCATGGCTCACGGGCCCAGCTGCTCCGCGGCATGTGGGATCCTCCCAGACCGGGGCACGAACCCGTGTCCCCCGCATCGGCAGGCGGACTCTCAACCACTGTGCCACCAGGGAAGCCCATGTGCAGCTTATTTTTGATGGCCTTGGGGACATTGGTTCCAATTTATCCTCCACTGTATCACTAAATGGGGTCAGCCTATGTTGAGGCAATGAAGAATGAGGACCGTTCATCCTTGCTTTTGTACAACTAAGAAAAAAAAAATTGGAGAGTGATGGATTCTTTTACTCTGGAATTCTTAATAAAATTTCAAGGAAGAAGGAATAACAATTTTTATTGTATCAATGTATTTATGTCCTCCTAGGAGAAAAGGAAGAAATTCCAAATCTTTAGAATTCTTGAATAGCAAAAATAGAGAAAACAGAATCAAATAGCAATGAGACCGTCATGGTCTACAGCTTGTGGACTGGGCTGGAGATAACACAAGTGTGATATTACTTAGGCCTGAAGAACCCAGACATTCTGATTTTACAACTCTGTGTCCAAGACTTTTGGAAATTTGTTGTCAGACCACAGCTCTTTGATTTTGTGTAATGTCAGGGAGCCACTTTTCTGTCAGATGAAAGTGTTAGGGCATCTGGCAGATAGTCTTTTACACCTTTTTTTTTTTTTTCTGGTCTATTTTTATTGAAGATGTTGATGCCTTCTAGCATCCTCTGTGTTGTTTTTCTTTTTGCACAACAGCATGAGCTCAAAATTTTTGCACTCATTGGAATGGAGAGTCACACTTTGAGATGTGGGTCAGTGAACTTTCGTGTTCTCTGCTTCTTTCTGACATATGAATGAAATTGTAAAGCTTTTTGTGGGTGTGAAATGAAATTCAAGTTTTTCCCTATTCTTATGAGAAAAGGTTAATTAGCCTTTAAAGTGGTGTGTTTTTAAGTGTTACTACTCTCATTTTTTTCTCTCTCTCTCCGAAATCTTTGGCAGATTAATTGGGCACAAAAATCAGTCATTTTGTGAACACTCTAGGACAGTGGTTCTCAAAGTAGTCCTTGGTCCAGTGCTATCAGCATTACCTGGGAACTTGTGAGAAATGCAAATTCTTGGGCTTTATGTACTAAAGCACTTATTGCCAACTGAGTGTCAAGGAATCTGTATTTTAATAAGCTTTGCTTCCAAGTGATTCTCCTGCACACTCAAGTTGAATCACTGTTGTAGCAGTAACTAATGAAGACAGTTTTGCATGGCTTGTAAAATGGAGAGTTCTAACTTTTGAGAGGGTTTTGCTTGGTTTGTCTAAACCAAGCTTTTGGTGAGCCTGAGTACGTTTTGTAGTGGGAATTGTTGCTTTTGACTTGTCTGAAGTGGCAACCCCTTCTGAAAACTCTAAAGCATTTGGAGTGTATAACTTTCTCCTTTCTCTCAAAATAAAACAGAAAAATCTCACAGAAATATAAAAATGAGTCAAAATAAGATGTGAGGAATATTCGGCATGCTAACAATAAGGTATTACTAAATCTCAACAATTATGTCCCTAACTTGACCCACAATCTGACTGGATGAGGACTATAAATAAACAGCACATAAAGGTACACAATAAAATAGGGAGAAAATCATCACTGGCCCAGAATTTGATTAATGACCTTCTGTTGTGTGATATAAATATCTTTTAGACAAATTCTTATATATTTTACCATCTCTGGAGAAAATTAATAAATTAGGGTAAATTAAATCAGGGTAAACAATCTCTTAAATTTAATGAAGCTCCTGTTTTCATTGGCATATCTATATAAACTAACTTGCTGACCTATGTACAGCTCAGAGGAAAAAATACAGAGGTTTAGTTTTGAGTTGAATTAATGGACTTCACTGCTATGTGAGATGAGAAAAAGCAAAGGAAGGCAGGTGTAAAAGGGTAAAAGGAATCAAATAATGTTAAGGACTTTGGTACTTTAAAACAAAATTTGAAGGGTTTTACTATTGAATTAAAATGAAGCTTACTAATATTTCTAATCACGGGAAATTCTTGAATAAATGCATATGGCTTGATAGTTTTGTTCTAAATAAATCATATGTTTTCTTCCTGTTTTTATCACAATGTTAGAATTAATGTTAGCATTTTTTTCTAATTTATAACATACACTAATTAATCAGAAGTCTCTAAATGTCCCATGTTGGTTTTATGGTTCAACTAAATTGAATTATAATAATTACTGTCTTTTAAAAAGTTTTATTCCTGGAACTTGAGGTAGGGCTACAAATCATTATGTTGTTTAGGCAAAATTACACACTCTGGGAAAAACTTTTCAAATTTCATACCTAACAAAATTTTAACATACATTTTTGTTTCTCTGTAATGGTTCGGCATAAATTGAATTTTAATATACCACTTAACTTTAAGAACTTGGATTAATATTGCATTGAGATAATTAACAATCATTGGATACTCAAGCAAAATTTTTAATATATCCATGTCCCTTATTTTTATATGTTATAGAATGACTATCAGATAAAAGAATTAACAGTATGTACAAATATCTTTTAACTCCTATTGGTGCGCCTGTTTATTTTTTCTATTTTAAGAAATCAAGTCAGTGTGAATGTAGGCAAAGCACATGCAAGATAATGTGTTTTTGTTTATCAAGGCAAGCTCTGTTGTTGACACTCTTTTTGATACTACTTTTCCAAAATTTAACCCTCCAACTGAAAATAGCAGACTATTAAGATTTTTTTTTTTAAGAAGATGTTGGGGGTAGGAGTTTATTTATTTATTTATTTTTGGCTGTGTGGGGTCTTCGTTTCTGTGCGAGGGCTTTCTCTAGTTGTGGCAAGCGGGGGCCACTCTTCATTGTGGTGAGCAGGCCTCTCATTATCCCGGCCTCTCTTGTTGTGTAGCACAGGCTCCAGACACGCAGGCTCAGTAGTTGTGGCTCACGGGCCCAGTTGCTCCGTGGCATGTGGGATCCCCCCAGACCAGGGCTCGAACCCGTGTTCCCTGCATTGGCAGGCAGATTCTCAACCACTGCGCCACCAGGCAAGCCCAAGATTTTTTTTATGAATACAATATCTCTAGGTTTCCTAGATGACCACTGGGCAACCCCAGAGATCTGCTTTCTAGACACATACAAGAAGAAATAAGCAATAAAGGTGGTATTTTGCATTCTCCAGATTCTTAATTAGCTCAACACTCCCATTGGGAGCCGTTCTGCTTTTCAAGCCCACAATATAAGAACACCTAACAAGTAAAAATAGTCCTAGATTAATTAAACACAATAATTATTTATAATTACTGTGGTTACATTGCAACAATTATGTACTTTTCAGGTTGGATTGAGGCATATTTATGGTCATGTACAAAGACTAGTATAATAACTGTCCACCAATTAATTTTTTTAAAATAACCTTATCAACTGGTGACAGTAATAATATATACTTTATGGGGTAAATTAAAGGCCCTAGAGATGTATTAGAATTCTCTTATTGTCCTTAATATGCTTGTTCTTTTATGGCATTCACTGATAAAAGTTTTATTAAATGAATTTGTATTATACCTCAAAAGAGAATTTCATTCTCCTTCATTGTGAGGTTGTTTACTATGACACAAAATAAACCAGGCTTTTTGGTCTTGTTATCGACATCTTCTTTCTCTTTAAAACAAAGGCCTCTAGAAGCAATGTCAAAAGAGCTTCAGTAAGAACTGTACCAGACACGGTAGATACTCTTGATACCACAGGAAACTGACTCATGGATATCAGCCTCCCAAATGAGCTGACCTTGTTCTCACAAACAATATTCTAACTATACCAAGTGAATGAGTCAGGACTTCCAGGTCTTTTATGTGGAAGCAGGTGAATTAATGAAGGTAGACTGCACAGCTCAAGACCAGTAAAAGAAGAAGTAATTGCTTAGGACTAAAGGGACTTAATAAAGTGATTCAATTGGGGTTAATTTAATGTTTTATTTTAATGAACACGAGAGAACCCCTTTTTTTCTTCTGAATCTATTTCTAACCCTCAATTTAAGATTAAATTGTGTAAAAACTATATGGAGCACTCCGAATTGGAATTCTCAGTGTTGAGAAAAATATACCTTATGAAAATTCTTTATATAGAATTGAAACTAATAAGTTTCTAAGAAAAAATACAGTTAATGATTTTGTAAAATCTTATGCTACATTTGACTTTGTCTATTAAAACACTCATGAAATTAGTTGTAATGGTTAAACATTATACAAAATTACTTCCCCCCACAAAGTTACTTTTAATAAAGACCTTTACTTTTCATGACAATGTAGTTATTTGTATTGGCTCAGTAAGAACTGGTTTTCTTTTTTACCTGAATATAATTGGAAAAATCAAATGTTTACCATTACCATGCTACAAATTCCATTTAATTAGACAAGACAGACCCAGTAATAAAAACATGTTCTATGTTTTGCATGCAGAAGTGATGCCTACAGCATCCTTCAGGAACCTAATCTGGTACTTGCTCTATGGACTAGGGAACTCAGACTTGGAGGTGGAAAAGGATGCCACTTCTTGACAGGACAAGGACAGTGAGAAACTTGAGTATCTTTTATAAAAAGGACACCCTTAAAATTATAAGTATTGTAGACAGAACCAGGTAGAATGAATTGGATGGGTTAGTCTGCTCTCAACTGAACTAGTAAGCACATAGAAATAAATTAAAACCATAGGGCCTGGGCTTTCCTGGTGGCGCAGTGGTTGAGAGTCCGCCTGCCAATGCAGGGACACGGGTTCGTGCCCCGGTCCGGGAGGATCCCACATGTCGCGGAGCGGCTGGGCCCGTGAGCCATGGCCGCTGAGCCTGCGCGTCTGGAGCCTGTGCTCGGCAATGGGAGAGGCCACAACAGTGAGAGGCCCGCGTACCGCAAAACAAAAACAAAAACAAAAAGCAAACCAGAGGGTCTTACAAACCTATAGATAGAAGTAAACTCTTGAATCTTAGTAACATATTGTTCCATTAAAAAACCATACAAAGAGATAATTACATATTGATCAACATTTCTTGTTACATCTATGCAAATAAAATGAGTCAAAGTAAAATATAAAATCAATAATACTGATTGAGAAAATGTTAAGCAAAGGTAGGTAGGCAAATGTGTCCTATGGGGAGGAAACATGACCACAGGAAGGACTGTAAAAGCAGAAGTGACACCTGGCACTGCCACCATTGTAAGCACATGTACCACATCCCACCACTGAAGAAAGAAAAAAAAAAACCCTCACATTTCACTCTGATATAAATAAAAAATAAAAGGCTCTGTCTGTCTGGTTCTATCTAGTCCCCCCAATAAATAAAACTTTGAGTATTTTCTTTAAGTTGCCAACTCAATAAAAATGACTTTATTGTCGACAAGGCGATTGTCTGAATATACATCATGAACATTGTGAATATGGTAACCATGATAAAATTGCTGTTTTCCACCATGAACACACTTGATAGTCTTTATAATATTGGTCGTTTACTTTAAAAAACTTGTCCTGTTTTTTATTGTATTGGGCTACTTCTTCTGAAGTTGACTTCCTCATATTTCTTTGCAAGCAAATGCCGCCTTCTACGTTTTTCCATATGCTTTTGTTTCTGAGCCTTCCTTTCATGCTCCATACACAAATCAGTAGGTGATGGAACCTGCAGCTATATTTGGGATTTTATGCTTCACTGTTCACTTTCAAAGGAAGAGAGTATTTTTGTTCTAGGCTTCTTAACAAAAGACCTGAAATTCACCCAGAACCAATAAATGTCCTTTATATTTACCTTTGGCAAGAAGGCTTTAAGTATTTCTAGCTCATTATTTCAGAACTCAGTATTATTTCACCCTTGCTGCTAATCCTGACCTAATCTATGTTCTTATGTTGTCTTATGCCCCTATAATTGATTCAGTGACTCAGTAATAGGCTTAATTTCTTAACAACTTAGGCCATGCATCAGTCTTGCTATCTCTCAGCCATTTTCCTCAATAGTTTTGTACCACACCCCTGCCTGTCTGCCTTCTATTTACTAACACAGTTCCCCAAGTTGATTTATCCACTCTTTGAAATACCTAATTTTTGGCCCTACACTGACAGCTTGCCTGGGTTCACACTGGTTTTTGGTTGCTACCATCTACAGGTTCTGAAAATATCATCTAGACTGTACATCACCTCCAGCCAGGCCTGTTCTCCCAGAGTCTGCCTTAAACGAGCAGATTTTGCTTCCAGTTCCATCTTCTCCCCATCTACTCCATTTCATGACAGTTAGAGAAGCCATGCACTAATGTAGGACAAGCAGTAATTTAGCAGAGAAAAATGTTACTTCAGGGTGAGTTCAGGGAAAGCATTTTGATGGAGAGTCGGCTACTAAGATCAGTTCTGATAATAGATAATCTGTAGAGCATGTAGATGATGGAATGATGAAATGGAAAATGAAGCAGATACATATGGACATTCCAGATAGAAACAATGTAAGCAAAAATGTGACGACAAGAAATGAAATGGCTTTGACAAAGACAAGGAAATAATTCAGATTCTTCAGATCAACAGTGTTGGGGGGAGCTGGGCTTATGGAAATCAATGGTTAATGTATCAGAACATGAGCGCTGTTGGGAAATGGGACACAAACTGGGTGACTCATGTATAAGGTGACCATTCAACAGGCTTCTCAGTTGTAAACATGGCTGAATGTCACTGAACGTTAAGGCCACCTTCAGTTAAAACCTTACTGAAATTATATTGACCTCTGATGACCTTCAGAGAACACCAGTTGGATGGATTGATGGTAAGAGAAATTTGAGAGGGCAATAGAGCAAATCTGTGCATGAATCCCTACTATATAATTTATCTAAGGCTTCAGCTTGATCCAGTGATTTGTTTGCTCTGACTGTGGTCAAAACACTAGGTACAACCCTATTGGAACAATAAATCCAGTCATAATAAATGACAAAGGGCATTCAAGCGGAGGCAAGAAGCAAAATATTTTACAAGTGTAAAGATCCACTGTGTTAGGTCTTGTCCTTCCAACAAGCTTCTCCAATATTTTCATGCTGCCGACCCGCCTGCCTACCCTCCAGCTGGATAGACTCCTTCTATGTGCTAATTCCCCTGATAGTGATGACCTGATTCTCTGTTCCCCAAATTGATTCATCCTGTTCATTCAAAATGTCATTTTTAGGCTACTAATAATACTTACATATAAAACAAGCTGAGTTTTTATCAAATAAAAGATTAAAATCAGGGAGTAATAAATAATGAAATTAGATAGAGTTTTCTTACTTGGGTATTAGTTAAGTACAACATTATAGAGCCCTGAAGAAATAATGACTATATTACAAAAGAATATAAAAATAGTTGCAGCCCAGAAGCCATGTCTACCAGCTAATTCAGTGATTTGGCTGGTTTTTTTTCACCTGAATGGTAGTAGTCTTTTTAAAAAAGACTTTTAATTTATATCACAGAGGAAAAAGAGCTGAGTACATATTAGAGAAATCTGATGGCAATCATCTCAAGTTTCAGTTTCTATTTTCTGTAAATTAACTGTCATTTTTGTAAACAACTCTTTAATGTCTTTGTAAAGTGTTTTTAATCCTACTGACTTAGCTATTGTATCAAATAAATAGTCAATTCCATTGGGGAAGGATTAGGGGCTCATAAGTGAGAATCAATATTTCATTTGGATAACGGCTAAAACAAATCCCAACTGTCAAAATAAAGGCGAGATTAAAGCCATGATAGTAACTTAGAAGACAGAGTGAGGTAGAAGTGTGAACTAAGGGAAATGACTCAACACATTCAGCCACATAAAACTGTGGCCTCAATTCATTCTGAGAGTTGTTGTGCTATCTGCCTGCCACCCAACTAAAGTATATAAACAAAACACCCAAGGAGGACCAGGATGGCATGTGGTCAAATGCTTTCTGTGCAATGGATCGATTTCCACATCCATTATCTTATTAGTTGGACTGCGCTATGGAAATCTTTATTATTCCTGAGAAGCAATGTCGTTGAAATGAAAAGAGCATTGAACTTTCAGCCAGAGACTTGAGTTCTGTTTAGTTCAGGATTTGTCACCTACTTATTATGTGATTTTAAACGAATGGCTTAATTTCTCTCTTTTTTAACCCTTTCTTCTGTAAAGTTCCCTGCTTTCCTTCGGGGGTTGTATTAAGAATCAGTACTTGGTGAGATGAAGACAACATGGTCTAAATGATAAATGTGTCTAAAAGCAACTGGTAAATTACCTAAACAGGCAGAACAACACACTCTAGAGGGAGGTGGGCTGCATGAGAACGTGAGAAGAGTGGAAATCCCACTGAGGTCTTTCATTTCTCCATCGTTCTACACATGCTGAGCACCTGCAGGTGGCAGGCGCAGTGCAAGATGCTAAGAATACCCAGGTGAAAAACACCACTTCTGGTCCTACTGGTTCTGCAGGCTTAAGGAACAGACCTGAAGCTGTATTTTACCCCGTCCCTTCTGACTCAGGCTGAGAAAAAAATAACAAAGCAAAAAGTGCTGCATGTTTGGCAGAAAAGGACATAACTGATTTCTAGAAAAAAGAATTATGTGTAGGGGCTTCCCTGGTGGCGCAGTGGTTAAGAATCCGCCTGCCAATGCAGGGGACACGGGTTCAAGCCCTGGTCTGGGAAGATCTCACATGCCGTGGAGCAACTAAGCTCGTGCGCCACAACTACTGAGCCTGCGCTCTAGAGCTCACGAGCCACAACTACTGAAGCCCATGCACCTAGAGTCCATGCTCTGCAATGAGAGAAGCCATCAAAATGAGAAGCCATGCACCGCAATGAAGACTAGCCTCTGCTCAACGCAACTAGAGAAAGCTCGTGCAGCAACGAAGACCCAACACAGCCAAAAATAAATAAAATAAATAAATTTTCATATATATATATATATATATATATATAAAGAATTATGTGTAGACTAGAAAGGGGCACCGCAGAGAAGAAAAAAGAGACAGTGTGTGAAAGGTTTAGGAAACACTGAGGTGCCACAGAAAGGTAATGTGTGGTCTATCTGGGAGTATCCGGGCCCTTACGCTTTTGTTGTTGAAGTGAACCTCCTTCACCCGGATTGTTGTCATTGCTCTTTGCAGGAGGTTCGTGGTCGGTTTGTTTGGGAGGAAGTATACCCTTCCTTTACTCATCCAGCTCGCCTCCACCCCAAGTGCTGTTTATTAAGATAATATTTTAAAAGGATATCTATTATGCACATTTTTAATGCTTCCACAGAGAGCTGAAGGCAAGTATTACCATGATAATAGAGCATATAACAAGGTGAGAAAGCATTAAAAAAATGCAGTGTAGGATTCTGTGTTGTTACCTGAGGGCCTAGAGTAAGGAGGTGCAGTCACAGGTGCATCCCAAGATTGTGGCTGATACGATTAGAAGTTAGTGCTCAGGAGTGGCTTTTAAACTATATGCAAATGAGAAGATAGATGTGAAAGCCACTACAAAGGCAATAGTATTATGCAAGTATAAACTATGACTACTAAAATGTATGATGAATTGAGGTGTCATGAAAAGAGTTCCAGCATTGGACCGGGAATCAGGAAACATGGGTTTCTGGTTTCTCATCATTAGAATGAAGGAGTTAGATTTACAATCCCCAAGGGTCCCTTGTAGGCTCTGTGGGTTCTAAGTAACTGGTCAAAACAAAGTAAGAGGGACACAGGCCAGTTTCAAACCAAAAAATGAAATGGGAAATTAAAGAAATAAATTGGCTACTCTGCCCAAAACAAATGACTGTTTTTTGTTTTTTGTTTTTAAAGCCACATGAGACTGTGGTGCAGTGAATGAAATGAGACCAAAAACAAAGAAAATAGATTTCTATTGATAGAGGTGGTGTGAAGGAAGACAGGTAATACGGCTGCAAATGAAACTATATGCATAAAGAAGAGAGCACCTAAACCATAGCTTTTTTTAGTAAAGAAGTTTTATCTAAGTCTAGCACTGGAAAGGTGGAAAGAGGAAAAGAATATATGGATAAATCAATAGAGGAAAAGGCTCAAAGAAATAAAGTTAATAGGCCCAATGAAATGGACCATTATGCCTGGAAGAACCAGGAGGATAGGGGCAGGGCAATAACAGTAAGCCTTGAGACAAACGGAAGAAGCAGAAAGAGAGAAACTGAAGGGCGTGGAGAGGAAAGAGAATTATTATTATTATTACTACTACTACTCCTCAGTATTTTCCATGCACCAAGATATTTTACATTTATCTCTTGAGAATGTGGTGCTTTCTTTTGAGAGGGGAACATGACAATTTCTAATAGGGATACTCTTAAGGGAAATATGAAAAGTTATCTGAGGATAATTTCCCTGCATCTAGAAGTTATTCAAAGGAGATTTTAGTTGCATCTCAGGGGGAAGAACATAAGGTGAAAGTGCATGTATTTGTGTATATGTGCTTACAGTTTGGATTGTAATATGAAAAGAGAAAAAAGAAAAGCAAGAAGCAAGTCAATAACAAATACCAATACATTTGGATAATATTGTGATGGCTACACTATATTTTCAGAAATGTGATCTCAATTGAACTTCAAAACTGCCTTGTAGGGCTTCCCTGGTGGCACTGTGGTTGAGAGTCCGCCTGCCGATGCAGGGGACACGGGTTCGTGCCCCGGTCTGGGAGGGTCACACATGCCATGGAGCGGCTGGGCCCGTGAGCCATGGCCGCTGGGCCTGCACAACCGGAGCCTGTGCTCCACAACGGGAGAGTCCACACAGTGAGAGGCCCGCATACCACAAAAAAAACCCCAAAAAACAAACAAAAAAAACCCAAAAAACTGCCTTGTGATGGAAGATGGCACCTTTCCTGATAATGTCAAAATTCATTTCTTAAAACCTGAAAAACTGGCAGGAGCACATAAAAGATGAACAAATTCTATTAGAAATGGGAATGCATTTAAAATATAAGACATAACTTTAAAATATTTAAAATTTTTATTGTTGCACAACTAATACTTATTCATTGTAGTAAAAAGTTAGAAAATACTGAAAAGAAGAGATTAATCACCTATAAACTCACCATCCATACTATGGGAATTTTCAAAAATATATAAAAGTAGAGAGCGAGTATGATGAATCCCCTGTACCCATCACCCATGTTTAATAATGATCAACACCCTGTCAATCTTGTTATCTATTGCCCCATCCCATCCCAAAGCACACAGTTTGACAAGTGGGGCTGGAATATCTTAAATCAAATTTCACCTATCATAACAGTTCACCAGAAAATACTTCAGTGTGCATCTCTAACAGACAGGCTTTAAAAAATATACAGCTACAATGCCATTATCACGCATAACAAAGTTAATCACTCCTTAATATAATTTCCACGATTTTCTCAAAAATGTATTTTAACAGTTGTCTTTGTGTGTTTGTTTGAAAATGAGGATACAGGAATTTTGTAACAAACCAAATTTTTAAGTCTTTAATCGTTTCTCCTTCCACTTATTTTTATGACATGTAAGGTTGAAGAAATTAGGTCCATTGTTTTGAAGAATTTCCCACATTTTGGATTTGGTTGATTGCTTCCTTTGTGTTGTCATTTGACTTATTCTGTTCCTCTTTCCTTAAAATTTTTTTGCAATTTAGTAGTTAGATTTAGACATTGGTGTATAAATTTATTATATACACATTATTTCTATAACAATAAGATGTTCTCACTCTAGTTTTTGTAACTTGCTTTCACACTTCATATATCATATATATAAAAGAAAGGTAACACTGGTGAGGAAACCATTGATCCTTTTTAACTTTTAAAATTTTGGAGAATAATGAAACAATTTAAAATATGATAAAAGTTTTAAGAGAAAAATTGATCAAAAGATATTAAAATAATAAATTTTCAAAATTACAGAATGCAACTGAATGATCTAAGAAATAGAAAAAACAAAAGGCAGAGAGAGTGAAAATCAGAGTAATGGAGGTTAGATGGGAAAAGAGGAAATACAAAGAAGGAAAGAAGCACTACATTGAAACTAAGAAATGTTACAGCTGTGAGGGTCCTGAGGTAGGATGTGTCTTTTCTGGCTGCCAAACATATTACCGTGGATTGTTGTTCTAAAGTATTTTCACACCCATTTCTCACATAAGGAGATTACAACTCCCCAACTGTGTAGATTAAGTTAAATTCCTGGTAGAACTACAGAAGGAAGGTACACGCACTCCTCCTTCTCAGTTTCTCTGAGGCAGTTCTTGTGGTTAGGTATTCCAACTTTTCTTTAGATTCTCAGAGATGCCTGAGTAACTTTTCAAAAAATTCTTTTATTCTCCCTTCAGGGTAAATGAAGTTTTATATACATTGGTGACTGGGCCCTGAAATTTTTCTCCTAAAGATTAATTCCAGTAAAGGGGATAGGGGCAACTCAGATTTATAAATGTGCATTTGGGGGGTGAGGCAAGGTAGTGGGTGTTCTAATGGTTTAGAGAAAGGTTCTTCTGGCCAAAAGAACTCACTATTAAATCTTATTTCATAGTGTCTATCACTTAGCATATCTCATGCCAATATGTCATTCTGGCTTTTCCCTCAAGGACTGCCCTCATTGCCACTCATTTCCTTGTCATTGGATGTCTTGCCCTGTTTGCCATGTAGATCATTAAGCCACAGTATTACATGGACGTTTTCCTCATTTATATGTCACCGTTTGGCAGCTGAGGGCTGGAGTGGGTTGACATAGACCCATGGCTGCTAGAAGATTTTACTTAATTTGAGATTACATAGGACTGACTTGGGAAAGAGGTTCGCTGACCTCCTTACTGCAAAACAGGAAGCAAAAGGTACACCACTCTATTAATCTCACTCCAACTTCCACTGTGTGCAGCCTCACAGGTTGGAGAAAACGGGAGTTAACTGGAAGGCACATTTGGTGACAATGGAGTCACTGGGGAGATCCCCCAAGAATGTGTTCTTATTCTTATTTTTCATACTTATTGGTATATTTTCTTTCTTCTTGTTATCTCCAGTCTTACAGTAGAACTAAAAGATTCTTAACTAAGATAGCATACAAAGAAACACTGGCACTAATCCATGGAAATAGTGAGAATATTATATATCATCTTAATCACCATCTTCTGTTTATCAGTCTGAGGCTAATTAGAAACTGGCTCTGGTTAAATTAAGTAAATAAACATATTTAAAAGGAAGATGTTGCATAGCTCACACAGTAGAAGGGAAAACAGGATAACCATGCCTTAGAAAAAAATTGAACTATGACAGCTTTCGGCATCTGTCAGAAATTCAGAGACAGTTTCTTCTGAGTGCCCACAACTCAACTTTAAGACCACCATGGCATTCTATTCAAGATTCAGATTCCCAGGAGAGACAGAATCTTGGTTTATGTACTACGTTAGTTAGGAAGGGGCGGGTCACTGTGATTTAGTCTAAGAGCACTGTGCCATTAAAAAAGGAGAAGAAAGGGCTACTGGAAAGACAACAACTGATATTCACCCTACCCACGACCACTGGATCTCTACAGAGAGAAATTGAGGAGAATGGGGCAAGATCATTAGCTATATATACTACATAGAGTATATATATACTATATGTAGTATATATATATATATACTATATATATACTACATATAGTATATATATACTCTATGTAGTATATATATATATACTATATATATACTACATAGAGTATATAATATCTATCTTTAGACATAGAGCTTAAATGTGAGAAAAATCAAGAGATGAAAATAAGGGCTTCCCTGGTGGCGCAGTGGTTGAGAATCTGCCTGCCAATGCAGGGAACACGGGTTCGAGCCCTGGTCTGGGAAGATCCCACATGCCGCGGAGCAACTGGGCCCGTGAGCCACAACTACTGAGCCTGCGCGTCTGGAGTCTGTGCTCCACAACAAGAGAGGCCGCGACAGTGAGAGGCCCGCACACTGCGATGAAGAGTGGCCCCCACTTGCCACAGCTAGAGAAAGCCCTCGCACGGAAACGAAGACCCAACACAGTCAAAAATAAATAAATAAATTTATTTTAAAAAAAAAGATGAAAATAAGAATATGGACGTAAGACCTGAGTCTTGTCGTAACAGGTATAAAGAGATATGATGGTAAAAGTACCAGAAGGGGCCAATACTTTAAGGGAATTATGACTTTCAAATAAGAACCCATTAGAGAAGATGCCACCTCAAAGTTCCTTAAAAAATGGATGTAGAGAAATCTTGTATAATCCTTTGAAAATGGTATGTCAAGAAAGTAACAAATAAAAATAAATGAAGGAAACCAGAAAAAGGAAACATGAGGCATTAAAGTATATCATTAGAAATCAGATCAATAAAACTAGATTAGAAATTTAATGAAGTGGGGGAGAATTCTTGTATCGTTTGTTGCTGAGGGAAGGCAGCCTCATTTGTTTATTTGGACCTAAATGTCTCTTTCTCCACCCGATTTGACATTATTATTCAATACTGTTCAGATCAATGTAAAGACCTGTGTTAGTCTCAATTGTTGCTGTAAAAAATTATCACAAACTTAGTGGCATAAAACACATAAATTTATTATCTCACAGTTATGTAGATCACAAGTCTGACACGGATCTGAGAAAACATCCAGGGGTCGGCAGGGCTGCAGTCCTTTCTGGAGGCTGTGGCGGAGACTTTCCCTGCTTTCAGAAGCCACTCATATTCCCTGGCTCAAAGCTGGCAGTGCCCGGCCCTTCTAATGTCTCATTTCTCTGACCTTCCTCTGTCTTCACATCCTTCTCAGACTGAAGCCGAGAAAGATTCTCTGCTTTTAAGGACTCTTGTGATTAGACTGGGACCATCCAGACAATTTCCCTATTTTAAGGCCCACTGAATAGCAACCTTATTTCCATTTGAAACCTGAGTTTCCTTTTGCATATTCACAGGTTCCAGAGACTAGGACATGAACATCTTTGAGAGGCCATTATCCTGCCTACCACAACATGGGAAAAGAATAGAAGGGAGAACTTTTTTAACAAGCTAGGATACAATTGCTAATATTTTTAGATAATAAGATGATACCATGGCCTATTAGGAGTATGATGGTCTATGTATTTTTTGCATTTTATAACTTTTCCTGTCATGAGTATTATCTTTACTAAAAATAATGAGTTGATAATTTGATTGACATGTTTATCATCTGTGAGGCACCACAGTTAATAGCATGTTAGAGTTCTAAAGGCAGTTTCTGTTAGTGAAACAAATTTTTAAAAGAAAGAAAAACAATAAACCTGTATTTAAAATAGTAAAACTATTAGGTACACATCTATAAAAGGAACTTTACTGAGAAACAAAATAATATTTGAAAAAGACAAGCATGCTAAGTCCTGAGACTATAAATTCAATTGTTTCAGAATTAATTTAGAAGTTTAATGTTATTTTTAATAAAGTTACCATGGGGAGCATTTAATATAATTTTCTTTTAGAATTGAACCACATTTTAACAAAATGTATTTGGCAGAATAAACAGTCTAAACAATTTAGACTATTTTGAAAAAAAGATGGGGATGGTTGGAAAGGATTTTTCCCATCAGATATAAAATGAATCTTGAAGCTGCAATGCATAGAACTGAAGTAGATATGTCAGAAATAGGCCATACGTGTAGTACCCTTCTGAATCAAATACTACTGGTGTATATGCAATACAGTACCTGTTTGAAGAGTGAAGGCAAATAAATGTTTGTATTGGGTACTTGCCAAGGAGATTCAAGGTTTGATACAGAAGAGAAACCCCAGAGATCATTCAACTTGTTAAAAATTAAACACTTGATGGAAATTTATTTCTTCTTAGCAAAACTGTCATGTCTTTTAGAAAAGTAATGTCTCTATCACTGAAAGAATTTTTATTATTGAAAATTGTCAGCTTTAGATGAAGTCATGAAACCTCGCTCAGATACTTACTTCATTATGTCTCAAAGGATTTCGATTTTTTTAAAAGACATTTTTTCTTATAATTTATATATCACCAAAACAACAGCTGGCGTTTGGGAAATCTTACTTTAAAACTCCAAATACCCAAGAAAATCATTCAAACTCTCCAACTTGACATCTGTTAAGGCTCAACCATCCAGTCTACCACACTCAAACCTGTAGTTTGACAAAATCTTATTTATTGACTTGCAAGCATGGGAGCACACTGCAGAGGAAACATGAATGGTGCTCTCCAGAGGGGAAAGAGGGTGCCATCTTTGT
>NW_006798666.1:1531840-1534552 GCF_000442215.2 Lipotes vexillifer | reverse complement strand
CTGCTGAAGGATTCTGAGGCAGCTCTCAGGGAAGGGAGACCAGTTCTGGGTTGGATGCTGTTTCTGCAGCAGGATTAGGAGAAGCAGGGATAAAATAGGAACTGGGTGCTATCCTGAGGCAGGGATGGTTTAGTAACTGAGTATCTCCAGTAATAGATGGGTGAGGATAGAAAAGCAGGGCTGGAGGCATCATTAGTAACAAAGCAGTGGTCACACAAAGAGGGGGGTTCATGATGGCATTTTATAGCTGCATGACCTTGGAAGAAACAATGTTTCCTGTTAAGTTTGCAGCTGGTTTTATCTGTGTCTGTCCTCCCAGCCTGATTAATGGCAGGACTACCTTTTTCTTTTTCAGTCCAAGCTGATTTTCAGTCCTTCAGTCCCAGACAGATTTTACTCTTTCACATCTACAGAACCAACTCCACTTGAATTTTCCTGTTAACAGCTTCTGAAAATAGCTATATCCATTGATAACCAGCTTTATTTTAACAATTCAAGAGAAAAACAGTGTGAATTTATGTCGTTGTTATTCAAAATTATGCTATGAAGACATGGATTAATGACTAGGAAAAATCAGTTTAAGATTGTTTTAGAGTTTGGTTTTGAGTTTCAATATAAAGGAGAGAGAAAATAAACACATTGGAGACAAGTTCTAACAATTGATCAGATATGACCCAGGGTATTCACGTGAGCTGGAGCTGGGCCACGGGTGGGAGAGGGAGAGAAGGAACCGTCTAAAAGTGTGAAGAAATGAGCACATAATATATGGTCCTTCTTTGATTACCCTCTTTACATAGTTCTTTGTCAGACTAACACTGATACTGCAGTCACCGCTTTCTTGTGCCTCTACTCATGTCTTTCCTTCCCTTAGTCTTAAGAACCTTTGGAAAGCGGGTCCTTCTAGCAAGGAATAGACTCAGAGGAAGCAATGAACTCCCCAGCTTTGTTCTGCTCTCCTCTTCCACATCCTTCCTTCCCATCCTCCCCTTCCCAACCCTCCATTCCTCCCTCTTCCTTATTCAAACTACATTCACATTTACTCTCTCCCACCTCCTCTCATGGAAAATAAATACATGCAAAGAGACATCAAGGGTGATTCTTCTATTCAAGAAAGAAATGGTTAGATCTGTAGACAGACATCTTCAAAGGACTGCTGAAATTGGAACTAGAACAACACTGAATTGGTACGTGAAAGTGTTTATATAACTACTAGAAAAAGTCAACATAAAACTCCTAGGGAAGGGAAAAAGCGTTTGCCCAAGAGAAGGATACAGAGAATAAGCAAAACAACCTCCAAATGTGCATAAACTAAAATTAAGGGGTAGAAAATTGGGATGGGGAAGAGTGGACTCATTATATTGACAAAGAATCTTATTAAACATAAAGGGAAACAGCTACAATTATTCTCTGGGAAATATGGGTTCTCTGGGATATCAGTATTTTGGAAGCATTGCTATGTACAAGGTTTGGCCAACAAATGATCCTAAAATGTGAACTACATGCTAGAAAATAGAATGGAAAAGGCAGTGACAATTTGAGTGTGCAGTCTTTATAATGTTTTGCTATTTAATATTTGTGGAGGTTCTGTTGGTGTGGTGGTGGGAAGAAAGTCATGAAAGTTGAATTAAACCAGTGTTGAACGATGTGCAACCACCTTAAGTATGTCTTTGTTAGATATTATTAACGTTTGTGATTTCTAGTAGTAACTTAGAAGGGAAATCCATATTTCTTACTGTGAAATAAAATTTTAAACATTGTTTTTCTGTTGGGAGGAAGGGCAAGTGAAGAGTAGGACTGAGTAACTGAAATGGTAAGAAAAAACTTGCCTGAGTATCTGTTGCAGTGGAAATTTAGGGATTTGCCTTTTTTAAGTTTGGATAAACACAATTTGAAAATGGTGTTAAAGAAATAAGAATGCTGTTAGCTAACATGTGAATTATGTATAGAGATAACATACTGAGCCCAAGAAAAAATAAAGCTGAAACATTCTGGTTCAACATACCTGTCTACAAGATATCAAGGGAATGTAATTAAAATAAAAAATTAGGGATAAGAATGCTAAGACTTCCCCCCAATGTTCATTGCAGCACTATTTACAGTAGCCAAGACATGGAAGCAGCCTAAATGCCCATAGAGAGGAATGAATAAAGAAGATGAGGTACATATATACAATGGACTATTACTCAGCTACAAAAAAGAATGAAATAATGCCATTTGCAGCAACATCGATGGACCTAGAGATTATCAGACTAAGTGAAGTAAGTCAGACAAATATCATACGATATCACTTATATGTGAAATCAAGAAAAATGATACCAATGAACTTATTTAGAAAATAGAAACAGACTCACAGACTTCAAAAACAAACTTATGGTTACCAAAGGGGAAAGGTGGCAGGGAGGGATAAGTTAGGAGTTTGGGATTAACATATGCACACTGCTATATAAAAAATAGATAGTCAACAAGGACCTACTGTATAGCACAGGGAATTCTACTCAGTATTCTGTAATAACCTATATGGGAAAAGAATCTGAAAAAGAATGGACATAAGTATATGTATAACTGAATCACTTTGCTACACACCTGAAACTAACACAACATTGTAAATCAACTATACTTTAATATAAAATAAAAATTAAATTAAAAAAGTTACTGGGCTCAGGAACATAGGACAATTGTAGTAGTTTTCTGTCTGACCTATCTGCATACCAT
>NW_006798666.1:1520903-1531830 GCF_000442215.2 Lipotes vexillifer | reverse complement strand
TTTCCCTACCAATTTACTATTGCCAGATTATTCTTCCTAAAATATGGCTTTTGTTATATCACTCTTGGGCTCAAAAGTCTTCAGTAGCTGGATATTGTCTCCAAAATGAAACCCCAAAGCCTCCAAAAACAAAAAAAGAATGTTAAGATTTATAAAGAAAAATATTTGGGACTTCCCTGGTGGCACAGTGGTTAAGAATCCCCCTGCCAATACAGGGGACACAGGTTTGAGCCCTGGTCCGGGAAGATCTCACATGCCGCAAAGCAACTAAGCCCGTGAGCCACAACTACTGAGCCTACATGCCACAACTACTGAAGCCCACACACCTACAGCCCGTGCTCCGCAGCAAGAGAAGCCGCTGTGATGAGAAGCCCGCACACCGCAATGAAGAGTAGCCCTCGCTCGCCACAACTAGAGAAAGCCTGTGTGCAGCAGCAAAGACCCAATGCAGCCAGAAAGAAAGAAAGATATTTTTAGAGACTTGAAACCATCATAGAATGAAGAAATATTATTCAATTGCCATAAAGTGTAAATGTCTACATTAAATAGGAAAAAAAAAACAACTTATCTCACCTTTTCTGACATGGATGGGAAAATCTTAGATATTTACAAATGAAATACAAACAACCTAATATTTGAAAAAGTGATTGACAAGAGTTAGTCTGTATGAAATCAGGCACATGAGATTGTTGACATAAAATTACACTTGACTCGGGGCTTCCCCGGTGGCGCAGTGGTTGAGAGTCCGCCTGCCGATGCAGGGGACGCAGGTTCGTGCCCCGGTCCGGGAGAATCCCACATGCCGCGGAGCGGCTGGGCCCGTGAGCCATGGCCGCTGAGCCTGCGCGTCCGGAGCCTGTGCTCCGCAACGGGAGAGGCCACAACAGTGAGAGGCCTGCGTACCGCAAAAAAAAAAAATTACACTTGACTCATGAAAATGGTAATATCATGTGATTCAAAGTAGTACATACCATTTTCTTGTTTGTGGCAGAAGCCTTAGGTATTCATAAAGCGTTTTACAACCTTCCTGGTTTGTTATGAGGTTAACCTCTTTATTAGTAAGTAATTTCTGATATAGAATTTTAATATTAACAATCTCTTTGGAAAACATGTCTCTGAAAAATTATTTTGGGAATGAAACATTCTGTGTATAAGTATCTGAAATGAGCAGTTCTGGTGGTATCTCGAGGGAAGTTTGAGATCTTTTTCTCTAGAGCAGCCAAACAGCTTTGCAGCAGTATGTCCCAGGGGCTGTACTGAGGAGCTGACATTTCCCTGAAGAATGTAGTAAGGATAAAGACCGAATTTTTACTTTGGCTTAGGGAGAAACAAAAGTTCCTTCTGGAGTTTCGAGAATTCAACTTAAATGAAAAGTCAGCCATTTCTGCCCTAAACAATGCTTGGGTTGCTAAAGGGAGAGCAAGTATGTTTCAGCAGAAGGTATACATTACAAAACAGCAAAATTAAAGAGTGACACTTTTCCCCTCCTTCCCCTCAAATTTTCATTGTCATCACATCCTCTTCTCTTTTAAAAATTCTTTTGTTTTCATTGTGTTCATATCATTAAATGTACTGCAGCGAGACTGTTTTTCCTCTTGTTTGTACTTCTTAAACTTCATTCTATCACAAAAGTTGGCCAGCAAATAGAAGAACATGGACTAAATTCATCATTCATAAATAATCACAGTAATAAAAATCATTTTTTGTTTGAATCATACATTGTAATTTTTCAAGCACTTAGCTATATGATTGTCTCACTTTACAAAATCCTTTGAGGTATGTATGGCACTTGATCTTATACCCTTTTTTCCCCAAACAAATTTATTTATTTATATTTATTTATTTTCGGCTGCTTTGGGTCTTGGTTGCTGCGCACGGGCTTTCTCTAGTTGGTTCAAGCGGGGGCTACTCTTCCTTCCGATGCGCGGGCTTCTCATTGCAGTGGCTTCTCTAGTTGCCGGGCACGGGCTCTAGGCACATGGGCTTCAGTAGTTGTGGTCTGCGGGCTCAGCAGTTGTGGCTCGTGGGCTCTAGAGCACAGGCTCAGTAGTTGTGGCGCACGGGCTTTGTTGCTCTGTGGCATGTGGGATCTTCCCGGACCAGGGCTTGAACCCACATCCCCTGCAGTGGCAGGCGGATTCTTAACCACTGTGCCACCAGGGAAGTCCCGATCTTATACCCTTTTGACAGTAAGGAAACTGAGGTCCAGATTGCTTACTGATGTGTTCAAAATAAAGAGCAATATTATGATGAGTAAGGTGCCTGGTGCCTAGTCTCAAGTTCAGAACCACAGACTGTCCTACAATGTTCCTTCTGTACCAGGGGTCCCTGTGGCAGGGGTTTAGCTAGACATTCTGGGCCCTTTATTGATAAATCTGTAAAGAACATGTTTATCCTGCAAAATTTAGGGTTCATATGGATGACAGAGTGAGAAGATAATTAAGGCATGCCTGACTCTGCCCTTCTCCCCATAGCCTTCCATGCAGACCAGAGAAACACAAGTCATTGATCTTCCATCATCTAAAACATTGATTTTGAGCAAGAGGTACTTCCTACAGGCATAGGAGATTTAGCTGAAGCAAGGACTATAAATACAGTACCGAGTAACGGATTCAATATCCTTGGTTGAGTTATGTCTTCCTATTTTGTGACTTCCAAATTTGTCTCTTGGGAGCCCTCCAGTTACTAGGCCTCCAAGCCGTGCTAGGTTTCCTCCCGCTGAACCCACGCCCTAGGGTTGTTTTGTCGTGGCGGTCATTTTCAAGGAAAAGAGAAGGGACATCTTCAAAGCAATGCATGACCTAAAGTAGCAATTCTCAATTCTGACATTTAAAAAATGAACTCACACCTTGATACCACCCCAAAGATTCTGACTTAATTGGGCTCAAGCAACAATATTTTTTAAAGCCTTCAAGAGATTCTAATGTATAAGTGGGGCTTGAGAATCACTGTTTCCAGGAAATCGTAACAGATGTATTTTAGAGAAGTTCCAGAGAAGAGAACAGAGGGCGATGCAATACTATATGCATTTAAAACTTTAAAAGAACATACATACATTAAGAAAATGCACATATTGAGGAAATGCCAGTTTTGAAAAGGGATTCAGAATTGTGATGGGATTATTAATACATACAAGTTTTTAAATGGGTCAACTCAATTCTTCTTTTCAGGGAAGCTAAAACTTTACAAATGGTGCTCTGACAGAAGAGAGATTTAATCCAGTCAAGACAGGTAAGAAGTATTAGAGAACCTTTGAAAAGGCAGAAGTGGGAGAGAAAGATCTATAAGAAAGGATGATGATCAATTTTTAAAATCCGAGTTGGGCCAAAAATATGAAGTGAGGAGTTAGAGATGTGTGATGAAAATGGGATCTGTGGTGAGAGCCTTGTAGCTCAAGATAAAGATGTTGCTACAATTACTGCACTATATATCTAAATATTTCAGGGTGCTCTTCTGGTGAGATGAAATAATGACTTTTACTTCTTTCCTGTCTTAGAAAAGGAAGAGCAAAAGTCATTATCAATTTAATTGCTTTTTCCTGGAGAGCTTGCAATGCTTGGCAGCAAGGCAGAGAAGGAATAATATGTGCTCGGGACTTAGACCTGGAATCATACCCTGGCTCAGGCCATTTATTGTAGTGATGAAGGATCGTGCAATATTGAACTGTGTGCATCTCTTTCTTGTCTGCACTTCCTGAGGATTCCCTTCATAAACAGAGGCATCTACTTTGCCTTAGAGTTATCAGGTAGAGCAGAGAGGTAAAGAGAAAAAACAGTTAACTTTCAAAAACATCTTTTACTTTAAATCTCGACTTTTGAGAGTAAAACAGAAGGCTGTCAGAGGAGCAGAGTACAGATGTCTGCCATAACTACTTATCTCTTCCCTGGGGGATGTTATGTGAAGGTGGCCAGGCTGGAGGACAAGTGGGGAAGGGAAGGAGTGGAGGTCTCCCTGTGGGAGTTCTGTGGAGAGGAAGACTTCCAGGCGGTGGTGCACCAGCCATAAGAAAGGAGAACGTTTTGAAGAGCATTTAAAAAGATTTGCTTGGACCGTCCCACAGAGATTCTGGTAAGGTCTGGGAGTGAGACCTGGGTGTGTGCACACATCTGAAAGTCTCCCAGATGGTTTTGACATGCAACCAGTGTAACAGAAAGCATGCTGCCTGACTGAGAGTAGGCAATCAATAAACACTGGTCTCTCTTCCACCCTTTTCATTACTTGCACCATTACCCACATGCCCTCATCAAGTCACATCTATATTACTGCAAAAACATCCACACTGGTTTCCAAAACTTTAATTTTGCCAGATGAAATTACTGCTTTTACTATGTCATCACTGTGACTGGAAGCCACTGATGGGTTTACTCCCACTTTGGAAATCAAGTCCCACATCTCTAGAGTTTACTGTTTCTAACAAACTTACATCAACATGCCCATGCTGACATAACAAGTCCTCCAAATTCTCTGCCTTAGGTAAATAAAGCTACGTAAAATTAAGCATAATAGACAATGTCTCTTATATATTCAGCTAACAGGTTTTATCATTTTTGAACTATCTTGTGCCAGTTGCTTGACATATGTAATCTCATCAATCCTCAAAGCACCCATAGAGAGTAGGATAGTAATGTTATTTTTATCAGTTCACGTTTTATAAGTTTTTAAGAGAAATGACTGTGCCTTGAGCCTTTTGGAGCCTTGTTCTTCAAAGTATGGTCTGGGCCAGCAACGTCAGTATCACTCCTAGAACTGCAGAATTTTCAGGCAACACCTACTGGACCACCCTACACCTACTGGACCTAAAAGTTAGAAAGAGCAGTTTAACATTATCCTCAACTGGTCATTTACACATTACAGTTTAGGAAATACTGTAAGTGTAAGTACTCAGCTAGTTTAGCAAACGTTGCACACCCAGCTGTCTGTTGATTGAAGACGAGTATTTCATAGTCATGCTGCAAGGAAGGGACTAGTGGTTTCACTGTAATGTATAAATGAAAAATATTCATAACGTATATTTACTTTCCTATGAAGAAAAGCCATAGTGTTTTCTGTTTATTGTACTGTCCCATTTAACACCACTACCAAGAACAAAGCCACTAGCTTAATTCACTGACCCATGATCTGTACAAACAATTTAAAGATCCATTAGATGAAGTCTGAGAAATTTCCAGATAAAGGATCGTTACACTTGATCGGTTTCACAACTACTGTATTAAGGACAGTCATTGAAAATTAACATTATAACCCTTTAAAGAAAACCCCAGAGGAAAGCTTTTTAGCAACCAAGGCTCATTCTTATTTGGAGACTGTACTGAAAAACAAATTTGATCAGTGAAGTTTGCTCTTTCATTCCTCTCATCAAGCAGTAATATCAATCTCACAACAAAAACGTTTAACAAAGCTTTTACTCTGACCTTGAGAGACATACGTGTTTGATAATAGTAAAGGTTATTTCTGAACTTACAGATGGTCTATAGCGTTAACAAAACATATAATGAAAACCAAAAGCCTTGAGTCTCCAAATTAACGACAGGCCATAGTACTTTGATATCCTCTTTTGAGATATTCAAAGAATAGATGCTATTTCTGAGTTGAACTACAAATTGATACTCAACCAAATAACACTAAAATAGATGTCTCAGGAGAATTTCCATACACATCACTATCTAATATAATAATAGTAATATGATTAATTAATAATATAATAAAATAAATTATACACAGATAAAATGATATGAAAAATAAAGATGATTATTTAGTTTAACCACCTGCTGTGGGCTGAATATTTGTGTCCCCCCCCATTATACAATAGGATTAGTGTACTTATAAGAGGAGACACCAGAGAGCTTGTTCTTTCTCTGCCATGTGAGGACACAGCTAGAAGGTGGCCATCTGCAAGCCAGGAAGAAAGTTCTCACTAGAAATTAACCCTGCTGGAACTGTGAGAAAATAAATTTCTGTTGTTTAAGCCACCCGGTCTATGGTATTTTGTTATGACAGTCAAAGCGGCCCAGTTACCAACTTTCCCTTCTGCTAACCTCACAAAGAGAATGGAGTTAACAATTGGTAATATCATTTACGGGGAGCTCTAACTTTTAGCAAATACATGAACCCAAGGTTCTCCTAAAATCACTGAGGAAGTTTCCTAGAGTCCCCTTAAGTGCCCAGGTACTTTACAGGGACATATTTCAGAGTCTCATTTATTGAGCATACAATTTTTGACAAGTCTACTTATCTGGTTTCACCTCTCATCGAAGATTAAAAACTATAAAAATGAAAAATACTAGAAATTTGGTAAATTTGGACACCTTCAGTGCCATAGAGGTTGACAGCCTTCTATTTAAAAAGGAAGAGACACAAAGTCTAAAATACAGTCCTAGCGCTTTATTTCAATAACGGATGTTCATCAAAAGTCATTAAGACTACACGGATGTGCATAGATTACCCTTGGTTTAAAGAGGCAAAAATGAGATGTCTTTAGTAATGATCCTTCTAACACTATAAAAACACCATAAGGGCAGGGACCATGTTCTCTGTTGTATCACAGGGTTAGTCCCATGCCTGGCAAACACAGCAGCCTTATACAGAATTTATACTTATAGAAGGAAATAGTGAAATATACACAGTGATGCACCTTGGAGCTGAAAGCTTTAGTTAGCTGGAAAACTTACTATGTATAAATATGCAAACCTCAGTTACTGACTGTTTAATTTTATTTCTAAAAGGAGTAGTTCATTGTTAGAATGTCAACACTGAAGAATTTTTACATGCTATTATTTCTTTTATTTTTTTATTGAATGCACATGGTACAAAGGCACACAGTATAAAATTCTAAAATGTTCCTTCTATAAAAATTCTCTAACCATCCAGTGCTTTCCCTAGCGGTAAATATAATTCCTTGCTTCTTTTGCATCCTTTCCTAACTACTATTAAGTGCAAGCAAAATTTAATTTTAGTCATTTCAATATTGTTTAGGGGATGTTGCCCTGAAAAAGCAGGTGTTCTTTTTTATAAGGTAAACTTGTTGTAATTAGAATAATTTGCATCCCACAGATGAAATGCTGTCCAAAATTCAATGATCCAGAAGTGTTCTTTGAACATTAAAGTAAAAATGTGTATTGTTGTTCTTTATTACTCTCTGATGAAACTGGACTTGGCAGGAGCAGAGTCTGGAATAATGCCAAGTTTATTTCCAGAGTTTGCAGTCAGAGAGCAGACTATACTAGAGACCACAGAAGCAGTATTGCAAATGATTATTGGCCCAGTGTTTGGGCATTCACAAAGGACTGGAGAGAAAAAAGGGAACTAATACTCATTAATCAGTAATAACCAATACAATGTGGTAAAAGAATTCTTGGACCCTGGCTCAAAACACCTGAGATAGTTCCCTGACTTTCTTCCAAAAAAGTTGCTTTACCTTGGAAAATTGCCTTAGCTTCTCTGGGAATTGTATCCTTACCTATAAAATAAAATATCAAAGATTTCTTGCAAAACTTATATTCAGTAATTCTCAAAAGGCTGGTCATAAGTTATCTTAACCATTACCATATCTCTTCATTGACTATAAAGTGTCATAGAACCTAAAGTATTGTTATTGTGGCTGGACACGGGATCAATGAGGTTTTAAACTGATGTTGAACAGGAGCATACCTGTTAAGTGTAAGATCTCTCGGCACCCCCTGCTTTCCAGTTCATCTCCGAAGAATTTAGGATTGCTCAATTTAGGCTTTTAGCATTCCTGGATCTGGGTTTTCAGCAGAGTAGGCTGTGATGTGTCCATACTACTTTTTTGGCCTTTGAGTGACTCTGAGTGTGGGTCTCTGCATGTGCATATTTTTTGGCCAACAGCAGTGGAATCTTATGCTCTAATGTTGGGAAGCAATAGATTGAAACAAATCAGACAAACCTAGGATTTGAGCTCTAGCTCTTTCAGTTACTTTTTTTGATCTAAATATCAGTTTTCTCACCTACAAAAAGTATCATAAATAATAGTAACTTCCTAGAGTTGATATAAAGATTAAATGAGAGAATTCATTTAAAATGTTTAGCTCCCTACCTGGCATCAAACAAAAATTTAGTACATTCTACTGTATTTATTGTGATGATGTTCTGATAGATCCGATTATTTTCTTTCTTTTTCCAATGTGCTAGGAAGTTGCCCCACAAAATCGATTTTGGTTTTCAGTTGGGTGAGAATTCAGCTGTTGGAGACATAGAAGCTTTACTGACATTCACATTTCCTTCCCTTATTTCATTTTTTAGATAATAGATTTATTGTGATAACATTCACATACCATATAATTCATCTATTTAAAATATATAATTCAATGATTTTTATTATATTCAGAGTTGTACAAACATCACCACAATCAAGTTTAGAAACTTTTAATTACTCCAAAAAGAAACCCCGTACCCACTAGCAATTATTCTCATTTATTTCATTTTGCTTGCAAAAGTGGGGGGAAGGTCGTAAGATGGCTCTTGGAAAAAAATGAGTGTTGAATAAACGATCAGTGGGTAAGGGGAGAGTATATCATGCAAATAAGTTTGAAAACAATATACAAGTATTGTAACAGAATAAATGCAATAAAATTCAATGAATTCTGTTTCAACTCTGTGGAGTAACACTCTTTGTGGAAAAAGGAACATAGGATTTCTTTTGACAAATAGTACCCTCATCCTATTATCATTCTTTTTGGAAATCATTACAAAAACATTTATTATGCTTGACTTAATAATGTTCTTCTGGGAATATATCCTTAGGAAATCATTCAAATTAGCAAAAAAAATTTTTTTTTTTTTTGTAAGAGCTCTGCTCATGGTTAGGATGTAAAAGAACGTGAAAGACCTTCACTCCTACCGACACAAGTTACCCAATAAACTGAAAACTGATGCGTTTGTTGAAAACCACCATTTTGTGAAAATCCTATTTGGTACAAAAAAATCTAGAACTAAACTGTCCAGAGAGATAAACTCTTCACAGCTGAACAAGAGACAGAAAACACTTTTACCTGGTGCAGTTACTGAGGCTGGGGACAAGATAGGTGGAGGAGCAAGCCTCCAGAACAAGGACAATCTTTGCTTTGAGTAAGGGACACCTGCAAACGTTTTTGGCAGATTTTTTTTTTTTTTTTTTTTTTTTTTTTTTTGCGGTACACGGGCCTCTCACTGTTGTGGCCTCTTCCTATGCGGAGCACAGGCTCCGGACGCGCAGGCCCAGCGGCCATGGCTCACGGGCCCAGCCGCTCCACGGCATGTGGGATCTTCCCGGACTGGGGCACGAACCCGAGTCCCCTGCATCGGCAGGCGGACTCTTAACCACTGCGCCACCAGGGAAGCCCTGCCAAACATTTTTGAACCTCTGAGCTGATGCGAGGGCTTTGAGTCTGAGGAAGTCTCAGATGCAAAGAAAATGCTCTTTTCAGTTAATTCTCTTACATGAGTATGTTACTGAGTAATCAAATCCAGAAATCGAAAGACATGGCATTACCTTGCAATCTCACAGTTTAAAACTCTCTTATTTTTGTTGTCTTCTGATCTCAGAAATCCTGTGGTCTCCAAGACATAAATTTGTGAGGTCTCACTGTCCTGTAATACTACAAGAACTAGAAAAAGTGACATGTTGTTAAGAATGTGGAGCAACTGGAATTCTCATACGTTGCCAATTGGGATGTAAAATGGTACAATTACTTTGGAAAATGGTTGAGTAATTTCTTATAAAAGTAAAGATACCTATGCTCCAGAAATTCCAGAATAAGTATTTATCCTGTAGAAATAAAAATCTATGTCCACGAAAGACTTGTACAAGATGTTAACTGCAGTTTTATTCATTATCTCCCCAAATTGGAAACAACCCAAATGTCTTTCAACACATGAATGAACAAATTCACACAACGGAATACTACCTACCAATAAAGAGGAACAAACTACCAAGACAGATGACAACATGGATAAATCTCAAAAAATGCTATACTGAACCAAAAAAGCCAGACACGAGAATAACTACCGTATGATTAATTTATACTTCGTTCTGCGACAGGCCAAACTAATATACGATGATAGAAAGCTGGTAAGTGGCCTTGGGATGGGAAGTTGGGGGGAGGGTGGGATTGGCTACAAAGGAGCTCAAAGCAAGTCTCTGAGCTGATGAAAATTTTCTATATCTGTATTGGTGGTTATATAAAAGTGTACATTTGTCAAAACTCATTGGTCTTTATAATTAAAACGTGCACTTTATTATATATAAATTATATCTCAAAGTTGATTGTTTTAAAAAATGTACTTTAAATTCAAATAAATCTTTGAAACAGTTATTCGCAAATCTTGTAAACAATTATTTGCTGGAAATTAATCATTTTAGTGTTTCCAAATACAGAAAAACAAACAAATAAATAAAGTGAAACAAACTATGTAACTAGCAGTTGGGTGATGGCATAGTCAAACTAAGGTAACTCAGTGTGGAATAACATTATTCAGGGCAGTGACATTTCTAATTTTATTAGAATATTTATTGGAATTTAATTAGAATATTTAATAATATTTCTAATATTACTATTCAGAATACCATTATTCAGGGCAGTTAAAATTTTAATTATTAAGACTGTGTAGCAGCACAGGATATATAAATAAACATTTAACTAGAAAACTTAGACAAAAAGTCTAGAATGTTATGGACTGCTGACATTGAGATTAATGAGACTCATAAATCTAAGATCTACAGTCTTGAAAAAAATCATAGTTAACATTTTTAGCTGATTCTACACTTTACTGATAATGTGCAAACAAAATAACCACAATAATAAGAAATAATACTGCCAGCAAAACTTAGTAGAATAGATCAAGAAGGTCTAGTTTAGGGCTTCCCTGGTGGCGCAGTGGTTGAGAGTCCGCCTGCCGATGCAGGGGACACGGGTTCGTGCCCCGGTCCGGG
>NW_006798666.1:1507989-1520609 GCF_000442215.2 Lipotes vexillifer | reverse complement strand
GGGGCCCGCGTACCAAAAAAAAAAAAAAAAAAAAAAAAAGAATGTCTAGTTTAAGGGATTACATTAAGTGATTACATTTGTGAAAGCTTATCATCATCCTTTCTCAGCAAGAATTATAAAAGCCTTGGTGGAAGTTTGGCATGCTAAAATTTTTCACTTCTAGCCTTATTATAAATATTATAAATATTAATATTTGTTAAATATTTTCCCAGTCCATTATATCTGTGTAAAACAAGCAGCATGAAGTATGTATCTCTGTGTATTATTCTTCAGAAATATTTTGTTAAAGTTTAGCAAACTCTTCAGATCATGCATTTTATTAACATATCAGTTTATTGTCAAGTTTAGCACCAGCCAATACTTGTGAGGAAATGTCTTAATATATCACTATTCCTCAAGTTCTGTAAATATGTAATATTATGGTGAAACTCTTGTAAAAATGAACCAGTATCCTATGACAATAACCTGCATTTCAAGCCTATTTGGTAAGGAATAAAACAAAAGAAAGATAGCAGTGATATCTGCATACATTCTAGCATAGAAAAATACTCACAGCAGCAGTTCACCTGTTCAGTGTTCTTAATATCCTCAGAAAAATAACTGATACTGATTTCAGCTGTGTTTGTACCTGTAATCTGTACTTACAAGCAAACCATGCTGTGCTTGCAAAGCAGCTGTAGGTGAGACAGTTAATATACATGAACTTGATTCACATTTTGGAATTCAAGGGCAAGGATAAAGAATAACTGGGATTTGTTTGATCTGTCGAGGAGCATCTCCAGAGTACTCAGCAATGAAGTAAAGTGAGACTAAGATTGTTCCTTTACACATGGTGAGGAGTGCAGCTGGCTCGTGTCACTGCAGCAGCATTTAATTGTAAAAGTAGTCCATTTGGGGAAATGTAAGATGTCAGACTGTGTCTAATATGGCCAGTCCCAGAAAGAAAGAGAGAAAGGTAATATCTCTTCCCACAAACTAGAGCTTTCTTAAATATAAGGTTTTTTTTTTTTCTAAATGTAGCTACTAATGTCTCTAGAATGGTTTACAGTTAAAAAAAAAAACAGATGGCAGTCAGTTTTTCAATTTCTTCTAATGTGTTGTCTACAAAACTCAGGCACATTGGAAGTCCATAGACTGTCTCATATAATTAATGTCTTCACAACTGAAGAGTCACTATTGTCTGAATTACTTAAACATCTATCTTTAGTTACAAGTTCCCCAGACACAATCTTCTCTGCTTTGATCCAATAGAGGAGAAAGAAAGTACTAGCCTTGAAGTACTTCATGTGTGGGCAAAGGAGGATAAACTTGACAAAGAAATTGAGTAGTTGCAGGCAGAATATGGGAAGAAGACTGGGAATGAACAGTACTAATGAAGCCAAGGGAAGGAAGAAATGGTCAACAAGTACAAAAGTTACTAGGAGATTAAGTACGATGAAGTTGAAAAAAACCTGTCAGGTTAATCATTTAATGAGGGAGAGAATGGGGAGTGAGGAGTGAATGGGTGCGAAGTAAACGAAAGCGAATATGGACAACTTATTAGAAGAGTTTGGCTGGGAAAGGGTAGATAGAGAGGGATTTAGGGGCGAGGTTTTCTGTTTGTTTGCGTTTGTTTTGCCTGGTTTTAAATATGGAAAAGACATTTAAAAGCTGATATGCCTAAGGCAAGAAGGATAGTTGGTAGTGTCAGTTTCCTAAGAAGGCAAAAGACAAGTTGATTCAGAGTGCCAGTGAGAGGACTGGTCTTCAACAGGAAGAGGGTCAGTTCCTTTATTCTACTTGAAAGGAGGACAAGATGAATGGAGAAGGAGACAAGATTGGTGGATTTATTGGGGGGAAACTGAGGTAGGTCCAATCCAATGGCTTTTGTTTTTTCCTTTGAAGATGGGAGACACCATAATTAGACATCTAGTGTCAGACTTAGTCTCCTACCTTTAAAATGGAATGTTTTGAGGATTAGTTGAAACAATGAATATGAGAGCACTATGAAACTGAAAGTATTGTTTACAGTAATTATTTTCATTATAGATATATCCTTGTAAATTTGGATACTATCGTATTCTCTTTAATAATCAGAAAGGTTTTTTTTTTACTGTGTGGCATTGTTTCCAAATCTTCTTTGCAGATAAGTAACAGTATTTATTATATAGAGATATTGTGAGACTAATAAATAAATATAAAATATTGTATTTTATTTAAAATCACAAGATAAATTCAATATTTTATTTCACTATACAATATAAGTATAATATTCATTCATACACAGTCTCTTTTGGTAGTTTATTTTTAGGGTGGAAAGGTAATGGTATCATGTAAAATGTCTAAGAGTAACTCCAATACAATAATTACAAAGTCTATCAGATTTATGTGAAGACACCACAAGATGACCAATATCTATATTTTGATGTTCTTCCATTTCAGCTCTTTTTTATCTCCTTAGGACCCATATGCTTATTTATCTTTCTCTGTTTGCTTCCACTTGTGGAGAGCAAGTTTGGTCAACTTCAACATGTGAGGTAAAAAAGAACAGAAAAGAAATGGTCTACTGTTTGCCAAATTATTTTTCAAATTGTATTCACACATGTCTGGAAGCATTTTTATAATCATTTTATATTAAGCCTTCAAATACTGTGCTAATTCCTTTCCCCAAGTATTTTTAAAGGCTACCTGCTTCTGTATAGGTTTAGCAATGCCGCTTGCTATCATCTACACCTGTCCATTCCTGTCATGTTCTTTATTGTTATATTTAAAAATGGACCACCAAGAATTTTTAATTCTTTTTAATTCAGGAATATCATGATTAAAACAAGATTATAGACCCCCTCAGTCTTTGGAATCATCAAAATATAGCATAGTGTACTGAGAAATATTTATGAAGCCTACTGTAAGCAAACTCTGTGCCCTGCCATGTCCCCCAGGTTCTTAGCATTGTAGTACACGCCAGTAGACTTCCAAGAACAGCACGTACATTTCTTTGTGGGTTTTCTCTGGCAGTTGGAGGCTGCTATGCTGGTGCATGGTAGCTGGCTGGAAGTCCTGGTAAATTTACATCTCTTGGGAACATCTTTCAACCACAACTGATAGGAGATAGTATTTAACTACCCCAGCTCCCTTGCCCCTCAGTTGGGATAAGGCTGAGGTGCATGTTCTACAATGGGTCCCAAAGCCCAAAGTAGTAACTTGCTTAATAAGACACCCTTGTTACTGTGCTGTTATCACATTTTTATACTATTAAATTTGTCTCCATCCCCTGTTTCACTTTCTCACTCTGCTACCAGTGTTTCCTGAGGTCATCTCCTATCTAAACTATTTACACTTGAATTCCTTTTTCAGGGTTTACTTGTCAGGGGAGTAAAATTAAGATACTACCACATATTCTCATATATATTTTCTCACGTAACTTAAATTTTCTAAATATGGTGGAGAGAAAAGAACACAGAAAGGAAACATGTTGCCACAATTTTCAGAAAAATTAACCTTATGTCCGCTGTGAACACTGTAGGACTCTTGAAAATACCTGAATCCACCTATATAAATTACAAAATGATGAAAGTTCTATTTATTTGTGATTGTAATATATTTTCATCAACATATATTTTAAAAGCTACAACTATCATGCCTTGTATTCATGCAGTCAGAAATATTTCTTGAGCACCTCCTACTCGATCCAAAGTACAGTGCTAGGTTGTGAGGATAAAATGGTGAATAAAATTGATAAGGTCCTTTTTTTTTTTTTTTTTTTTTTTTTGCGGTACGCGGGCCTCTCACTGTTGTGGCCTCTCCTGTTGCGGAGCACAGGCTCTGGACGCGCAGGCTCAGGCTGCCATGGCTCACGGGCCCAGCCGCTCCGCGGCATGTGGGATATTCGCGAACCGGGGCATGAACCCGTGTCTCCTGCATCAGCAGGCGGACTCTCAACCACTGCGCCACCAGGGAAGACCGACTATTAATGTTTTGTAAAGGAATTTGGCCTTGGAGGATTTAAGCTGGGAAGTGAAATAACATTTATATTTTTAAACAACTGTTGTAGACACTGTATTGGAAGATGAGCATAGATCACTTCAACGTCCAAGTAATTTGTGTTAAAGCCTAAAGCTCAAGTCCAAATCGTTAGAAATGTCAAACTATTTTAAAATATGCTGCATCAACCTGACTATTTAATAATATGTTGAGATTGCAAAGTGTTTCAAATGCTTACTTGAGAGTAGTTATAAGAGCATAAAATGAGTAGTCTTTCACAATGTCAGGACTATTCTTTGTTTCAAATTCAAAGGCATCTCTTCGTTTGCATTCGAATATATATGTGTGTGTGTGTATGGCACTAGCCAGCAGCTTCTCTATTATCAAAAAATAAAGCAAAGTAAAAGCTCAGTGGCAAAACCTATTTAGTGCATAATGGCTTCCACATTTGCCACAGTCTCTGTGCTGCCTATTCTTAATGCTGAAAATAATTGGAATAGGCGAAGCATGATGTCTTCCCCTTTACTTGTAAATTACAAAGCTCTTTTTGTCAAAGCTATGATTGCATTCATTCGAAGACACAGCCTGAACTGAAAGAAATTCTGTAATATAATTTAAGGAATTTAAATGGAATCACCAATTACCTTTCTATCCTCCCCTTCCTCTTCTTCCTTCTCTTTCTTCTCCTTTTTATTCATTCTGTAGGCACTTTCCTTGTGTCATTTTACCATTGAGCCAAAAACCGTGGATACAGTTAGATTTTCAGAACTGTTCTGTGGAGCTCTGGGCTTAAAGATATGCTCATTTTCTCCCCTTAATCCTTGACCCACTATCTCACTTTGAGTCTTCTTACCCACTGAACAATTATATCCTGTTATGGAGGGAGTTTCATGAGTCATTGCAGTTATAGATGTCAAAAGAAAACCATTTGGAAATTGGGAAATCCACTGAAGAAAATAACATCATGATATTTTCAAGCAATTATAAATACATTGTTATAAAGGAAAATGATTACTTATAAAAACAAGCAATGCATTCAGAAATTTTACTCATCTGGGAGGAAATCCACACTTCTGATGAATCAAAAGTGAAACTGCTTTATTATATCTTTTCATTTGAAGCTCTTAAAGCATTCAATACATAGGAAAATAATTTCAATAAACACATTTTATAATAAAAAAAGTCAGAAACTGTTAAAATTTCAAGATCAAAGAGAGTCAATGATACAATTGGAAGAGACTAATATGTTCTAATATATGACCAAAGTAATTATTTTTATTGTACATTGCAAATGATAATAACAATTTTTGCTGAAAATGAAAACTGGGACATAAACTAAAGCTATATTAAACACTTTAAAGATTATAAGAGAACATAATAAATAAATACATGTCTATAAATTTGAAAGCATACATGAAGAAACAATTTTCTCAAGAGAATATATTAAGATAATCAAGCCAAGACAAAAACAAGAAATCAGAAAAACCAATAGACTAATAGCCAGTTCATCAGGTATTTTTAATGGTAATGCCAACTAATAACTTTGTTTTGCTGAAGAAAAGATTAGGTAGACTTCAAGGTCAAATGTCAGAAGGGACACATGCTAAAGAAAAGATTTTTCTGATTTATAACCGAAATCATCTAGTAAATTGAACTACAAAACCCCTTTCTAATTTTTAATTAATTAATTAATAATTATTTTAACATCTTTATTGGAGTATAATTGCTTTACAATGGTGTGTTAGTTTCTGCTTTATAACAAAGTGAACCAGCTATACATATACATATATTCCCATATAAAACCACTTTTTAAATATGTGTAAATCTGATTCAAAATACTGTAAAAGCAAGCTATGCTATTATAATAATTCTATAATTAATCTTAAATTATTTCATTTTACCCTTTTAAAAATCGTAACCTCAGTCATATTTGGGATAACAATTCTAATCTTGATGAGAAAATGACTTGTATCTTTTTTTAAATAAATTAATTTAATTTATTTATTCCATTTTTGGCTGCCTTGGGTCTCCATCGCTGCACACGGGCTTCTTTCTCTAGTTGCAGTGAGTGGGGGCTACTCTTTGTTGCGGTGCACTGGTTTCTCATTGCGGTGGCTTCTCTTGTTATGGAGCAACGGCTCTAGGCATGTGGGCTTCAGTAGTTGCAGCACGCAGCACGTAGGCTCAGTAGTTGTGGCTCACTGGCTTAGTTGCTCCGCAGCATGTGGGACCCTCCCGGACCAGGGCTCAAACCTGTGTCCCCTGCATTGGCAGGCGGATTCTTAACCACTGCGCCACCAGCGAAGTCCCGGATTGTATCTTTTTTATAATTAGCAGTCATTGACAATCAACTATAATTAGCAGTCATTGACAATCAGTCAGCTTTTTTTGGCTTATATGTGAAAGATCTACTTTATCTTTAATTCATATTATATTATGTAAAATGCTGGAAAATGTTATGTAAGAAATTGCAGTTGAACAAAATTTGCTTTCATAGGCTTTGTTCAAGTTGCATGGTCACAATGGTCACATGGTCACAATGTGCAAAATGTGCTCTATTTAATTAATTTTCTTTTGTTTTACTTTGTTATCTCAATTTTCTGAGCTACACAGATGTAAGTCTTGGCACTGCACAGCATACAGACATGGGAGTGTTTTACTGTTTTATGAGAAATGCAGCTGGATAGATTCCTAAAATTTTCTAAATGATTCAGGTATGATAGTATAAAGGTAGCTAGATTATGAGAACTTTTCTTCTCTTCCTGAAAATGACTATAATATTTAACTGCTGTGCAATGAAACCATAAATTATAATACAGACAGCAAAGAAAGGAAGAAAATCTGTCAAAACACATTCTAAATTGTTAAAGACATAAGTGGATGCGTCTGGCTAAATGAGATTTAGAACTCCTTAAGCCTTTTTTACTTTTAGAAAGGAAAGAGGTCTGGAATTTTTAAGTGTGGATAGAATGATAAAAGAAAACAAAGTATTAACCAATCTCTCTATCATTAGTTATTTTGATCATCCATCTATATTCTTTATCCAATCAAATTATATAAAAATTTTAATAGGGAGAAAGAAATTTTACTGAGAGAGGAAAATAAATTTTACTAATTGAGGAAACTAAACTGAAGAGACTTGATAAATAAATGCTTTTTTGGGATACTGTAATTAGCAATGATAACAGCAATCCATAAAGCAAATTATGAGAGTAAAGTGATTTTTCTTCCTGCTAGGCTATAAAAGATGCTTTTTTAAAGGGCACATTAGTATCATTCCCTTCTTAATGTAAGCTTGGGCATCAGACCAGGTAGCATTTCTAAAAGTAGTAAGCATTTAACAAGGCGTTTATAGAAATACATCAGTAGTATCACTCAAGGGGAGCTTTGCATTTCTAGTGAAAGGACTAAGTAGTCATTAGCAACTTAACTTATATTGAAATCTTTTGGGCAGCTTTCATAGGAAAGCGATGAGGTGTTCACTAAACTGTTCAGGAAAACTAATTCCAAATGAAAGAAATGCATTTGAAGTTCAAGAAGTTGAATGGAAATGCCAATTAATCACATTTTCTATTTAAGAAAAGATTAGATAGACTTCAAGGTCAAGATGGCAGAAGGAACGCACATTAATACACCAATTCTTGTGTGCATTCTCTCCGTATGCATTACACATACATATATGCATCTCTTCCTGCTATGTAACATATATGTGTGTATGTATAAAATGTGTACGTGTATATATATATATATATATACACACACACACACACAAAACAGAAAAATTAATAGATATGTAGAAAATGGTATGATATAGAATGGAACGCACATTAATACACCAATTCTTGTGTGCATTCTCTCCGTATGCATTACACATACATATATGCATCTCTTCCTGCTATGTAACATATATGTGTGTATGTATAAAATGTGTACGTGTATATATATATATATATATATACACACACACACACACAAAACAGAAAAATTAATAGATATGTAGAAAATGGTATAGATATAGAATTTTTAATATCAGAACAAGAAAGTAAAGTGTCTAGATGTCTAGCTGCCAGAAACAGAAAAGAGACATATAGCAATAAGCCATATTTGAAGCCATTAGACCTGTGCAGTGACTGTCACCTAAAAAATCCACAGCAGCTAAGGCCTCAGCACCTGTAGAGAGAGAGGAGCCAGGTCTGCAAGCCCCATGTACAGTGGGGAATCAGAAGTTGGAAACATCTGTGAAGTCAGACGATGGACTGCATTCAAAGTGACAAAGGGAAATTTCATAATGATAAAATGAAAAATCAACCAAAATATGACAATTGAAACTTGTGTGCACTGAACCAGAACTTTGCAATACATAAAGCAAGACTGATATAATTACAGAGGAAAAATCTCAAATCTACAAGTATGGTAGGATATTTTAAGCAACTAATTAAGAAATTGATAGATTAAGCACACAAAAAGCAAGTCTTCAAATACCCAAACTTGATTAATACTGTTTAGTCCATAGATACTTTAGAGATCTATTCACCCAATAAAGAATGTATATTTTTAAGCACGTATTTTCAACCTTTATAAAAATGAATCATTAATTTGATCAAAAGTTTTAAGAGATTCAAAAGAATAACATTAAACAGTCCATAACTCTCTAGTCAAAATAAATAAAATTAGAAACCAGCAACCAAAGATATCTAATAAAACACAATAATTTTGGAAATGAAATAACATATTGCTAAATAACACTTTGCTAAATAAATAACAATGGAGATTTTTTTAATATTTAAAATAAACAGAAAAGGCACTTTATGTTTCAACTGGTAGTCCTAAATTAATATTTGAATAGAAATGTATAATTTTATATTCATAATTAAAAGATAAGACCAACCGAGAATAAATAAACTTAGCAATTGTCTCAAACAATTAGAAATGTAGTAAACCAAGAAATACCAAAGAGCAAGAAATACCAAAAGTAAAAGTAGACACTAATAATATAGAAAATGACAAGAGTAACAGAAGCAATAATAACCAAATATAAGAAATGATGATCAACAGAACTAAGAGATAGTTTATTGAAAAACAAATAAACATTCTTAAAGCCTGGTAAGTAAAGCTTGAGAACATAATGCATAAATATCAACACATTTGAGGTTGGTTGTTTGGTCTGAGGTGACCCAGCACTGGAGCCTACCTGGGCTCTTTGGTGGGGCTAATGGCGGACTCTGGGAGGGCTCACACCAAGGAGTACTTCCCAGAACTTCTGCTGCTGGTGTCCTTGTCCCCGCGGTGAGACACAGCCACCCCCCGCCCCCTGCAGGAGACCCTCCAACACTAGCAGGTGTTCGGGGGACTCGTGTGGATCCTGGTCGCCTCCTCCAATGCTCCTCTACCTCTGCTGCATGGATGGGTCATGTTCGTGTCTGTGACGGCTTTCATCTGTTCTCTTCTCTTCCTGGGCATGTTCCCCTCTGGCGTGGTGACTCAGATTAATGCCAGCTGGAACTTCCTGGATTTGCTTACCATTTTACAGTGTTCATCTTCTACTTTGGAGCCTTTTTGTTGGAAGCACCCGCCACATCACTGCACCATCTACGTTGTAATAGAAGCATGGCTGTGCAGCCGCTCTCGAACGATAACCAGTATAACATAAATGTGGCAGCCACACTCTAAGGTCACTTTCCATTGTCACAGAAATGATTTGCTACATCCTCAAGTCCTGATAGCTGCACTTTGCTTGGCTGTGAGATCACTGTGCGAATAGACATCTCATCGTGAAGTTTTGAATATGTACCACATTAGGGGTCTCACCACTGCTTAACAAATTTTTGCCTTTGTGACGACAGCTTGTTACAGTTGCAGTTTGGGCCTGGCTTTACAACGACGGCAACCGTAACACCCCTTACAAACTGACTGCTTGTGTGTTAGTTTCATTTGTGTACTTCTTATGTCTGATCAATTCGGATACCATTTTGTCCAGATATAACAACATCCCCAAAGTAATTTGTTTAGTATATGCAGAGAATCTAAGTATAAGTTTTGGTTCATTTCATGGATGGAATTTTAATTTTAGCATGATGTTAAACGGAGAAATAGCCTTTAGTTTTACATCTGTCTCTTTTTCTTTTCTTATTTTAAAGAAAATATCCCTTTACATCCATAAAATACATAGATATCATTCATGAAAAAAGGGGTATCTCTTGTGTTTAGTTACTGAGTCACCGGAACCTTAATTTTAATAGGTAACTAAAACTCCTGAAGAAAAACACATTTCAAATAAGCTTCCCACCGAACTCTGTGTTTTAGTGTAAAACAGAGATTGACGCTCTTTAAAGGTCCAGATAGTAAATATTTTAGGCTTTGTGGGCCATTCAGTCTCTGTCACAACTACTCACCTCTGCTGTTATTACGCGAAAGCAGCCATAGACAATACGTAAACAAGTGAGTGTAGCTGTGTTCCAATAAATTTTTATCTACAAAAAACGGCAGTAGGCTGGATTTGGCCTGTGGGCTGCAGGCTATTGTTTGCTGACCTCTGGTGTAAAACTTTGGTTATGGGTTCTGTATTTTATTGAACTGATCCTAAAAGGTATAAAGAGAATTAGACAAGCCACATAGTATTTAGTCTCATGCAGTAATCACATTGCCTTTGGGTTAATGGTCAAATACTTACCCTTGAAGGGGCTATAGTTTCTCAAGCTAATTCAAGCAGAGTCTTGGGTACAGGAAAGAGTAATTTATGAAGTGAACCCTAGTTGCTTAATCCACCTAAGTGTTTCCTAACAACTGAGCAAACTGCTCATCTGGCATCCTTAAAATGAGAGCCCCAGAGACCACTAACCACTCCTGGAACTGGTATCTAGCTCCTGAGGTCTTACTTTGGGTTATTTATGCTTCAAATACAGCTGTTTGCCCTGTGCATGAATATACAATATATTTATGTGTGGATATGTGAGGCTTTACCCAACAGACTTCTCCAAAGGGTGAATTTTTACTTCTAATTCTTTTACATGACTCTGAGTTAAATTTGAATAGAATATGAAATATAACTTAAAGTTGTAGATCCTCACATGTTTAGAGAACAGTCCTGACATCTATTGAATATGAATAGCACAGAGAAGTATTTTAACCCACCTCAGAGACCCTGGCCGTGGCAAGATGCCAAAATGGCTTGAATGGGAGAACAAGATAGAGTTAGGCCCCCAGCTCACACCACCCATCCAAACAAGATACTTACCTCTTGCCTCAAGAGGGCTATCTCTGGGAAAGGAGGGCTTTTGATTAGTTTATACTTTCAACCCTTTGCTTTTTGGCTGAATCATCCACTACAAGTGCCAGGTATAAGCTGGGCTGTTAGATTTCATGGAACATAGAACAATACTGAATGAGTAGCATAATCAATGCTCAATGATCAAATACTGTTTATGTGATAATCCCCTAGAAAGAAGAATCTTATTAAGGTTTGGTTTGTGATGTAATTACAGAGATAAAAGGTATATTTACTATGTGGCAAGAGGAAATCAGTCTTGTGACTTTATACTGATGTCATAGCTTTTCTATAATATCCAACTTCCCTGGTTTTTCTAGCTCCATGCTACACTCTTAACCCTGAATTATGAATTGTATATTACAAAGTCATATATGTGCCATAAGGATATATTGTCCATTCCGGCTGGAATTGTTAAAAGTTAGTCTGCTAGATTTAGTTGTGAGATTATATTTTTGTTTCCAAGGTATAACAGGTCCATGCTTGGTGGCATTAAATTAAATGATTTCATGAAGCTGCTTGGTGACACTTTTGTAAATGGATTGCTTCTAGATCATTAAGAACCAAGCCTAAAACTCATCTAACTGTGAATACTTAGAATTGTAAATTAATCACGATCTAGATTTGTGAGTTGACTGACAAAGCACTTGAACAAATATTATGGCATTTGAGAATTTCTTTATATATCTTAGCTGTAAAAATGAGAAACTGTTGGTTGGTTTTAAAATTTGGTAACTCCATGATGAAAAGAAATTTATTTTATAAGTGTTATGACTCTAATAAAGTATCCATCTGATAAAAAATAAAATCAACACCTTTGAAAGCATAAATGAGACTGCAATTTTCTCAAAAGATTGAATTATGTAAGCCAAAACAAGGCCAAAGAAAAAAGAGATTTAAAAAAACCCAAAATATATAGAAGACCCAAAATTTCTCTCAGAAGCAGATCCCCGAGACAAGCATTTGGGTGCGAGTAATTTATACAGGACTTGACCTCCCAAAGCACTGACTGGGAAGCAGAGAAGCAGTACTGGGAAGAAAGTTTTTGTGTGGGTTACTGCTGAGGGCAACTGGGGCTCAAACCCACTGGAGACTCTGGAAGGCTGTGTAGAACACCGCTCAGAATTATCGTGCCTGAGGAGCGAAGAAACTAGGTTAATTATCCACAAACTCTCATTTTTCCTTTGCTGAGATTTCTCTTGGGGGTGTTAGTTCCCTGGAATTTGTGGCCTGCTCTGCACGGAGCCAAAGAGTCTGCAACCAGAGAATTCCAAGTGCTCCTAGTAAGCAGTAGTTGGCATGCACAGTGCAGATGGATTATGGGCAGGGCACCAACAGCCTGTGCTAAAGTATCTATTCATTGTGTTTTGTTTTGTTTTTTTAATATTTCAGCAGG
>NW_006798666.1:1495258-1507712 GCF_000442215.2 Lipotes vexillifer | reverse complement strand
AGCAGGATGGCTGGAGGAGAATGGTGATGGGGATCCCTCACCACCAGGCACCCAACTTGGGAAGCCTCTGCATCCCCAAGGGCCTGAGAGCCCCCTCCCCCATCTAACCTATTAACACTCAAGTCTTTTCATTTGATTAGAGAGTTCAGATGCAAGACAACTCATTTTGGTTTGGGGTAATGAGAACAGACTTTTTGGAGGATGTGAAATATGAGCAGAGCAAGTTTTCAGTGGGTAGTAAGGAATGAAGAGGACACTCCAGGTAGAGAAGACTTGTGTACACGAAATGAGCAAAAAAGAAGAAATGAGAAAACTCAGTTCATGTTTTCATATGAATGAGTGATCTAGGTTGACTGGGGCAGAAAGTTTGCTTATGTAAGTGGTTTGTAGGACAAATTTCAGTGGCAGGTGATTTAGAATGATCTAGAATATGATTTTAATTAACACCGCTAGCTGTTTTAGGTAAGGAATTAACAAAGAGAATGGTGTTTTAGGAAGTTAAATCTGTTCATCAGGTCAACGATGGGTTTTAGGGCAAAGAGCTGCAGTGATTTCTGAAGCAATGTAAAATCTACAAATAAAGTGATAAGTGCCTATATTTGGACTGGCTACAGTGGGAATAGAAAAAAAGGGACAAATATGACAAGAGGGAGGATCATACAGAATTTTAGAATCTATTTTAGAATACCACCCACTTCCTCACCATTCTGAAGATCAGGTAACTGAAGCAGAGAGGGGAAGTGTCTTATCTGATGTCACAAGGCTAGTTAGTAGCTGAGACAAGTATAGATTTTGATCACTGGACTCTAGGTAAGGGTTATTTTTAAATTCAGAGGTTCCTTCTTCCCATGGTAAGCAAATGATCGAACTCTGTTTGTTGCATTTAGAATTTCCTTTCCCCTTTCTGGTTTGAGGCTTAAGAAGGGAAGTAAGAAATAACCAACGATCTTTTTCCTTATCTCACTAGAAAAATTTTTAGAACTTGGTAACTGGTTAGACATGAGGCTCAAAACCAAAGACTGGAAGACAAGCGTATACTTTGAAGGCTTAATGATTGAGGAAATAAAATGGATTTTAATTGAGAAAGTGAAACTATTTTTGCAGAGATAAAGACATTTCCTCTAGGCTTACTGAGTTTAAGGTGACAACAGGATATACAAATATGTACGGTCAGCATGAAGATGGAGTATATGGTCAGGCGGATATGAGACTCATCTGTATACAGGTGCTGACTTTACTTATATACCCATTGATTTCAAACGTGATTTTTGAAGTTATTTTATTTAGTCAAATTTCTCTTCTTCTCTATCCTGAAAGCCCTAGGATTGAATAGGAAATTCTTGTTTGTTTAACTTGGTACAGTTTGATTAATCTCTGATGCCCAGTTGCTATATAATAATACCTGCATCACATTTATAAATTTATAGTTATTTTTACTTTTATATACTTATTTTTAATTTAACTATATTTGATTTACAATATTGTGTTAGTCTCAGGTATACAGTTTTAGATTATTTTCCATTATAGGTTATTATAAGATATTGAATATAGTTCTCTGTGCTATACGGTAAATCCTTGTTGTTGATCTATTTTATATATGGTGTGTATCTGTTAATCCCATACTCCTAATTTCTCTCTTCCCCTCCCCTTTCCCCTTTGGTAACCATAATTTTGTTTTCTGTGTCTGTGAGTCTGTTTCTGTTTTGTAAATAAGTTGATTTGTACTGTTTTTTTTTTTTTAGATTCCACATGTAAGCGATATTATATAATATTTAGACAAAGTTATTTTTAAAGGAAATATCACAGAGTAAGATTTGACTGTCTGGAAAATGTACGCAAAATACAATATCTAATTCTATAATATTGCCAAACAAATGCACTACAACCTTTTTTTAAAGTCAAGCATAAATTATATTTCTTATTCTTTAGAGAATGTTTAATAAGAATATCTTGAAAAATTATTTTTTAAGTTTGTCTGAGTCTCTGCTCTATTAAATTGATTATGAAAAGTATTTTTTTCTTTGAATTATTTTCTTTATTTCGACAATTTTTTTAGAACAGTTTTAGGTTTACAACAAAATTTAGAGGGAGGTACAGAGATTTCCTATATACTCCCTGCCCCTACACATGCATAACCTCTCTCATTGTTAACATCAGTCACCAGAATGGTACTTTTTTTTTTTAAACCAAGGATGAACCTATATTGACACACCATAATCAACCAAAACCCCATAGTTTACCCTAGGGTTCACTCTTGGTATTATATATTACATGGGTTTGGACAAATGTATAATGACATATACACTGTACCCATTATTATTATATCATAGAGTATTTTTACTGCTCTAAAAATCCCCTGTGCCCTGCTTCTTCATCTCTCCTCCCCTTACTCCACCCTTAGCAACCACTGATCTTTTTATTGCCTCCATAGTTTTGCCTTTTCCAGAATATCATATAGTTGGAATCATAGAGTATGTTGCCTTTTCACATTGACTTCTTTCACTTAGTAATATGAATTTAAGGTCTTTCTTTTTTAATACATTTTTTATTTCATTTGCTGCTGCAGTCTCTAGGTTATATAATTGTTACCTATTTGTTCCAAGACCCATTAAATTTTTATTGCTATTAGTGAATATTTATTAGGCAACTTGTTGAATAGAGAACTAAATACAGTATGTGTTTGGAAAATGTTTGCTTTCTAATACATGTAAGCTTAAGTGATTTAAATTGGGAAACAAACTAAAAGCAAAATAAAACTTCTACTACATACCAGGCACTCTACTAGCATTCCACTTAATCCAGAAAGCAGCTTAAACATTAGGTCTTATTATCCTCACTTTAACGATAAAGAAACTAAAATAGAGATTAAGTAACTTGCCAATATTAATATAATTACTAAGAGATAGAGCCTACAAGTGAACCTATCTTCATTCACTTAATCATTCATAACCAGGAGATTGGGAAAAACTGATCCTTCATTTTAGCATGACAACACTTGGCACTCACCAAGATACCCACCACTCTCTGTTGTCTTCTACTGGGCCTACTTTACTCATTGTGTGATTTGCCTAGTTTCTCAGTGAGCCCAGAAATAGCTCAATAGCCTTTGGATAATCCTGTTTATTTTGAGAAACTTATTCTGAAAACTTTCAACATTGATATGAAGTCTCAAAAAGCCAAGAACTATACTGTGGCTCCTTGGAATTCCTGTAGTTGCACACAGTCGTCTAGGAAAGCTCATGAAGCGTCTTTTAAACTAGGAATCTCCTGATGAATAGGTGAGTAGGAAGAGAGTCCAAGCATATCTGTGTTTTTGAGTTACTGACAGCTGCCTAAAATTTCAACAGGAACTTTAGGGAGTACATCATTTCCCTAAGTGTAAACTGACCTTCAAATTAATGATCCATGGAGAACTGAGGTATTAATTCATTCAGCAGTAAATATTTATTCCACTCCCAAAGTGGGCTTTGCACTGTGTAACGTGCTGGAAGGGTCCCTGGAAAACAGGTTGGGCATGGTGTCTACTCTTATGGAGCACGAGTTGTGTGTGTGTGGGGACAATAAACAACTTAGCAAATAAATTAAAAATATATAACTGTAGATTATGAGAAGTGATGAAACAGGGTGCTGTGATAGGAACTGGCATAAAAGGCTTTATTTTAGATTGGGTGGTCATGGAAGGTTTCTCTGAGGATATGACTTTTGGGCTGAGACATGAGAGATGAGAAGGTTCCAATCACATGAGGGGACAAGGAAGCAGAATTTCAAGCAGAGCTAATTGCAAGAGCAATGTGAGGTGCTGGTTAAAACTGGGCTTGTTCTAAGAACAGACAGAAGGCGAGAATAGCTGGAGCTTCCTGAGGAAGGAGGCTAAAAGCAGAAAATGAGGTAATTAATTGTTCTTATTTCATGAATTTAATTAAAATGTTCTGGCATATTTGTAAACCACAAGACCCCTCAGTGGATTCTGAAGGCTTCTCATTGTTTAAAAGTGAATAAGAAGACAAACATCAATAAAAATGAACAAAAGATGAAAAGACACTTTCCAAGAAGATAGGACATGGTAATAAGCACAGGAAAAGATGCTCAGCATCATTGCTCAGCAGAGAAACACAAATTAAAACTACCAGGAGATAACATTCCCCAATAAAATGGCTACAATTATAAAGATTAATAATGTTGAGTGTTGGGAAAGATGCCAGACAACTGGAACTCTTGCACATTGCTTGTGGGTCACACTGCTTTAGAAAATAATTAGGTAGTTTCTTCTAAAGTTGAACATACACTTACCATATGATACAGAAATTCCAAAATAAATGAAAATACATATCTACAGAAAAATTTGCACACAGATGCTCATAGCAGCTGGATTGGTAGTAGGCAAAAATTAGAAACAATGAAAAGGTCCATTCACATGTGGTGTATCAATATAATTGCATATTCCCCTGCAACAAAAAGAAACAAACTACCAGTAAACACAGCTATATGGATGAACCTCAAAACATTATGCTGAGAGAAAGAACCTAGACATACATATAAACACAAATGTGTGTGTGATAATTCTATTCATATGAAACTCTAGAATGAACAAAATTACTCTATGGTGACAGAAAGTGAAAGCCGATGAGACCAGTGGTTGCCTGGGGCTAAGAGTGGGAAAGTGTTGCCAAAAAAGGTCAGGAGAGAACTATTTGGGCTGATGAAAATATCCTAAATCTTGATTGTGATGATGGTAATATGGGCATAGATATTTGTCAGAACTCATTGAACTGTATACTTTAAATGGGTACATTTTATTGTATATACGTTATACCTCAATAAAGTTCATGAGAAAGAAAAAAAAGTGAATTAATTTTTGTTAACGTTCATTGTTATTGTTCATCAGATCTATTTTCCACAGTAAACTAATCATATGTTTCCTGTATTTCTTTAAAACATACTTTTTTATTATTTGTTTATTTATATTTTTTAGGGTGTTAGAAATATATATTTTTTAAAATCTTTATTGGAGTATAATTGCTTTACAGTGGTATGTTAGTTTCTGCTTTAAAACAAAGTGAATCAGTTATACATATACATATGTCCCCATATCTCTTCCATCTTGCGTCTCCTTCCCTCCCACCCTCCCTATCCCACCTCTCTAGGTGGTCACAAAGCACTGAGCTGATCTCCCTGTGCTATGCAGCTGCTTCCCACTAGCTATCTATTTTACGTTTGGCAGTGTATATATGTCCATGCCACTCTCTCACTTTGTCACAGCTTACCCTTCCCCCTCCCCGTATCCTCAAGTCTATTCTCTAGTAGGTCTGCATCTTTATTCCCGTCTTGCCCCTAGGTTCTTCATGACCTTTTTTTTTTTTTTTCGATTCCATATATATGTGTTAGCATACAGTATTTGTTTTTCTCTTTCTGACTTACTTCACTCTGTATGACAGACGCTAGGTCCATCCACCTCACTACAAATAACTCAATTTCGTTTCTTTTTATGGCTGAGTAATATTCCATTGTATATATGTGCCACATCTTCTTTATCCATTCATCTGTTGATGGACACTTAGGTTGCTTCCATGTCCTGGCTACTGTAAAGAGGGCTGCAGTGAAGATTGTGGTACATGACTCTTTTTGAATTATGGTTTTCTCAGGGTATATGCACAGTAGTGGGATTGCTCGGTCATATGGTAGTTCTATTTGTAGTTTTTTAAGGAACCTCCATACTGTTGTCCATAGTGGCTGTATCAATTTACATTCCCACTAATAGTGCAAGAGGGTTCCCTTTGCTCAAAACCCTCTCCAGCATTTATTGTTTGTAGATTTTTTGATGATGGCCATTCTGACTGGTGTGAGATGATATCTAATTGTAGTTTTGATTTGCATTTTTCTAATGATTAATGATGTTGAGCATCCTTTCATGTGTTTGCTGCTAATCTGTATATTTTCTTTGGAGAAATGTCTATTTTGGTCTTCTGCCCATTTTTGGATTGGGTTGTTTGTTTTTTCAATATTGAGTTACATGAGCTGCTTGTAAATTTTGGAGATTAATCCTTTGTCAGTTGCTTCATTTGAAAGTATTTTCTCCCATTCTGAGGGTTGTCTTTTCATTTTGTTTATGGTTTCCTTGGCTTTTAAGTTTCATTAGGTCCCATTTGTTTATTTTTGTTTTTATTTCCATTTCTCTAGTAGGTGGGTCAAAAAGGATCTTGCTGTGATTTATGTCATAGAGTGTTCTGCCTATGATTTTCTTCTATGAGTTTGGTAGTGTCTGGCCTTACATTTAGGTCTTTAATCCATTTTGGGTTTATTTTAGTGTATGGTGTTAGGGAGTGTTCTAATTTCATTCATTTACATGTACCTGTTCAGTTTTCCCAGCACCACTTATTGAAGAGGCTGCCTTTTCTCCACTGTATATTCTTGCCTCCTTTATCAAAGGTAAGGTGACCATATGTGTGTGGGTTTATCTCTGGGTTTTCTATCCTGTTCCATTGATCTATATTTCTGTTTTTGTGCCAGTACCACAGAGTCTTCATTACTGTAGCTTTGTAGTATAGTCTGAAGTCTGGGAGCCTGATTCCCCCAGCTCCATTTTTCTTTCTCAAGATTGCTTTGGCTATTCGGGGTCTTTTTTTTTTTTTTTTTTTTTGCTGTACGCGGGCCTCTCACTGTTGTGGCCTCTCCCGTTGCAGAACACAGGCTTCGGACACACAGGCTCAGCAACCATGGCTTAAGGGCCTAGCCGCTCTGCGGCATGTGGGATCTTCCCAGACTGGGGCACGAACCCGCATCCCCTGCGTCGGCAGGCGGACTCTCAACCACTGCACAACCAGGGAAGCCCTATTCGGGGTCTTTTATGTTTCCATACAAATTGTGAAGTTTTTTGTTCTAGTTCTGTGAAAAATGCCAGTGGTAGTTTGATAGGGATTGCAATGAATCTGTAGATTGCTTTGGGTAGTAGAGTCATTTTCACAATGTTGATTCTTCCAATTCAAGAACATGGTATATCTCTCCATCTATTTGTATCATCTTTAATTTCTTTCATCAGTGTCTTATAATTTTCTGCATACAGGTCTTTTGTCTCCTTAGGAAGGTTTACTCCTAGATATTTTATTCTTTTTGTTGCAATGGTAAATGGGAGTGTTTTCTTAATTTCACTTTCAGATTTTTCATCACTAGTGTATAGGAATGCAAGAAATTTCTGTGCATTAATTTTATATCTTGCTACTTTACCAAATTCATTGATTAGCTCTAGTAGTAAAACGTATTTTTTAATTATTTTATTACCCTTTACCAGTCCTGACTGAAGTTTAAAAACTGATTAGTATTTTACATCACAGGGCACAGAGCTATAAGAAAAATGGGATCTTTTCCTGAACTAGGTTAATTTCCTGGTATTAAGGAGAACTTTGTCTTTTTTTTTTTTTTAAACTTGGGGTATTGTTGTTAAAGGGTTATAACTATAGATATCCAAGTGGAATTTTACAGAAAGATTTTTAATTATTATCATAGTATTTTAGATTTCTTACAGATTTAAGATTAGATATGCCCCAAAGTTTGATATCTTCAAGCTCCCTGAAAAATAGAGACTCCGTCCTAAGACTTTATGGGGAGGGTCAATGCCAGGGCAACAAGGGTGAGGGAAAAAGAGGTGAGTCACAGAAGGAGGAAAGGTGGTTCACTGCCCAGAAGCCACAGCTTCAGAAGGAAGCACAACATATTTCTCATAATCAGTACGGAAGTCTTTGAGGAAGGTTTTATGGAACCCTTGCTACTCAACAGTCTGAAAGAGAAGGAAAGGAGAGAAATTTATCTGCTGGCTCTTTCATTTTCCTGACTCAAATTAGCCTACGTTTGTCCATGGGGTGTTAAACCCCACACTTCTGAGTTGTGTTATCAGGTGCTGGCGGAGCCTTGTCCCAGGTCCCACTGCACAATACTTTATATGAGTCTGGCCATGATGGGAAGAACCAAAGCTACTGTGAGTCCTATGAAGTTGGGCCTGGGTGCGTGGGCCACTGCACTTCCCCTTGTGGATGGTGTGCGAAGACTGTGCTGGGCCAGCTGGCAGCTGGGAGGGTGGAAATACTGGCAGTGTGGCAGATGAAGCCCTGCTGGTGACAGCAGGGACATTCCAGTGAGCACCCTGTTGAAGCCTAGCAGGCAGATGTGAACGTGGGAACCTGGGCAGGCATGTGAAGTGGGTTCTATACTTGGGGTCAGAAGACTCTAGAAGCCAATTGAGCATTTGTAACTGTAGGATAATTTGTCCTTTAAGTTTGGGGGAAATTTGGTGGTGGTGGTGAGGAAAGAAGGGAAATCTTCCCTCTTGGACTTTGGCAAAAGGGAGTTTACTACTTCAAACTAATAACGATATTTGGCAACTAACTGTGCTTTTAACCTAAAAAAATCAATATTTCTTATGAAGGTACAGATTAAGTGTCTTTTGATGGCATTACTGTATTTTATTTCCACCATGAGCCCATCTGCACTACTTTATTAAACTACAGTTATACATTTCAGAATATTCATTCATCTACAAGGTTCTGGTTTGGTCACATCTGCAACTTAACCCTTAATTGAAAATGAAACAAAACAAAATAAAAAGAATCACCATAATATCATCATTTTACGTAGGCAAGATGTTAATTAATACACATTTTAATTCAAATAAAGCTGAACACCACCTTATCCAATAAATGTCCACCTTAAAATTTGAATTAAGATTTAATTTGTATAAATTAAATATTTTAAATGTTAGGCTAAATCCATTTGAAAGTAAACAAACCCTACTTAATTTATAATTTTTGGCATATAAATTTTTCCATATAGGGTCATAAATATTTTATTTCTTTAAAATACAGTTATGCTAGAATTGGATAAAGCCAATTTCGTTATACAAGAAAAACTGCATGGCCCTTGCTAAGTAGAAAAGTTCAGGCATTAGTAAATCATCCTATTTCTCTTCATTTTGGGGAAAGTACATCTGCATGTACTCTCTTTGTTCTTTTAGGTTGCAAGTAATCTAAGTTTTCTTTCTTCCCCCCCACCAAGAATGAACTAGAGAAACATCTTTTTTCATTTTTTGTAGTGCTAGGAAACTTTTTTGTATCTCAGGGGGAAATTCTGAGGCACACATAAGTCATGGGTTGCCTAGGGAAAACGAATTCTACTAAATATAACAAATAAATATAATCAGTATGGATTATGTAATTATACATAGAATGCCAGATAATTTATACAAGTGAGAAAAAAATGAAATAGAAAAATAATATCAGAGAAGTAAGGTCACAAAACTGGTCAGTGACCAAAGAAGGTCTAGAACTTTGAGAGCACAGAATCCTAACCACTAGACCACTGGGAACAGAATTTTGAAAATCTACGGCTAACTACATTTTTGTTTACCTCAAAGCCCATCCTACTGCAAGACAATTTTTGTCTAGATCTGACCTTAAAATTCAATGGAAGGAGAAGAAATAGTCTCCTTAGCCTCATTCAGAGTTATCTCAACAGTGTTTATATCCAATATATAATTTCAATTCTGAGCTTGGCAAAGCAGAGGTTTCTAGGTCAGAGAATCAATCTCTTTGAGTCTCTTTAATCAATATTTTAGTTAGGTTCAGAGAAACTAAATATTCCTGTTTGATTACAGTTTGTGTTCTGTGCCTTGGATCAATTTCCATAATTAAAAATTATACCACAGACACTTTTCTCTGCATACACATACATGAGCACACATACTTGTGCACACACATGGAGCAGCACACACATTCACATGACATCACAAATCTTGATTACGAAAAATACAGTACATGTTCCTGGGATGAAATGTGGATGACGAAAACAAAGAGAGATTGTATTTGTGTCACCGTTATACTTATTCCAGGTAAGATGACACGGGTCTCTCATTCCTAATTATTAATTCTGATTTTTTGTACATGTATTACTCTGCAAGTTATGATTTGAATGGGGTAGAAGATCCTTAATAACATTAATGACATATTATTAACTAAATATTGAAGAAATTAATTTCCACACTTAAAAATAGGAAAGACTAATGAGGGTTTTTATGCACAAGATAATACTCTGTTGACTAATGCTTAAATCACAAAAATATTTGTGAAGCTACAAATGTTTAGTTGATGGATTTTAAATTTTTAATTACTAAAATGTATTATGGAATATTTTATACATTCCAAAAGAACAAAATGTTAACAACAATCTATATGCTAATCGCCAGCTTAGAAATAAAACATTCCGATATAGTTAAAGCTCATTATGAATCTCTTTTTAATAGCAACACATTTCCTTCAACTTCTGAGGTTACTTCTTTCATGAAATTGCTGTTTATTACCACCATGCATGGCAGATTATATATATATGTATAATATGTATATATAAAGGGTTTAAAATTTTTATTTAAAAAGCATCATACTATATATATTTTGTGGCAATTTTTTTCAACATTAAATTTGTAAGGTTCACCCATATGGATTTGTAGAGCTTGGATTTATTCGTCCTCTCTGCTGTGTAACATTTCATTTTATGGGTCTATCACAATTTATCTATTTTCCAATTAATGGACATTTCAGATTTTTTTTTCTATTTTTTTTCTATTATAAAAGTACTGTAATCAGTTATTTTAATTACTATCATAGGTGGATGACTGATCCTGTGACTGGAAAATTCAGGTGGCTTGTTGAAAAAAAGAGTTCTACTTGCAGATGTTTTACCATGATCTGTCATATTTTAAACGTTTCAGTAGATTTCTTTCCTTCCAGTTTTATACATTCAAAATATGATTATTGTGTATAGATATTGCCTTGTATTCAATTTACACAGAGGAAAGAAATGGAATATTTTAAAACCACATTAGAGAACAATTTTCTGGGAGCGGGGGAGAAGGAATTGTTTGTTTGGTTGGTTTAAAACAAACTGTGCCTAGAAAGTGCTTAATACATTTTGTTGAATAAATGAATAATAAATTTAGAAATATTTTATAGCTTGGGAGTCCAATTTAAAATAGCCTCTGGTTTATTGTTTCCCAATTTCCCATTATAATATGTATAAAGACAAAGACAAAGCCCACATTGCCATCAAACACCTAGCATGGCAGTAACCCTACTGCTAGAATCTGAGAGGAATATTTACTATCCATAGGTTGATACAACCAGTTAGAAAATTGCAATGGACAACTTCCCTGGGAGAGTGCATCTCAGATGGTACAATACTGCCTTCTGAAGGTAGGTTGAGAGCAGGGTGCTGGAGCCAGCTCACAGTGGTTTGAAATAGTCAAGTGCTAAATTATCAGAAATTTTGCAAGACGGCTGTTACACTGGAGCTTGAAATCAGCCATGGTGGGAATATTTACATCATAGAAATCATCAAAGGCTACAAATCAGCCTTTATCCCCCAAGCTGGTTATGAAACATTTATCAACTCATCACTCCTACTGTACTCCCTTCCCTCTCATTACCCAATCAGAATTCTAAATGGCTGTTATGCTACTCTATAGGTACTGCTTTGAAGGCAGCAGGGATATTTAAAAGTGCTTCATTTGTGTGTTTTGTTTACTTTTTCATGCAGTTGGACACTGTAAATTTCAGAAAACGAAGTAAGAAGTAGGCAAGGGAATAGAATTTACAGACGCAACAGGGTGCCAAGGGGATATGGGCATGGTAAAATCCCTACAATTAAAGTATTGCATTGCAGGTCAGACATGGTTTGGGGAGGGGAGTAGTGGACAAAGCAGACCCATCCAAAAACTAAGTCTCATTCCCAAATTATGCAGCCACTTATCAGGGAAGTGATGGGATGGATGTTGGACACTAACCACACTGTTTACTTCAGCTTGGCTTAGCCTACTGAAATGGACTCATTCTATCTGGTCAACCTTATTCCTCATGATTTTGTAATATGCACAAAAATTAGGCTATTTTTATCCTTCAAATGGTTTCCCCTAAATGGATCCTCCTTTCCCCCTGTCTAGACTATCTGATCTCTCCCTCCCATAGACCTTCAGACTCAGGGTCTATGCATTACTTGCGTCACCTGTCAACACAGCCATGTTTAAACCTCTGTGTGTTTAAAAAAGTTTTTTAGGCTGATATGTATTATTTTTATACTCCCTTTTAGATTACCTTTCTGTAGCTCAAATTCTTGAGTCTTTCTAATCTTCCTATTGTGTCTGCTCAGTCTCTTTCATGGCAATTTATTTCTGTGATTTCCATATGTGTTGTTAGTTTTTAACTGTCATTTGATTCCAGCGGGGCTTTTGTCCTCCCTTTCTTGTGAGACTATATACGTGGCACAGCTTTAACGAACAGTTTTGCATTAGCTGTACCAGGTGGCCTAATGGTAATCACTGTCTCAGGAACAATATGATGCATTAACAATACATGCTAATTTTCCCTCAAGCCCACCATAGCCATAGGACTAGAATTTCACTTTATTTGGGGAGATTTTA
>NW_006798666.1:1492822-1495248 GCF_000442215.2 Lipotes vexillifer | reverse complement strand
TTTTTTCCCCACATAGAGTGGAGGAAGAGACAGGACAAGCTTTCTTATTATCTCCCCATAACATTGGGCAATTTAAAAAATTAAATCATCCACCATACTTGTAGACATGTGAAGGTCCCAGCTCTGTTCAAATTTCTGAGTTCCAATTCACTGTCCTGTGTAGGCTGGAGAGCATGCCCCTTGTTCCCCGTCTCACATGGGATGGACAGCTTGAGTCCCTAAAGTTCTGGGAGAAAAAGCACATCACGGGACAGTCTCAGGTTCCACTCACATGCTTACCATTTGGTTTTCGGTTTCCAGTTTATTTCTGGTATCGACCAATTTGTGTCTTTGTTGAAAACTTAGTTATGCATTTAAAATAAGTTTTGTTATATTTCACCTGCCGTGTCTAGGTATTTACAATGGTGGTAGGGTTTCTTAGGCAACTTTCCTGCTAGAAATAGGAGTTGCATTTTATAGAACTTTATAGTCAGGAAAAATTCTTTGAAAAGTGAATTTATCCTTCAGTAGGAATAACAATTGCTAGTAAGCACATTTTGGTAGAATTAGATGCTGCTTTCTATACTGCTAAAGTATAATATATATTTTTTAATGGGCACTACATAAAATTTGCCACTACAAATACACGTGGGGGCTTTGAATTGGTAGAATTCTTCCTAAGTTTAATAAATAAATAAAAAGCTCCCTCCAAATGTAAAATATTACTAAGAATATCAAGAAAATAGGGAAAATAAGGCATATCAGAAGAATATAGCTTTGTGGAATATTTGGGGAAGATACAAAACAAATTTTTCTCAACAAATGGGAGTTTATTCATACCCTAACTAAAAACTGAGCTGTAAAGGTAGTCGTATAAATCAGACTGCAACAATGCTGATGTAATAATCACATTTCAATTTATTTCACAAGCATTTGTGATGCATGTAAAACGTGCTGTGCTCAGACCTGGGCAACCCAAACACCGTAATTATTCTCAAGCATCTTACTGCCTAGTGTGAGAACGGCATGTAAAAAAAATTAAAACCCAGAATAACGGTGTGGTACTAACAGGACGTACAAGAGACAGAAGTAGTACAGGGGAGGAAGACTTCACTGAGGAGATAGCACCCTAGAAAGAATTTGAAAGATAAACAGAATTTGACGTGTTAACTAATAAGGGAAGGACATTCCAGGCAGGCACAATGAAGAAAATGCCTCACACGCTGATGTGCAGCTTAATGGAAATGATGCTTAGTTGGGATCATCTGTGTTGAACAAGAGTATATTAACACTGATTCACAGAATTGGAGCCAGAGGACCTTGGAATATCTGAGTCCTCCCTTGTGAGTTTGATTCAGTTACTAATCAAGAAGAAACACATTTGAGAACTGATGCGGATTTCCCACACACGAGAAGAACAACCAATTGGAAAATAGAATATAAATCCTAGAATTTGCTAGAGTATCCCGCAGTCACATGAGAAATGTAAGTTAATTTGGATGGGAGAATGTTTTGTACCAATGCAGGTGCATACTGTGTGCCAATGATGGTTGTATGATCAGCACTCAATCATAGGCTCCCTTTTTCTCTACACATTTTGTATGTGATGTGGTGGTTTTGAGCAGAAGCAGGAGCCTATGATTAGCTTCAAATCCAAACTCCACAATTTGCAAGTTCCAAGCCTTACTTAGGTTCAAATCCAAACCACAACTTGCAAGTTCCATGACTTTGGAGAAAGTACTTAACCTCTAAATGCCTCAGTTTACTCATTTGTGCGATCAGAATAATCTAGTAACTACCTCGGGTCCTTGTAAGGCTTCAGTGTGCTAATGTGTGCACAAGTATTTTAAAAAGCGACTGGAATTTAGGAGATATTAGCTATTTCTATTATTGCTATGTAGATCACCTGCCTTGGTTTTGTCCCTCATTCCCGTTACAAAATATTTGTTCAGAGTTCTCTTGGGGGAGAAAAATCCCACATATCCACAAATCAATATTATATGTATTATCTATGGGGTTATGTTCAAAGTGACCTTAACCTTATCTACAATATTTTAAAATTTTTACACAGAGAAAAAATGTATTACTTACATGTGATACAAATTTACAATCATTCCTACTCTCTACTTGTAATTTTAGTTTAATGCTGACTGAGATACAAGTTTTATCTTACCAAGGATATTTATTTTATCTTTCGAGCTTTTTTCGGATACAAATACAGATATAATCTGTATCTCCCTTCTTCCACCACGGGTGCATTTACCATTCATTCATTCGTCATTCATTCAGTCATTCATTCCTTTAATCTTCAGTTACTGAGTTCTGACTAGGTACAGACATTGCTTCTAATTATTTAGATATGAATTATAGTTTGATCTGCACAATTAGCAGATGGGTAAAAGAGAACAAAAATATGGTGTATACACATTTGAAGCATCTCAGCAGGA
>NW_006798666.1:1468339-1492274 GCF_000442215.2 Lipotes vexillifer | reverse complement strand
CAGCAGGAAATCAGTATTTTAGGAAAATTTATAAGACTTGTAAGAAACACAAAATAATGATTATCATATATGCATAAAGAATAGGTAAAATGCTGATGAGAGCACCACCTGGGCAATTTTAAATATAGCTTGCAATGGAGGAGGGGATGTTTTTCACATGTTCATATGTGATTTTTTTAAAGGAAAATAAATGTAAATACAGCCAATCAACTATGAAGCACAAATAGGATATTAGTTCTGTAATATATTGAGAAAAGATTTTAAATGTTTTCTGCAACTTTGTAGGTGGGATAAATGAACCATAGGTGACTCAACTATGCACAAAGAAATGAGGAAGAAAATAAAATTTATATTAAGGTTTGTTTGTGGTTGCATTATTTATGTTTTCTGCCAACAGGAAACAAAAAAGATACTCTGAGGCTGAACTACATTTTTTTTTTTGCTGATTTTTTTAAATTGAGGCAACATTCGCTGATAACATTATATAAGTTCCATGTGCACAAATTATATGCCGACTTCCGTATACATTACAGTGTGCTCACCAGCAAAAGTTTAGTTTCCATCCATCGCCATACAGTTGACCCCCTTTATCCATTTTGCTCTCTCCCCACCCCCCTTCCCCTCTAATAACCACTAATCTTGAACTTAATTTTTGTAAGAAAATATTTAACCCAACAAAATGTTCTTTCCTTTTTTCCTTCCTTTCTTTCTTGCTTTCTCTTTTAAAAAGAAATCTAAACATCATACTTTTAGAAAGAATCTCCATTTCTGTACTCTGGTGGAAAATACATAAGGTTTGGCATTTTGGCCAGTTTCATTTTGAAGTATCTTGATTTTATTAAAGTCTCATGATATATTTCCATGCCGCTTTAAAAAAAAATTTTCCCCTCCACTAAGTTTGAGAATCTTTATTAATATGCAGGGCCCTTGACACCACACTTCCCAACAGTCAAGTTGTTTCTCACACTCACCCAGCTTGTTTGTCCTTCCCCATTGCCATTTCAGATGTGTTCCCTCCTGCAGGACAGCTCTATATTAAGCTTTATTAAGCACATTCCCTCCTAAAACCACCTGATATCTGTCATGACTACTCTAAGTCACCCCAGTACTTGTACCATCAATTTAGATAAACTGTTAATTTGTACTTACTTGTTCCTCATATGTAGAGTGTTTAGCTAAAACAACAATAGCTAAATTCTTCTTACACCCATCTTATAAATCTTTTTAAAACTCTTAAAGAGTAGAAACTATGTTATATTTATTTTGTGTTTTCTTTTCCATTCCCTGAATCTTTATGTAAGATAAAGAACAAGTATTTTATTTCTTCTCTAAATTTTAATAGATAAAGTGTCCAAAACCAAACAAAACAGAGAAATTGGTCAGTATAAACTCTACCTGTAAAAGCCAATTTTTCTTTGATTATTACTCTAAGGATGATGACAGAGTCTTTTAAATGACTGGATTTGCTCTGAATCTACAAGAACTACATTGATTTTATTTGCTTAGGGAATTTCTTTTCCTAAGAGAAATGTATTTGTGTATCAAAGCAGAAACGAAACAGAGGAGGTCAAATGAATTAAATTCAAAGTTTGTTTTCAATATGTACCTTAAAAATAAGTAGAAGTTTAATGATTTATTTTGTTTTCATTTTCAGATTCTCAGAATAGCCTTCTCTCTCAATCCCTTGTAGCTAAGGGCCTATTTTCCAATTTTCTGTGTATCCCGCAAAAGAGAAAAAAAAATCATATTATATATATGAACATTGTCCAAAGGTGACTGTGAGATATATTTAGCAGTATTATAATGAGGTCATTATTATGAGAACAGAGAGAACTGAAAATAAAAAGTACTGTCAACATAGTAGAAGTACTTTCAACAATTACCTTTTTTTCAAGTTGTTTGATCTGCTGAGTGTTGCATGAGGTGATATTGAATCTATGAGAAAAACATGTTGTGAGAGTTTTTTCCCCTTAAATGTGGGGGACACCACGAGATAATGTAAGTCAAAAATGACAGTGAACATTTGGATAGCTTTAAAACTAAGCTGAATTTAAACTTAGAAATAGATAAAATATATCTTTCTAAATTTTTAAAGTGGGGATCTACTTTCTCTTTATCTCTATGTCTTTATTGTATATCTTACTACATACATTTTCATAGATCACATATGTGTGTGTTTGTCATTTCTTCCTTTCAAAATGACTCCACCCATGTCAATTTTCCTTCATTCCTTTATTCTGTGATAACACTTAATGCCTGGATAAGCACAAAGCATTATTGCTGCCTCCTGACTTCCCAGGTGTCACTCTTGACATCAACCAAGATCAAGCCTTCTAAAATACTGTCTTTTTTTTTTAACATCTTTATTGGGGTATAATTGCTTTACAATGGTGTGTTAGTTTCTGCTTTCTAACAAAGTGAATCAGTTATACATATACATATGTTCCCATATCTCTTCCCGCTTGCGTCTCCCTCCCTCCCCCCCTCCCTATCCCACCCCTCCAGGCGGTCACAAAGCACCGAGATGATATCCTTGTGCCATGCGGCTGCTTCCCACTAGCTATCTACCTTACGTTTGTTAGAGTATATATGTCCATGCCTCTCTCTCGCCCTGTCACACCTCACCCTTCCCCCTCCCCATATCCTCAAGTCCATTCTCCAGTAGGTCTGTATCTTTATGCCTGTCTTACCCCTAGGTTCTTCATGACATCTTTTTTTTCTTAAATTCCATATATATGTGTTAGCATATGGTATTTGTCTTTCTCTTTCTGACTTACTTCACTCTGTATGACAGACTCTAGGTCTATCCACCTCATTACAAATAGCTCAATTTCGTTTCTTTTTATGGCTGAGTAATATTCCATTGTATATATGTGCCACATCTTCTTTATCCATTCATCCAATCATGGGCACTTAGGTTGCTGTCATCTCCGGGCTATTGTAAATAGAGCTGCAATGAACATTTTCGTACATGACTCTTTTTGAATTTTGGATTTCTCAGGGTATATGCCCAGTAGTGGGATTGCTGGGTCATATGGTAGTTCTATTTGTAGTTTTTTAAGGAACCTCCATACTGTTCTCCATAGTGGCTGAACCAATTCACATTCCCACCAGCAGTGCAAGAGTGTTCCCTTTTCTCCACACCCTCTCCAGCATTTATTGTTTCTAGATTTTTTGATGATGGCCATTCTGACTGGTGTGAGATGATATCTCATTGTAGTTTTGATTTGCATTTCTCTAATGATTAATGATGTTGAGCATTCTTTCATGTGTTTGTTGGCAGTCTGTATATCTTCTTTGGAGAAATGTCTATTTAGGTCTTCTGCCCATTTTTGGATTGGGTTGTTTATTTTTTTGTTATTGAGCTGCATGAGCTGCCTGTAAATTTTAGAGATTAATCCTTTGTCAGTTGATTCATTTGCAAATATTTTCTCCCATTCTGAGGGCTGTCTTTTGGTCTTGTTTATGGTTTCCTTTGCTGTGCAAAAGCTTTGAAGTTTCATTAGGTCCCATTTGTTTATTTTTGTTTTTATCTCCATTACTCTAGGAGATGGGTCAAGAAGGATCTTGCTGTGATTTATGTCATAGAGTGTTCTGCCTATGTTTTCCTCTAAGAGTTTGATAGTTTCTGGCCTTACATTTAGGTCTTTAATCCATTTTGAGCTTATTTTTGTGTATGGTGTTAGGGAGTGATCTAATCTCATACTTTTACATGTACCTGTCCAGTTTTCCCAGCACCACTTATTGAAGAGGCTGTCCTTTCTCCACTGTATATTCCTGCCACCTTTATCAAAGATAAGGTGACCATATGTGCATGGGTTTATCTCTGGGCTTTCTATCCTATTCCATTGATCTATCTTTCTGTTTTTGTGCCAGTACCATACTGTCTTGATTACTGTAGCTTTGTAGTATAGTCTGAAGTCAGGCAGCCTGATTCCTCCAGCTCCATTTTTTGTTCTCAAGATTGCTTTGGCTATTCGGGGTCTTTTGTGTTTCCATACAAATTGTGAAATTTTTTGTTCTAGTTCTGTGAAAAATGCCAGTGGTAGTTTGATAGGGATTGCATTGAATCTATAGATTGCTTTGGGAAGTAGAGTCATTTTCACAATGTTGATTCTTCCAATCCAAGAACATGGTATATCTCTCCATCTGTTTGTATCATCTTTAATTTCTTTCATCAGTGTCTTATAATTTTCTGCATACAGGTCTTTTGTCTCCTTAGGTAGGTTTATTCCTAGATATTTTATTCTTTTTGTTGCAATGGTAAATGGGAGTGTTTTCTTGATTTCACTTTCAGATTTTTCATCATTAGTATATAGGAATGCCAGAGATTTCTGTGCATTAATTTTGTATCCTGCTACTTTACCAAATTCATTGATTAGCTCTAGTAGTTTTCTGGTAGCATCTTTAGGATTCTCTATGTATAGTATCATGTCATCTGCAAACAGTGACAGCTTTACTTCTTCTTTTCCGATTTGGATTCCTTTTATTTCCTTTTCTTCTCTGATTGCTGTGGCTAAAACTTCCAAAACTATGTTGAATAAGAGTGGTGAGAGTGGGCAACCTTGTCTTGTTCCTGACCTTAGTGGAAATGCTTTCAGTTTTTCGCCATTGAGGATGATGTTGGCTGTGGGCTTGTCATATACGGCCTTTATTATATTGAGGAAAGTTCCCTCTACACCTACTTTCTGCAGGGTTTTTATCATAAATGGGTGTTGAATTTTGTCAAAAGCTTTTTGTGCATTTCTAAGAATTTGTCTATTTCTTCTAGGTTGTCATTTTTATTGGCATAGAGTTGCTTGTAGTAATCCCTCATGATTTTTTTATTTCTGCAGTGTCAGTTGTTACTTCTCCTTTTTCATTTCTGATTCTATTGATTTGAGTCTTCTCCCTTTTTTTCTTGATGAGTCTGGCTAATAGTTTATCTATTTTGTTTATCTTCTCAAAGAACCAGCTTTTAGTTTTATTGATCTTTGCTATTGTTTCCTTCATTTCTTTTTCATTTATTTCTGATCTGATTTTTATGACTTCTTTCCTTCTGCTATAAAATACTGTTTTTATAGTAACATCCCTTGCTCAAGAATCATAAATTGTCCTCTACTGCCACTCCAATGGGAAAAAAGCACTGACATAGGAATCAGATGGTAGCTCCAACATCCGTACAATAATAAGCCTTCTCTACTATAAAAATGAATAATGATAATATTTACCTTACAAAGTTGTTAAAAATGGTTTTGTTTAAAGGACCAAAAACAATAAGTATCTCAAAGCAGTTTTAAAATTGTAGAGCACTACACAGATAGAATAGTATACTATGTAAGTTCCAAGGTTTCTCATAAATGGACCACCACCTACCTGTCTAACCTTATTTCCCATCACTGATGTATAGGCATAGTCTGCTCTAAGTAAATTAAACTCTCTGTCCTAACATGTCATATTGATCCCTATCTTTATTCCTGCTTGTCCATTCTATCTGCTCACTTCTCCCCCTTTAACCCTACCTGACTGCCCAGGAAAACTCTTCATTCTATCCTGACCTCCTGCTATATGTATCTTCATGTCCTACTACATGGATTAGATTTACAGTCTAAAGGCAGTTTGTGAACACACAGTAGGTATGCAGTAAATAGTTGTCAATGGGTTTGGTTTTTGTGTCAACTCTCTTTCCTTCCTCTGAATGCTATGGCATTATTTGTTAGCTTGAGAAGACAAAGGAAACTAATTAAAGTCACTTATGATAGTTAATTTTATGTGGCAATTTGACTGGGCCACAGGTATTTGGTGAGATATTATTTTGAATATTCTTGTGACAGTGTTTGGATGAGATTCATATTTGGATCAGTAGACTGAATAAAGCAGACTGCCCTCCCTAATGTGGATGGGCCTCATCCAATCAGTTGAAAGTCTAAATAGAACAAAGAGGCTGAGTAAGAGGAAACTTCTTCTGCCTGGCTTTGTACTGAGATATCAGTTTTTCCTGTCTTCAAACCTGAACTGAAAGATTAACTCTTCCTGGGTATGAAGCCCACTGGCCTAAGGACTGGAACTAGGCTTTAGCTCTCCTGAGTCTCTAACTTGCTTACTCACCCTGCAGATCTTGCGCCTTTTCAGTCTCCATGACGGCATGAGCAAATTCCTTATAATAATAAATTCGTATATATATATATATAGGTCCCTTAGGATGCTTCTTGTCAGTATCTTTTTCAAATACAAACTACTTACTCTTAAATCTCCATGCAAACAAAACAAGACAAAACAAAACAAAACAACAAACCAAGACCAACCAAACAAAAAAGAATGAAAGAAAAATCAAATGGTTAAAAGACCTACAATTAAGCTATACTCTAGGGAGGATACATACAAGAACTTAAAAAAAAAAAAAACCCAGAAAATTAGCTATAAGCATGAATAACAATATTCTATCTAATTTAAATTTGAGAGAAAGAAATACTTTAAGACACTCATTCACAAAGCCCAAGGAATAAACATTTAGTTACAGTGGGCATATTAAGATATGAGTATGTACTAGCCTACTCTCTCTGAAGATACTTTGAGAGTATGTGCATAATGTATACATTCAACTTGTTTTTAAAAAATGAAATATCACTCACGAGAAATCTTAAAATATGATTATTTCCATCCCACTAACTTGAACAGTTTAATATACATTCCCATCTTGATCTCAAGTGTTGTCTTTCTAGTGGCATTCTTGTACTTTGATTGTAATAAAATTTGAAGCAGAGGCTTACGTTTTAAAGGGAACAGTAGATTATAGTATCATTATTACTATTTTACTTCATCTCTCTATTGCACCGAGCCCTTGATTTATATAGCTTCCAATGTGCTTTGCACTGTATTTTGCAGTTTTGCCTTAGGTCACTGGACTGAACACAGGCTCCATAAAGTCAGGGTCCTTTCTGGTTTTGCTTGCCTTATATTTTCAGCGTTTAAAATAGTGCCCAGCCTATTGTAAAACATCAAAAAATTTTACGGGTGAATACATGGCAAAATAGTGTGCCAAAAGAATTCAGCAGAGTCTGTTCAGGCAGATTTCCACTAGAAGATAAGATCTGAGTAAAATCTTAATTTGTAAAATTTTGCTACACTACCTAAACTTTACAGGTAATATTAAGATAAAGATAAAGGTTTCTAAATACACCTAAAGCAATACATATATGTATATTTTTAATACATATATATTTATCAGAAGAAAATTAATGGAATCAGTTACCTTAAGTGAAACTTTTTTTTTATAATATAGAATCTCATTAAGAACAGAACAATTCCCGTTAACTGTTAAATATAAAACATGTCATATTTAGCACTGATAATTTAAGAGAATTTCCAATAATTCCACTGTCATTTTTAAAAGAGAACTTATGCCCTTTTGTGGTAAAAACAACAACAAAAAGTTTCTGAAACTGTGTGATTCCGGGGCAGAGAGGAAGAAAGCAAACAAACTTTAGAAGTTCCTCATTGCCTATGTTTGATATAAATTTGCAGGTTTCATAGCAGCATTTCTAACCTGGGTGGAAAGTAATGAAGATTTTTCCTATATCAAACAAGTCAAATATGTAAAAATGTAAATGACTGAAAAATTCAATTAAAGTGTAGAGAAGAAGTACAGTACTTTAAAAAAATTAAAGTAAAATCTGCATGAGTATGTCTGGTGGTTAGATTTTTAAGGTATGGTATTTCTTAATGGTTGTCTTGCTAACTCTTTTTTAATGTAGCTCCTGAAGAATAATGGAAAAATTCCAATTGTCCACTTCTTACCTATTTACATATTTTAACTTCTTGATTATCCAATTTCTTGGATGTTTCTATCTGCTTTCTTATTTCATAGAGTGAAATTCTCGTCTTTGTTGTTTGCTTTTATTCTTTTCTAGACGCCCTCCCTCCCTTTCATTGTGTCTTGTACAAAAGAAATGTATATAGTTGTAATAATTATGTTGTGTATTTTGATTTATACATTACCTTCTATCCTCTGGTACATTCATTGACTAAAGCCTTGTATATAGTAAGATCTTCGTGTGGTGCTTTTTTATTCAACTAAAATAAAGATCTCAGTTTCCTCACTTGTAAGGTAAGGTGGAGTGGATCTTTAATCACAGAATACATCTGCCCCATTCTTCCAACAAATCAGCTTTCCATATTTAACAAGCATGGCAGCACCGGTCACTGAACTACCCAGGCCCCAAATGGGAATTTCAACTTTGGTTTCTTCCCTTCTGTTTCCTATACCCTAGAGCCAAGTAATCCCCAATCCCTGTATATTCTGTTTCCTAAATAATTCTTGAATAAATCCATTTCTTTCCATTTCCTATCTTGTTTATTCCAATCCATTTTCCAACAAAAAAGCCATGTTAACCATAACTTGAAACTCCTGCATATTTCCCCTTCCTGTGTGATAAGGTATAAGCTCTAACATACCCTAAGAGGACATTTTAGACTCTGGCTCCAGTCTTCCTCCTTCATCTTGGATTTCCCCATCACTCTCTTCCCTGACCCACAGCTCTACTCTCCAGCTATGTTGAATTTCTTTCAGCTCCTTGAACCTGCTCATTCACTTGTGCCAGCGGATTCTTTTTCTTGCTTCCTGGCATTTGCTCTTTTCTCTGTCTGGAGCACTCTTCTCAATTCTTCCTAACTCCTGCTTATCCTTCAGGATTCATCTTAGATGTTATTTCCATGGGCAAATCTTAACTGACTCTCCAAGAGAAGTTCTCTGAAGAACTCTATTCTCGACCCCTTCATGGTCCTTACACATTATTTTTAAGTGGGTAGTCCACCATACTGCCATTTTTTTAGAAGGAAATTTTTGTTCATTATTTTGTCTCCAATACCTAGCATAGTACATTACTATGATAAGCACTAATAAAACATGTTTCAATCAGTGAGTTCATATATTTCCCTTTAGTTTTATTATTTTTACTAGATTGGGCACCTGCTTTTTGTGGGTATGGGGCACTTCTTATTTTTTTCTGTTTCTTCCACTTCCTCTGTCAAAGATAAACGAAGCCAGACAGTAAAGTGGTAAGGACAGACTTTAATCAGTAATATACTATTGCACAGTGAAAAGAGTCTGATGTGAACTGAACTCAAATTCGATTTATATAGAAGTGACTGGTTTTAAAAGGAACGCTTTACACAGAGTTTTAAAAGAAGGAGTGAATAGGGAAGGAAGTGAATGAGGGCTCAGTAGAGTCAAGGAAGTGAAAAATTACAAAAAGCAGGTAGAAATGGACCATTTCACATGGTCCATGTGAAAGCCTTCTGGGTTTGCTAATTGGCGTTTATTACTTATTGAAGTTAATTAAGCTCCTATCCTCCATCAACGCTGAGAGACAGGGGCTCCCTCTTCAGGTGCTGGCTGGAACACAGTAAATTTTGGGGGGCAGCTGTGGGTTTTCTCTGGTCCTGAGCTGTTAGAGAATATGCTACTGTTTAAGCCTTTAAAGGCCAAGGTTTAGCTTTAGTAGAGAGGAGGGCTTGGAGGAGCTTGGCTAGAGTTTGGTCAAGGAGACAACCTTTGTCTCTTCTTTGACTAATTTTTAAAATCTCCTCTTTTTAATTTTATTTCGCTTTTGCTAACTCTTCCATCCAATGGAATTAAAATGTATTAAATAAATCTTAATATTTAATATAAATTTAACACACCTATATTAGCTTACACTGATTATGCATGTAGAATTTGGAATTGAAAGTTGAAAAGAACTGGTACTAAAAATTGATTTCTAATACTGGTGCTGTTGCCCCCAAATAGCGGCTTATGTATCTGGTTTATGTCTATTCCTGAAAAGCCCTTGCTGGCCTTTCCTAAAGTGACTCTCATATTCCTTTTCTGAAGTGAGTAGTCAGTCTTACCATTTTTTTCTGCTCTTATCTTACTCTACGGTAAGGATTACAATCTTACATCTTGCATTTCTGACATCTACATGTCTTCGTTATTTCACTAACTCAGAAAGGGCAGGTAATAAATCTTTCTTTATAGTAAGCGTTTTTTTCACTCCAAGCTCAAAGAAGGAAGTTTTAGGGAGCATGAAATAAATGTTATCAGTCAAACCGAACAGACTCCTTAAGCCAGGAAGTTCTTTCCTTCTCTTATATTTATTGTCCTATCCCGATCAAGGACAAAATAATCTATGAATAAATTAAGTAGCTCAAGATTGTTTTTTGAATATTTGATCCACTCACTAAATCGTGTAGTTTATTACTAGTATAGTTGTTCTTCAATTCTCCTTTCTGACTCCATTTTTTGGTTTATAAATAAACATACAAGGGCTTTCAAATAACTCAATTAATTTCTTACAGTTTAATATAGCCCTCTTTATGATATGTCTATTTGCTAAAGCTGTATGGTCCAAGATGATATTTTAAAATTCTACATAAAGAGCTATGTTGTAAAATCACCTAAGATCTGTTCTTAAGAATGCCAGTTAGCGGGGACGTTATACCTGTGAGGGGCATATGGGGAATGTCTGTAACTTTCTCTAAATCTTGCTTTAAAAATTGTCTGTAAAAAAGAAAAAGAAAAGTTCCAGTTAGGTCTTTGCTATTATTCATATTCTGATAGTGCAGAAAGGGAAATAGGGAGGCAACTGGTCAGTTGTTGTTTATACCAATTGACAATAATCTCCTTCACCATAAAAGGGTTAAGAATAATTTGTTTTAAAGAGTAGAATAGTGGTTGCCAGAGGCTGGGAAATGGGGGAGATGGGGAGATGTTGATCAAAGCGTAGAAGCTTCCAGTTACAGGATGAGTAAGTTCTAGGCATCTCATGTACAGCATAGTGACTATAGTCAACAATACTTTATTATATACTTGAAGGTTGCCAAGAGAGTAGATCTTAAATGTTCTCACCACACACACACAAATGGGAATTATGTGATGTGATGGAGATGTTAACTAACCTTATTATGGCAATCGTTTCTTAATAAATATGTGTATCAAATCACCACATTGTACATACTTTAAACTTATATGAAGTTATATCTCAATTATATCTCAATAAAGCTGGAAGAAAGAATAATCTGCTTCATCTCTAAATTCACAGTGAGTATAAGTAAAGGTTTTAATACAGAAAGGAAGAGAAGGGAAGGAAGTTGACAGATTTTTTCAAGGCAACCAATAACTTCAAGTAAGTATTTTATCATTATTTGATTAAGCTTCCAACAGCTTATGGATGCTACCATTTTATCTCTGGGACACTGTTACCTTTGTAGATAAATGCTTGTTTTTCAGAAAACAGAGAAATAATATCTTTAATGTAAAAATGCCTTGCTACTCTTACAGGGCTTAAAATAGGGTGAGAGCTTATAGGGGAATGTCAGGTAAAGGAAGAGTTTTGTTTTGTTTTGTTTTGTTTGGCTGCACCATGCAGGCTTGTAGGATCTTAGTTCCTTGACTGGGGATTGAATGCAGGCCCTTGCCCGCAGTGAGAACACAGAGTCTTAACCACTAAACTGCCAGGGAATTCCCAAAGGAAGAGTTCTTGTTTCTAGAGAAAGGTATTACTTTTAGACAAAGTTTTCTTGGAGAAATGAATCCAAAAAGCATTGAAGAGAAAATTTCTTTTGCAATACAATCCCCAAACTATTCCTTACCAAATTCATAAAAGATGGTTGCAAATTGCATGCAGTCATACATATATAAGATTACACTTGAAATAATTTGGGTTTAATAAGATCAGGGAAACAAAGTAGGTTTATATTCAAGAAAAAGAATTTCATATAAAATCAAAGAACTCATATTTAAAATTACCACTAGAGGGCAGAAAACAAGGGGAAAAGGATAAATAACTGGGTTTCTACAATCCAAAATTTTAAACTCCTGGAATCTCTGAAAACAACTGTAATAATAACAACAGTTAACATTTATGAGGTACCTACCATGTACTAGGCCCAATTTTAAGATATGTATGTGAAATATGAATATATATATGAAATTAACTCATTTAATTTCACAACAACACTATGAGATAGGTATCTGGTAGATGGGGGAAACTGAGGTTAAATTGAGTAGTGCAAGGTCATGTAGTAACTCAAAGGTATCACTGGATTCAAATCCAGGCAGTTTTACTTCCAAGACTGTACACATACTCACTACCTTTCCTCATGGGTGACAATCTCTTTTTTTGTGTGTGTACTTTATTACAGTTATCCTCTGAACTGTGAGAGCAAGTAGTTTTTTTCTAGCATATGTTTCCTAACTTGCTTCTACTGTGTTATCTGGCAAGCCACGAATTTGGTGGCTGGCCTCAAATATACACCTTAGAGGTCTAAAAATGTGTTTTATTAATGCTGCGAACTGCCAACACTATTAAGTTTTCTGGATAATCTGAACTAATAAGCAGGGCCTGTGATGGTAACTTTAACAGTGTCAGGGGGAGGCTGACCCCAGAATGGAAGAGTAGCTGTATTAACCAAACACAGCAGAGTGATACAGGACAGTGCTGGAGCTCTCCTGGTAGACACTGAATGATACCAGGTATAGAAAGACCAGAGACCCCAGCTTGTCCTTAAGCCATACTGGTGCTATGTGGAGAAGGGTGCAAATTAAAATAGAACAGTTGAGCCTTGATTGTTAAACCACAAGCTCTCTGTACTCATCCCATTTCTAAACTCACCAGTCAACTGCAAGTTAGGGCCTAAATTTCAAAACTGCCCTGAGCACATATGACTTGTCAAGGTAGCTGATTCTCCAATACCAATGCCCAGGAAAAATTAGGAAACTGTCATATCGGTGTTATAAAAGAAAGCCAATAAACTAAAACCTAAAGTCAGCGGGATTAAGGGACCAGGCAGAATAAGGGTCTAAAATATGCATGGTCAATATTTTCAAGGAGATGCTATCGTATTTTCATTCAAAATTCAATGAGGCAGGTTTGGAGGAACTTAGCAATTATATTCAAAAATATACATGGAAGAATAAAGGTCCATGAATAATTTAGTCATTTTTATCTAAAGAAAAGCAAAGAATGGGAACACATCCTGCTAGATACAAGACATAGTACAAAGCCATAATAATGATATGATAATAATAAAACCAGTGCAGAATTCATCACAGATAGAAAGACCACAGAACAATGGCAAGCTCAGGAATATATATACACACATAAAGCACATATATGAATTTTCTATATGATAATGTTGAACTATAAGTGAGTGTAAAAATGATAGATTGTTTGGTAGATGGCATTAGGAAACTGATATAATTCAAGAAAATTAAGTTGGAGCCATACCTTATACCATAAATAAGCTACCCCAGGTGTGTTTCAACATTATAATGAAAAGTAAAATTTAAAAAGTAAGAAAAAATTCAGAAGAATATATATGTTGTCTTGGGGCAGTAGAAAATCATATTAATTAAAACTCTAGGGACTTCCCTGGTGGTCCAGCGGCTAAGGCTCCACACTCCCAATGCAGAGGGCCTGGGTTCTATCCCTGGTCAGGGAACTAGATCCCACATGCCTCAACTAAGAGTTCACATGCTGCAATTAAAGTTCCGACATGCTGCAACTAAAAGATCCCTCATGCTGTAACAAAGATCCTGCATGCCGCAATGAAGATCCTGTGTGCTGCAACTAAGACCTGGTGAAGCCAAATAAATAAATAAATATTAAAAAAATAATAATAACAACTCAAGGAGGACAAACCACAAAGGAAAGAAAGAGTTTGAGAGAGAGAGAGAATATGGATTTGATTACATTAAATTAAAGAGCTATTTTAATGAGGAAGAAACAGAGACAAAGTTAATAAGTGGTTAATAAACTAGGAGAAGAGTTGCAATGTGTGAAATAATCTAGGGATTGGCATCTAGAATATGCAAGAAATTCTTGAAAATCAACACAAAAAAGACAGGTATTCCAGTTTTTTAAAAATGGGCAAAGGAGAATAAGAGACAATTTCCATCCAGAGAAAACTACACAGCTAAGAATTCTGTGGAGAGTTGGTCAACTTTCCCTGTAAACAAAGATGGGTAAAGTAAATCAACAACGAGATATGACTTCACCCATTAGTTTGGCAAAATGTTGAGAGCTGGATATCACCAAGTATCGGTAAAGCAATGGAAAAGGGAGTGTAAACCTGTGTAACCATTGCAGAGACCAAACAGAGTGGAATTAAAACTGTATAATTTATGCCCTCGTAATCCTACTCCTGGGAGTTTCCCAGAGAACCTTCTACCCAGATCCATAAGGAGACATGTACGAAAACATGTGTTCATTACAACACTGTTTTGAAAGCAAGAAGTATGTTACAACCTTGCTGTTCTTACCAGGAGAATAAATTTAAAAAATGATCAAGGCGGGCTTCCCTGGTGGCGTAGTGATTGAGAGTCCGCCTGCCGATGCAGGGGACACGGGTTCGTGCCCCGGTCCAGGAGGATCCCACATGCCGTGGAGCGGCTGGGCCCGTGAGCCATGGCCGCTGAGCCTGTGGGTCCGGAGCCTGTGCTCTGCAACGGGAGAGGTCACAGCAGTGAGAGGCCCGCGTACCACAAAGAAAAACAAACAAACAAACAAACAAACAAAAAATGATCAAGGCATACTAGGAGTAACAGTGTGGCAGAGAGAAGCACTGAGCTAGATGTATTTGAAGAGCATGGATAGATTTTTAAATAATGTTAACAGAAAAAAGTAAAAAACAGCCAGACTGGAACTTCCCTGGTGGTCCAGTGGTTGAGAATCTGTCTTGCAATGCAGGGCACGCCAGTTTGATCCCTGGTCAGGGAAATAAGATCCCACATGCTGCGAGGCAACTAAGCCTACGCGCCATAACTAGAGAGAGGCCCAAGCACCACAACGAAGTGAAGAGCCCACACGCCGCAACGAAAGATCCTGCATGCCGCAACTGAGACCAGATGCAACCAAAAATTAAATAAATATTAAAAAAAACAACAGCCAGACCGATAGAATACAATCATTTAGTTAATAAATTCAAAACACCTACACTCCCCAAATACAATACAATTTTCAGAGAATAGGGGAGAAAAAACTATTTTCCCTCTACCCATCTTAGGTTCATTGGCTGGGCCCTATAAATTAGACTAACAAAATACAGATTAGCAAGAGAAAAGCAGAAGTTTATTAATGTATGCATTGTGCATACATATGGGAGCTACCAGTGATGAGTATCTTGGAGGAGGTGGTTAGAACTTGCGTTTATATAGCACCTTAACAAAAGAACAATACATTTTTAGAGAAGTGACAAGAAAAAAGCAAAGGACTTTGAGCTTCTAGGGGCACGAATTGTGGGAAGGCAAATATTTTGGGACAAATCATGGTAGATAATGCCTCTTATGGCAAGGTTTGCTAAGTAGATTCTTCTGGTGCTGTCTTCAGGCTGATAAGAGTTTAGAGTTGTCTCCTGTGAGTAACTGCTTTTCTTCCTGGTACAGAGGGAGGGGGAGATGTGTTTATAAGTTTATGTCCCACTTTTAGGCAAATAAAGGGAAAGTAGAGAGCTATTCTTCTATTTGCTTCTTCTCAGTTACCTTTAGCTCAAAACAATCCTTATGCAAAGTGGCGCATTTTGGAGTGGCATATTCTGCTGCCCTTCAAGGGTAATTTAAGACCAGATATCCAGCAAAGTGCTTAGGTGGTGAGGTGCGAAAGGTGATAAAGGCAGGACCCAGAGCTAATAGGAAAAAGTTAATACAGACCAAGAGAAGGCCTTTTCTGTGCTGATAATACTTTTCAGAGTAAAATTAACTCAATTTCCTGCAACTGAGTTTTTAAAAAGTAAGAAAAATACAGCAGTTTGAAAAAGGGATATGGAAATCTCTAGAAAAAGAATTTCATTTTTATAGGTAAGTAAATTCACATTGCTATGTTTATAAATTATAGAATATTTCCAATATATTTTGAAACACTGTTACTGTTGAGGAAGTACTTTGAACAGGAAATTTTCTCATGTCTTTTAATAAAAATATTTATATTTGAGGTACTGGGCAGAAGGGGCCTTAGATTATGAGCCAAGAGCAAGATGGTCTGTATGCCTGTGAGAAGCCAGAGAGCACAGAAGACACCGTGGAGATGTTCTTTTCTGTAGTACAATTTCAAAGTCAGTAGATGATATCTGACTTACAAAAATTCATAAGAGGAAATCAAGGGTAGGAAAAAAGGGAAGGAACCAATTCATAAAAAAACAAGACAAACATTTCAAATTCCTTGAGTTTTAAGAGAATAAGCTGGTATTCTCACTGCATCAACAGTTCACTGTGATACAAACACTGGCATTTTATATATATATATATTTACATATATATAGAAATATTTATTTCTAAATAGGTGGCAATAAACATATATATATATATATATATATATATATATATACACACACATACACACACACACACATTTTATATATACATGCAAGGTACCTATATGCAAACCCATAAACATTCCTAAGTGACCACTATTTTGTATTCTCAGTATTTTTATCTGTGAAGTAGAATTAGTCACATTCAAATGAATGGTGACTTCTAAGCCACTGAAAGTAAATAAAAAATGAAGTCATGTTTTGGTCTATCATCTCATAGGGAACTAATAGACATTACTACCAGGGACAATGGAAACCTTTACTTCTCTTCCACCTAGTTTTATAATTCAATAGACAATTTCAAGCTGCCCAAGAAAGTATAAAATATTTTTCATCATTGTACTATTTTTATGATTTTATTAAACTATAATTCCTCTAAGATTTGAGGTTTTTATGAATCTTTTATGGAGGTTGCTTATGTTTTTAAAGTTTCCTGTTATCTGATTTTTACAACCTTGTAATAACATAGGCTTATGAAGAGATGGTGTGCTTACTATACTGTGATACAATGGAAGTATGGAATGCATGTATAGTCCATTTCACTTTTTTTAAATCACTTTACACACGTGTCAGTATGTACTGAGCATGGGAAATTAGAAGCATATGTGCACACACACATGCACATAATATTCCCTGCCTTTGTAGAGCTTGCAGTCCAGATGGGGTTTTGACTTTAAACTGAACCAAAAAATCTCAAAAAATCTACCTTCCTGTGACATTTTAACTGCTCAACCTCAGCAGCAAACCAATTAAACTTATTACCTCTTCTACATGAGAGGCTCTTTAAAAATTTCAAGATTCACCAGAACCTTCCTTATACAAGTATTGAGTGCATCCTCAGATCACATTTCATTTCCACCAAGACCCTCTTAAAATGCAATACCCAGAATTGAATTGAGATACTGTCTACCCAAAAAGTTAAATTATTAAGTATGAGAAAACAGATGGTATGCAGTATTTTAAAGCAGCGGGTATGTCAACAACACGTCATTATTGTTGAGGTTTTGTAATGTGTCAATTTGGCGATGCAGAACTACATTTTCCATAATTCTCTTTCTTGTGTGCTAGGGTGAACCACAAGGGAGATACTTGGGAGACTGCAGGCGAAAGGGGAAGCAACAGTTCTTTTGTAGCTCACAAATGTTTTTGATCTGCTGACTCACCTCCTTGAGGTGAAGTAGCAGCTGGGTGGGCCTGCGACTGCTCCAGCTTCCCCTGAATCGGAGGTCAGCTTCATTTACACCTGGGTCAGGTGTGTGTGTTAGCTCTGCGACACAGGACCCGGGAAATTCGGCAGGACACCCTTGTCGCCAAGGTCCCAGGCAACAAAAACTGACGTGACTTTCAGTCTGCCCTCTTGTGGTTCCATTCGTGCTTATGGGCTCCCACTTTCCCTTGATCTCCACTTTACGTCCATCTTCCCTTCCTGCCTACCTGCCTAGTGGACTTCATGCTCCAGCATTAGAATCAGGGACAACCACCTAAGACTGCTTAACCAGCTCCCACATTTGCCCAACTTCCTGTAACAAATTGTATACATTTATCTCCTAGTAGTTCTGCTTCTCTAGCTGAACATATACAATTACTAAGTTTTTATTATTTTCTAATTTAATTTTGAAATAATTCACACACATAGATATATCCCATTTATGAAGCAAAACATTACTGATCCATCTGATGCTGGTGCCCTTATGCTTCCATTACTATTATACTTGCATGGCCTCACGGATGCCGCTTCTCTCTTAGTAACCATTGATCTGAATTTTATGCTTATCATTCCTTGCTTTTCTTAAAGTTTTAATGTATATATTATTTAATTTTGAATATTTTTTGAACTTTAAATGGCAAAATTTTAGGCAGCCATATGACAGTGAGGACTTAAAGATTATTTACTTAAATCTGTACATCTTTTGTTAAAAAATATTTTCTGTATAGGTGTCTTCCATCCCAAACTATATTTTTCTCTTATTAAATGTGATAACATTGATTTTGGACCCTCAACCTAGACTGTTGACATTAGCTTGGATCTTGGTTCAACTCTCTAGCATATCAGATTTCCCACCTGAAGCTTTGCTTTCCCTCAAGTCTTGCTAAGAATATTTTCTCTGTTTTCATTCAAATGATAAAAATATTAAGAGGAGGGCTTCCCTGGTGGCGCAGTGGTTGAGAGTCCGCCTGCCGATGCAGGGTTCGCGGGTTTGTGCCCCGGTCCGGGAGGATCCCACATGCCGCGGAGCGGCTGGGCCCGTGAGCCATGGCCGCTGAGCCTGCGCGTCCGGAGCCTGTGCTCCGCAACGGGAGAGGCCACAACAGTGAGAGGCCCGCGTACCGCCAAAAAATAAAAAATAAAAAAAAATAAGAGGAGAGGCTGAAGGACATTATACAGACATGTGCTAGTATGAGCTTCACCTTCGTTTGGCCTTCTAATTCAATTTATATGTTGCTTTGCTGCGTTACCAAAGTGTTCTCAGGCATCACCCTTATCACACATTGCTGTAATTGTTTATTTACTTATCACTCTCAACAGCCAGACAGTAATATCCTTGGTGACGGGACAAAGACTGATTCAATTTATATTTTCTGTGCAATCACAGTTCTTGCATTAAAGAGGCATTCAGTAATTATTTACTGAATGTTCAAGCTTCATTTAGAAGGATAAAAATGGATTTCAAGAGATGAATAAGGTGGGAAAGGGTGTTTTAGGCAGTGGAAGCAATGAATAGGCAGGGCACGTTGGGCAAAATTGAGGACAAGCTCAGTACTATTAAATTTCCTTTAAGGAATTAATATTATAGAAACATAGGTAGGCAAATAAACCAACCATCAGATTAGGCCTACAGCTGAAGCATCTCCAGAAATTTCCAAAAATACTACAGGAACATGATAGTAGGGACCACTGACTTTTGAAAGAAGTGTTCATATTTTAAAAGGCATAAAATGGGGGCTGTCTTTCTGGTCTTACATCTGTTTTTGAATAGTTTGGTGTGATTTTAAATGGGCTGGATAAACCATCATATTTTTCACTTAAAAAAGAAACTCAGAGCTATGATATTTGAATATTTGCTTTTGTTTTCTTAAGCAAGGATTTCTTTTTTTTTTTTTGCGGTACGCGGGCCTCTCACTGTTGTGGCCTCTCCCGTTGCGGAGCACAGGCTCCGGACGCGCAGGTTCAGCGGCCATGGCTCACGGGCTTAGCCGCTCCGCGGTATGTGGGATCTTCCCGGACCAGGGCATGAACCCGTGTCCCCTGCATCGGCAGGGGGACTCTCAACCCCTGCGCCACCAGGGAAGTCCCTAAGCAAGGATTTCTTGATACTGACTTCTTCGTTCTTTGTTTTCTCTCTTCCATCTTACATCAGTGATTTTTGTCCTTGTAATATGGTGGAAGGGAGAAAGAGGGTGGGGAGGAAGGAGAAAGTTGGAGGAAGGAAGGGAGAGAGGGAAGGAGGGTAGGAAAAGGGTTATAGGTTTTTCTTCCCAAAGATTCTAATTCAGTAGATCTGAATTGGGTTGTACTGTGAAACTGTAGTTTTAGACATTTCCAGAATTGATGGTGATATGCAACTCAGGTTGAGAACCATCATCTAAGGGGTATGACAATGAACTGATAGAAAAGTGAGCACAACCACAAAAAAATCATCTATAATATGAGTCTAGTGTAAGATACTGATCCACCATTAGAATATTAGTGACACCTATAGTTAGGATTGCATCAACAAATAGCTGCCCTGGTTCTCGGTCACATTCTGCTGCTCTCACCCTGGATCACCTGTAAATCAAACATCAGTAAATTTTCTGACTTGATCCACATGCAAAAAACTGTCCGTTTTCTTAAAAAGATGTTGATATCTTATTTTCAGAATTTCTCAATATTTCATCTGCAATTAGGATAATTTTGAGGCATCAAGAGTTTTTCAATTACATTTCTATTTCTCTTCTGTATTAATTAGATTATAGGTTTATAAATTCAATAATATATATGAGAGAAATATAGCAACAAGGATTGCGTGTAAGAAAATACAAATTATAGAGACTGGGTGGGTATGGAGTGTTTACGGCAAGAAGGATCTCTCCAAAGGAAAAAAGATGCCTCAAAATTGGAAGCTCATCTCCATCAAGCTCATTCTCACATCAAGAATTACCTGGAATATTATTCCAAATTATTCCATAACAAAATATGGGAGACAGGAAAAGCCTAAGAAAAACAACTACACAGAATCAGAAGCCATAATAAATTTCAAAGTCAAGCTGTCATGAATATAATATAGAAGTATTAAGGGAGAACATTATCTATTCAGAGTACAGATTTTTAAACCAAATTAACTACAATTGATTACAATGTTAAAACTGGACTTTGCTGCAGTAGTTATATTTTGAGACACCTTGATTTTTCAGAGGTTTAAAGTTATTTTCTAGTAAAATATCTTTAAAAATCAACCAGTATCAGAGCTTCAGTGATGTGTAGTTTTCAAACTACAGTGCATTTCTGGTTTGTCTTTTTTTTTACTACATAGTTTAATTTGAGAAAGATAGGGATTGAAATAAGCTTAGGTTTGATCCTAGACTGAGAAAACTGGAGTTTACATGGAACAGCCACTGCTATTTGACAGGATTATGTTGCTATTTTAATACCACTAATAAGTTCATATACAAAAAAGTTCTGATTATTTATAAGTTGTATATATAGTTTCATATTTCAAAGGGTAATAAACATTAAATTTTACTTTTTCATGGAATATTTGGACTTTAGTCAAATATTCTGACTTTAATCACATATTTTGGGGATACAGATTTATTAAACTGAAAATTTTTTGTTATATATATGAATTTGATATAATATATATGAATGTGTATATATATATATATATATATATATATATATATATATATATATAAATCTATATAGGGGTGTGTGTGTGATTTGAACTGAATATATGTATTTTAAGCCCATCTTGTTTGCTTCCATTCCCTGAGAGCACTACTTTTATTATTTGAGAGTTTCTGAATATTCTTTTCTGCAGATAAAATAGAATTAAGGAAAAAAATCTAGACAAAATATTTAACAAGTGTTTTAGATGATTAATTATAATAATTCAGGGCAATAAAGGATATTAAACAGATAACTATTCCTAGTCATGCTAAAAGTCTAATGGTATGTCTAATGGTATAAAATTTTTATAATGTATGTATAATGTTGATGAAATTCCTCATTAGATGAGAATATAGAGAAAAATACCATTTTATAGTCCAAGTCCATTTATATGCAATGCAGAATGTAGCAGTAGAGCTATCTGATAAATATATGTAATATTTAAAGGTAAATATTATAATTTTCATAAAATATTTTTGCATTTACTCTCCTTGAAATTGGTAGTAGATATGTAAGGTAAGATCCTACTTAATAGACAGTAATCAGTACCTCCATATACTATATGCACGCATGCACGCACGCGTGCGCACACACACACACACCAATACATATTTAGGATGAGTCTCTATTTGGAACTTTTGGAAGTATAAATTTTAGAGAAAAATTTGGCTATTGCTGTCAAATAAACAATAACTCCGAATGTAGAGATGCTAACCCAGTCAAGTACTAACTCTTAAAAATATATGTAAAGTTGGTGGAATGGCTGAAGTTGTGGAAGAAAGCAAATTCACCCAAGGAGTTTCTTTAGTAACAGATTGGCAAGAGTCCATCTTCTCTTCTGCCTTTCTCTTGATGTTACTTACCTGTCTCCCCATCTATAAACTTGAGTTGATTAGAGAAGTGAAACTGAAAGACAGATGTCTAGAATTTCAGTTCCTTGAGGAGCAATGATATCTGATCTCACACTACTCCACTTCAAAGATAAATGGCTTTGTTAAAATAGGAAACATAGGTAATATAATGCCACTGATGGGTACGATCAGTTGTTTGAAAATACTCTAGAAATTGCAAAATACTGTAGCTTTTAAGATGAGATAGGAGAAAATTAAAAAAAAAAGAACTTTGCTATGTATTTATAGTTATTTCTGATAATATTTTAAAGTAAAAATGATTATTTAACTTTAAATATAAAACTCTTTATGGCTTCTAAAGTTTAATTGTATTATATTGATATAATCATTTTTATTGAGGTATAGTTGATGTATAACAGACTCATCTATTCAGGAAAATAATTAAATATTGAAATGTAAGGTACATTTATTATTTGTACATTATAATTCTTTAAAGACTAATCTACCAAGTAATCTTCATTAATAAATACGATGTGTGGAAGAATGGATCACCTTTGAAATCAATACATGTAAACTATGAGCCCTCATCATACACTGAAAATGACATAGAAGGAAACATAGGGCAAACCTTAGTTCCTTCATGTGTCAGTCCTTCCTTACTCATCAGTAAGTTGAAGGTAGAGAGTAGGTATAATGTGCATGTGTCAAAAAGCAAAATAAAAACAGCTGAGTTACTTTTGAGCAGCATTTTCATTCACTTGGTAAGAACCAAATATATACTTATATATAAGCTATGAAATATGAATTGTGTAATTTCAGTGATTCTGCAAATGAGTTAAATGCTCTTATATTTACATCTAATCTGGTATTGCATAATCTAACGACGAATGGTAAAATTCTTTCTAATAATTAAAAAAAATTTTTTTTCTTTACTTAGAATACCATTACATAGGAAATAAAAAAGACATGATAAGTCAAGGGAGAGACCACAGAAGAAAGTTAAAAACTTTATAGTTTAGTATTGGTAATGGAACCTCTTCCTGCTTTTTGAACAAGAGGCCCACATTTGCATTTTGCATTGGGTTCTGCAAATTATGGAGCTATCTCTGCCCAGTTTAACGAGGCCCTGGAGAGGATACCACAGTGGCACAGAGGTCAGTGATTCCGCCTCGCAGGTGCTGCAGCAGATACTTTGACCACCCTTCCTGGCTCCACTATTGTGGCAAATCTCTCCAGATTCTCTTTGCAAGCTTGCTGGGGCCAACTCACTCAGACTCACACCATTGCCCTGGCCTGCCCTGTTAACTTGCTTTGCCAACCATGGGGCCAGCATTTCTAAAATGTTTTTTTCACAGCATTGCCAAGACAATAGAGCTCTTTTCCTTTGCCTAAGGAGCCTGGCTGAGCCACAAACAGATGGAGAATGTAATTCATCCCCTCGAAGGTCTGAAAGATACAAAGAACCTGCAGTACTTGCTCGGCACCTGGCTCCTCCATTGGACCCCGTGATCTGAATGAACCTGCTGGTTACTTTTCCGGCTGTCTCTGTGCCAGTGACTTTGCTGATGGCTCTATCTGTCCTTTTTATTTCTAATCCATGCAGAAGCTCATTATAGAAGCCATGAACTGAGATCTATGGTGTTTGGAGTCTAGAAAAGGAGGCTGAGAAACTGCAGTAGACTTTACTTTCTTACACAGACTTTTAAGACTAAGCCTAATCCACCTATATATTGTCTCAAATGCATCCCATCCCACTTTTTTTCAAGTGGAGGCTTTATCTTTTTTACTGATTTATTAGTATTCTTTTTTTTTTTTTTTTTTTGGCAGTTCGCGGGCCTCTCACTGTTGTGGCCTCTCCCATTGCGGAGCACAGGCTCCGGATGCACAGGCT
>NW_006798666.1:1460780-1467993 GCF_000442215.2 Lipotes vexillifer | reverse complement strand
GGGATCTTCCCGGAACGGGGCACGAACCCGTGTCCCTTGCATCGGCAGGCGGACTCTCAATCACTGCGCCACCAGGGAAGCCCAGTATTCTTTTAATATTAAGGGTATTAATGCTTTGTAGATGATACACTGTACATATTTTCTCCCAATCTGTATTTCATTTTTCATCATGTAAATGTTTTCTTTTAAATTTTATATAGTTAAAAATTTGTGACTTATTTTGATCTTATTGAATACTTTGGAATTCCTATAGTATTCTGCTGTTAAATATATATTTTTGTTGTTGCTAGATACCCATAATTATACAAACAAAGTTTCCTTCTATTCCTTGCTTACTGAAAGTTTTTGGGTTGTTATTATTTTAATAGAAAAATGGATGTTGACTTCTTATCAAATATCTTTTGAGATGCATAGAGATAACTATATAATTTTCTCCATTAATATAAAATAATAAATTACATGAGTAGTTCCCTAAGGTTGAATTATTCTTTCAAAATATACCCCATTTGACCTTGTGGTGTTATTGCTAAATTGCTATTATGTTATTATTAGTGGTATTGATAAATATTCAGTGTTTACATTATTAGGTCTATATAATATATTTCACAGCTGATAATTTTAGCATATTAGGAATATTTTTGTTTTTTCCCCTCCTTTTGTTTTTCTTGTGTGTGTGTGTGTGTGTGTGTATCTGTTGCTATTTCCCTCCACCACTTATCAGTAGTAGCCTCTAAATACAATTTCCAACAAGGTCAATCACATCAGGTGAACTTAGACATCTCAATTATTTTCCTGGAAACAACCCTCCTGGAGACCCTCTTTTTTTCCTGTCTGAGCTGGTTGTACTCTGGGTCTGAAGCAGAACGGTCATTCTAGGACTCCCCTTTTCTTTCATACTTTGAATTCTTTGTCTTTTTCTGGCTTGGATCTATTGTTTATGGCTCCCATCTTCCTCTTACTTGATTTGTTGCAGAGGCAGGGGGATGAGAGCCCTCAAAAAGTTACACTACTCTAATCTGAGCTGATGGTGCTCTGTGCCGGTGCTCATTTATCATCCTGGGATCTCCCTTCAATGTCATCCTGATGATTTCTGTTCCTGTATCTCCCCCCACCCCCTTTTTTTTTTTTTTGCAGTACGTGGGCCTCTCACTGTTGTGGCCTCTCCCGTTGTGGAGCACAGTCTCCGGACGCGCAGGCTCAGCGGCCATGGCCCACGGGCCCAGCCGCTCCGCGGCATGTGGGATCTTCCCGGACTGGGGCACGAACCCGTGTCCCCTGCATCGGCAGGCGGACTCTCAACCACTGCGCCACCAGAGAAGCCCTATCTCCCCCTTTAATTTGATTTACTCTCTTGATTTTGAGAAGTTCCTTCTTCAGTAGCTTGCTGAGAAAAAGTATGCATGGGAGATAAATTTTTTGAGACAGTTCATACTTTAACGTGTGTATTTCATTCTCATATTTAATTGACTTTTCAACAGGGTACAGAATTCTAGGTTGTAAATGTTTGTTTTTTTTTTTTTTTTTTGGCTGTGTTGGGTCTTCATTTCTGTGTGAGGGCTTTCTCTAGTTGTGGCAAGCGCGGGGGGGGGGCCACTCTTCATCGCGGTGCGCGGGCCTCTCACCATCGCGGCCTCTCTTGTTGCGGAGCACAGGCTCCAGATGCGCAGGCTTATTAGTTGCGGCTCACGGGCCCAGCCGCTCTGTGGCATGTGGGATCTTCCCAGACCAGGGCTCGAACCCGTGTCCCCTGCATTAGCAGACAGATTCTCAACCACTGCGCCGCCAGGGAAGCCCTGTAAATGTTTTCCTTCAGAATTTTGGAGGTATTTCTCTTAAGACCATCAAAACTATTCTATTTTCTGACCAGTTCCATATCCCTTCCCCCTTCTATGGAACCTATAGAATTTTCTCCATTTCCACAGTGTTTTGAAATTTTACAGTGATGTGCCTTGGTGTGGGTCTATTTTCATTCATTTGACAAGGAACGTGGTGGCTCCCTTCAGCCTGCATTTCCTTCAGTTTTAATTTTTGAATTATTTCATTGTTGATTTCCTCCCTTCTGTTTTCTCTGTTCTATCTTTCTGTTATTTGGATGTTGAGCCTCCTGGACTAATCATTTAATATTATCTTTCTTCTCTTCTTATAGCTATCTTTGTCCTTCTGCTCCACTTGCTGTGGGATTTTTCTTAACTTTGTTTTCCAAAACTTCTTTCATTTAGTCTATCATGTTTTAAAATCTGATCACCTTTTTCTTTCTTAAATGTTCATTTACATAATAACTTGTTCTTTTTTTCATAGATGTAAAATTGTCTCTTAATATGAGGGTTTTTATGATAGTTTTCTATTGAAATTTTTTCTCTGTGTATATTTTTTACTTATAAATGATGTTTCTTCTGTTTTGGTTTCTTTTTCCATATTAAATCTTTTCCTCGGGTGTTTGGAAATCTTTAGTTGTTTATTTTGTTTAAGATTGTGGGATTAAAATTTTATTTTAATCATTTTGAGTGTATTGGACATTTTTTACTTTAAACTTCACTTGAAGATTATCTTAAATAATATGTTTTGAGGGATCCTTGGGCTGGTCATATACACTTGAAAATATCCTTTCAATCTCCTATCTGGAGAGTAAAGGTAATGGCCCATTAGTAAAGGCTTCTCAGTGTTCAGCATACACTACGTGTGTGGACACTGACCCTCCTCCTATCTTCAGTAAAGTACTATGTAGCCAATTATATGGGGGCAGAACCAAATTGTACAGTCACATTGAGCCCTGAGAAGAGTCCCACACTTGATTTGTCTATTATAATTATCTTGAAATTAGTAATTTTTGAATAATGAACCCAGCAAGTTATGTATCCAGTCCTGGGTATCCACACCCTCAAGTCTGCAGATCTAAGGCCAAAGACCATCAGTTTTATCTTCTCCAGTTCTCTTTAAGGGTGGAAGAAGGGCAATTGCCCAGCAACGTATAATTCAAGTGGGCATCTAGGGATCTGTTTCTAAATTGGACTTCACAGAATTCTCTAGCACTGCCTTTTATCCTCCTTCTCCCTCTCTCAAAAAGTAGCTGTGCCTAAATCTAGCTTTCCATGGGCACCAAGGTCACAGACTGCTAGTAGCTGATTTTTCTCTGCCACTCCTACATGTGGCTAGCTACCCAAATCCGGAATGCCTGTTGATAAGTAATCTTTTATTCCTCCACCAAAAAGGTTGCTCTTTATTAACCGTGGGGTAGGGTCCTTCCTGTGAATGCTAACCCTCCCTCTGTGTCCAGTAGAGCACCCTGGCCCTAGAATACTTCTCTGTGTGATAATGGGACATATTGGAGGACCTGTGCATTTCTTTCCGGTAATCATGCACTTTATGCTTTGCCAATAAAATCTGTTTCTTAACCCATTAGAGTGACTTGGTAGCGGCTTCAACAAAACACATCTCCAAACGGATGCATTCGACACTGTGGGGGAGCAAAATTTGCCACCCCAAAATGTGTCTCTTTGGAATAAGGATTAATTTAGGCTGCTTATTTTTAAGAAACAGAGGACTCAGAAGTCTTTCTTTTTACCTCCCCCTTAACTGCAGAATGTATATAAAGGGCCTGTTGAATAGCGCTATCACTAGAGATACCTGCAAAGAATATGGGCTAGGTGTGGTGGGCAGACTCAGCAAGGCCTGCAGATCAGAGTCCACTCTGTTTCCCATTGTGTCTGTTTGGCTCAGAAACCATTTATTTACCAAACATTTGCTTTTTCATCTCCATGTCAGTTGCCTTCCTCCCCTTTGAAGTCGCAAACCAGTACCCCCAACAACCTCTTTTGTCTTTAGCTAAGGATGGTATTAAAGATGAGGGTTTTGGCCATTTTGGCTAAGTTACCTAGTTTTCCTGGGTCTCTCCCACGTATAGATGTTCTTAAAATTTTGTTTGATTTTCTCCGTTAATCTATCTATCTCATGTCAATTTCATTCTTAGACCAGCCAGAAAAACCTAGAGAGGTAGAGAGAAATGTTTTTTTCCTCCCTGACACCACAAAACTAGAAAAAAAATATAACTTTTGTGAAGTCTACAATAATAATAGTAACAACAACAAACATTCACATATTTTATCATTTGCAATACTGCCAAAACTGTTATTTTCACTTTTACGACACTGGCAGATACGTATTATTTTCCTGTGTTATGGGAAGAGAAACTGAGGCTTGGAGTGGTTAAGTGATATTCCCAAATTTACAAAAAGATTAAGTGGTATTGCTCAGTCTCCGAACTGCTGCCTCCAAATATCTTCTTAATCAGTGTGAACATGCAAGGCTGTCTCATCCACAGGCTGAGTTTTCTCCTTTTTTGTATGGCATCTCCATTTTTGCTAATTTTTTCATTGAGGAAAGCTAATCTTCCTGTCTTTCCCTCTTAGTCAAGAGCTCCTTAAACAATACCTAAGTTTATTAACTAAACACTTTCCTTAGCAACCATTAATCTTCCAGAATGACTACAAAGCTGCTTTGTATCAGAACGCAAATCAGGGTTACGAATGATAGATCAACTGATTGATTTCTTATGCCACATCTTCAAAAAGACATTTATAGAGCACCTAACAGGTTGTAAAAACTAAGAATATGTTTTCTTGGCAACAGTTGAATGAAAAAAAGAGGACATCACTACAAACGGCCAAATATCTAGTTGTTGAGATCAATCAGTTTTATTTAACTCGTCAATCTTATTTTTTTAAAAAAATTTAACAAAACAGTTAAAATGTTATGGGAAATAATATATTGGCTCTATTTTGAGATAAAACTCTCTGCATAAAGTCAAACATTTGGATAAAAATTGAGAATTTGAAAACAGTTATAGTGGAAAATGTCCTTTCTCGCCATCCCCTCCTTCACCCCTCACTCCTATTGTAAAGGTTGAAGTAAAATTTTATGGATCAGGCTTGACAGCTTTGATTTTGCTTTCTGTAAACTGCTTTATCTCTAAAATGTGAACATGAATGGGATCTCTTGAGAATCAGTCCAGCTATGAAATCTTCACTTCCATCAGTCTAAATAATCAGATAACTGGGTATATTCAGGTTATTTAATTTTCCTTTCTCATTCATATGTTCAGTTAGCCCTCTTCCCCATAGTTTTAATTAGACCTTGTCACTACCTTGAGCTAGCATGAAGTACAAGAAATAGTTAGGAATATTAAACAAATAATAAATGAATAATTCATTTAAATGAGTGGATTACTTTATTGGCCCAAACGCAGAAGCAAAATGAAATTCTAAAATAAAAGATGACTGGATATGACAGGAAGATGAGTCATAACTGTTGTTTATAAATGCATCAAAAAATCAAACATAAAAAGAGAAAGCAAAAAATACTAGAAGAAATCATAGATACTTTTATTTTTTTCTTAAAATAATGAAGGCTTTTTCTAGCTATGACAAAAACAGAAGTCATTTTTCTCTTTTTCTAAAGACTGGTTAATCTGACTGCATAATACATAATTTTTGGTGATAATGCCAGAAGACAAAAGGCATACTGGGAAAAGTTACCACCAAAAGTGAAATAGACAGTGACAAGTGACCCAAGGAGGCTTGGTTTCTCCTGAGGCCTCTTACCTTGACCTGTAGATGGCCATCTTCTCTCTGTGTCCTCACATGACCTTTTCCCTGTATGCACATCCTTGGTGTCTCTACTATAATCTTGGATTATGTCCAAGATTAGTCATATTAGATTCTGAGCCCACCCATATGACCTCATTTAACCTTAATCACCCCTTTAAAGGCCTATCTCCAAGCACACTCACATTCTAGGGTACTGGGGGGTTAGCACTTCAGCATATGAATTTTGGGGGAGCACAATTCAGACCATAACACTTTGTGCCAAGTGATCATAGGGTATCAGGCTTTGGTCTTCCACTCTTCACCTTTATGTTGGGATGCCCAGAATCTCCTCAGTCACAGTGCTGAGTGAGTCCCACAGCAAAAGGTCTGTATACCTTTAAGTCATTTCTAGACTAGGTGGCTAGCAATAACTTGTCTCTATACCAAAGGGACTGCAAAACACAAAATTATATTAGAATAAATCTCTACCAAGTATATCCTTAACTCAACTTCCTTTTAGCAGGACCCCCAAAACAGTCACAGCATGCCATCTGACACGTGGCAAAGTATGATGCAAGAGAAGCTGGAGTAGAAATAAATGGTCATATTGAGTAGTTCCAGTTAAAATAGCTTACTTTAGCAAATTTTACAAAAAAATCATATGGAAAGTGAACATATTACTAGTTCCTGGCCCAGAGCCTTAGAATGCATGTGTACAAGTCATGGATCTGACTTCCCCTTCTAACAAGACTTGTCTATTTCTGGGGTTGGATAGAGTGTCCTCTGCATTTGATATGAGTAGAAGGTATATTAAGTTGAAGGAGTATCTGCTTTTGTTTCAGAGAATAAGTATGAAGAAGCGTTGCTTGTCAACAGTGAATAGGACTGGAGAGAATATTTGACACATTCAGGACTTCTTATATTCTGAAAACGCTTCTGTATTTGGGGAAATTTTCACATTATGAATCCTACCTCCCCTCACTGATATCAGAACTCAAATACTAGCTTCTCTTGCAGCTAGCACTCAGGTATGTGCCCTAGCCCTTCACACACCCAGGTGAGTGAGACCAATTCAGAGATGAGCCTGGCGGACTCCTGTTTCAGGTATGTGCCCTAGCCCTTCACACACCCAGGTGAGTGAGACCAATTCAGAGATGAGCCTGGCGGCACTCCTGTTTATGCAGGGTAGCTCTCCCATTTGGCTGGGGTAGGTGGCAGCAGGGATTGCAAGAGCAAGTTCCTGACACACAGGCAGCATCAGTGATGGAGGCAGTAGTAGATGTGGGGCGCTGAGGCCCTGGCATTTCATGTTTGATGGAGGAGGCATCAGTGGTATCCATATCAGACCAGTAATACTGCATGGTTCTTGTTGTTCCTGGAAGTTTATCCTTGAGTTTGTTTCTTCAACAACCCCAAGTAGGACCTAATAAACTTTAAGAGGTTATTTTTCTGGTTAAACTAGCCAGACTGGATTTTGTTGTTTGCAATGTTTGTACATCACATTTTAACATATAAAAAATACACATCCCGACTTACAACTTCTTATAAAGAAGTACAAATTAAATTGTAAATACATGCCGTTTTTCAACTGTCAGATTGGCAAAGATCAAGGATTTGATTTGCATTAATGT
>NW_006798666.1:1446054-1460770 GCF_000442215.2 Lipotes vexillifer | reverse complement strand
GCATTAATGTAGGGAAACAGGCCCTTTTATTGTTGGTGAGAATGTAAACTAATAATTTTGAAGAAAAACAATGGTACAGTATCTATCAAAGTTTAAAACACAAATATCTTTTGATGAGGAAATATCATTTCCATGATTATATTCTACATGTATACCCTTGTATGAACCACTAAAGAAATGTACAATGATATTAATTTTTAAGCTGCTTGTAAATGGAAGTATTTAAAACAATATAAATGCAGTCAAGTGAGACCTGGTAAATACATAGTTGGACATTCACAGAATGGAATGATATTTAGCTGCTGAAAGGGGAAAGCAGAGGAAATAGAGAGGAATACAGAGGAAATAGATATATCGTCAAAGTAGAAAAGTTAGGCACGGAATGCCGCCATCCATGTGAAAAGGCACAGATGTACAGAAACGTTTTGCATAGATTTGGAATATCCCTGAAGAAGGCAGCACAGTTAACTATCATCTCTGGGGAGGGAGTCTGGGTGAGGGACATGCCAAGAGATGGTTACTTTTCAGAGAGTATCTGTAGATTTTGTGTTTCACTCTTTAATTCATCTCTGTGACAACTGTGTGCTGCTTACTCTGGCACATGGGACATGAAGGTAAACCAGACACTGTTTCAGCATTTAGGGAGCTAAATGACATAACTACACAGATGATTATAGCATAATGCATTAAGAGCTGGGATAGGTGTGCACACAAGATGCTGTGGAAGCCAGAGAAGAAGCTCTTGAAGTGGCACAAAGAGAACTTTCTGGAGAAAAGGGCACGCAGAAATTGAAGTGAGAATTGGCAGTGGAGCTATAGGCAAAGCTATTCCAAGCATTAAAAAAAGAGAAAAGAAAAGAAAAAGAAAATAATCAGAGGTAAACTCAGTGAGGCACACAAAACAGTCAACTTTGGGGGAATTCTAAGTATTTCAGGATGAGTATAGTTTGGGTGGGGAAAGATGTCGAAAGGTAAGTTAAAGAATTATTTAAGGTCCTTAGATATTGGATATTATCCTCACAGAAAAGGTGAGTAACTAAAGCTAGGAGGTGGAAGGAGAATCCTGTGTGGAGACAGAATGGGAGTTCCAAGGCAAAGTGCAAGGCTTTTAATTTAAACTAAGGAAGTGCTGGAACAGATAGGAATGCATTCAACTGCTATGAACCAAAAAGAGTGCTGTAACCAGTAGTTATTATTTGATACAGGTCTGGAGGGAGGCATCTCAGGGCTGGTACAGTAACTCAGAGATGTACCAAGGACCCAGGTTTCTTTCTTCTTTCTTCTCTGCTATTCTTGGAAAAGTTGCCTAGTCACCACATCATTGCAAAGTTGCCACCGCTGATACTGGTATCATGGTTATATTCAAGGCAGGAAGAAAGAGGCAAAGGGATGGGACAAAAAGCCTTCTCTACTTAAAGCTTTTCTCTCTTTGATGAGGGAAGCCATTCACAGCAGACTTGCTCTTGTATTTTATCAGCTATGCTCCCTTTAGACACACCATTGCTAAGGGGAATGAGATTTTACTCATGGTTTTAGACCAATTATGATTTATCTCCTAGCATGTACTAGAGGACTTCCATCTCTGAGATCAAAGGATCTCCATACATTGCATAAATAATTTAGCAATTATTAAATATATATACATATGCGTACATAGTATATATATACATGCATGGCTATACATGTAATACCCATGTATATATACACACATGTATGTGTATATATATATATATATATATATATATATACACCTATATATCAATATATCTATATATTCTTTTTCTTCCTTCCAGAGAAGGAGAGCAAATGACTGTCAGATGGTCATATGTCCCAATTTAGAAATGGTATAAACTTCTGAGTAGCTTTGGAACTTTTTCATCTAATTCTTAATATCTAGAGACAACTAATGTGGTTTCTTTTTCCTTCCACATCCATTCTGACCTTGTTCAAGTATAGGATCATTTTTTTACAATGTAACTAGAATCACATCTGATGGGATGCCCTGTATTAGTTTATTACCAACAACTTAGTGATTTAACACAAATTTATGATCTCATAATTTCCATGGGTCAGAAGAGACAGGCACAGTTAATTGCATCCTCTGCTCAGGGTCTCACCAGGCTGCAAAGTGTTGACTGGGGCTGTGATGTCATCTGAGGCTTGGGGCTTCTTCCAGGCTCACTGGTTGTTGGCAGAATTCAGTTCCCTGGAGTTATAGGATTGCCATGCTCAGCTCCTGGAGGATGCCCCTCTCCATGGGCAGTTAGTTCACAATGTGGCTGTTTGCTTTTTCCAGACAAGCATGAGGGTATCTGCCTCACTAGGAATGTCTCCCTCCAGCCTGCTGAAATAGAGTCTTAACAAATGTACCCTAATCAAAATAGTGACTACCCCAACATATTCACAGACCTGCCCACAGTCCAGGATCACCCCATGTGATCAGGTGTCAAGAATCTTGGGGGGTCACTGAAGAATTTTGCCTACCATTATCTCATGACTTGGATTTGTATTCTACTAATGGGCAGTAGCAAATTCCCACCTTTTTTTTTTAGTACTTTACATAATTACTGTTTGATATAATGCTTTTTTCTAATAAAATTTTAAAATTAAATATTATTTTCAGTAGGAACTAACCCACTCCACATTCCCATTCTCATGTTCACAGTTTCCCAGGATCATGTCATACACTTTTCACTCAACAGTAGCTAAAGGAAAAAAAAAAAAAAAGATTTTATAGCATTATTTTACTATAGAAAAAGGGAAAACAGAGTTTTAGGAAAAACAGAAGAAGAAAAGAGATGGTTTGTCTATACTGAAAAGAGTTGTAATGTAGTCGGGAAAGAAGATATAATCACATAAGTTGAATACCAATAAAACATATAGGGCTTCCCTGGTGGCGCAGTGGTTGAGAGTCCGCCTGCTGATGCAGGGGACATGGGTTCGTGCCCCGGTCTAGGAAGATCCCACATGCCGCGGAGCGGCTGGGCCCATGAGCCATGGTCGCTGAGCCTGCACGTCCAGAGCCTGTGCTCCACAACGGGAGAGGCCACAACAGTGAGAGGCCCACATACCACAAAATAAATAAATAAATAAATAAATAAATAAATAAATAAAATATTTAAATGGGGGTTGAAACCAACCATGAAGGTCAAGTCACAAGGCTGTAAATTGTTAATTGTCAAATTAATCCTAGGGAGATTCAGAGGAGAGTGGTTGGATAATTTATTGTGGTGACACAAGCTACCCTTAACTTTAGTGTCTTAAAACAATAGTGTTCTTACATCTCACAATTGTGTGGGCCAGGAGTACAGGCAGGGCTCAGCTGGGCAATTCTTCTGCTTCAAGGAGCATCACGTGGCACTCAGCAGGCCTTGTCTGAGGCTCCAAGAAGGGTCCCTCACAAAACCAGCACACCTTACTGCCCCTCAGCCCCTCTTTCTACATGGCACCTCATCGTTCTAGGCACCCCCAGGAGTAGTTTGGGCTTCTCACAGCACGGTGATCTCAAGGTAGTCATACTTCTTTCCTGGCAGCTGTCTTGTAAGACAAGAAGGAAGGAAATGGACGCCCTTGTCGTCTGGATCCGGAAATTCACACAGTGTTACTTCAGCGATATTCAAATATGTCAACAGGAGTCACCCAGCTCAAGGGGAGGAAATACAGGACCCTCTTTCTTCTTCAACATACCTCATGATGAGGACAGTGTCAAAGCAGATGTGGCCATATTTAATTCACCATGGAGGGAAAGGTCAATCTGGACCAGAAAGATCAGAAAAAGCTATACATGGAAGGTAGTATATAAATTGGTTTTAAAGGATACGGATCATTTGAAAAAAATGGACTAGGGATAACAGAGTTTTAGGAAAAACAGAAGAAGAAAAGAGATGGTTTGTCTATACTGAAAAGAGTTGTAATGTAGTCGGGAAAGAAGATATAATCACATAAGTTGAATACCAATAAAACATATAGGGCTTCCCTGGTGGCGCAGTGGTTGAGAGTCCGCCTGCTGATGCAGGGGACATGGGTTCGTGCCCCGGTCTAGGAAGATCCCACATGCCGCGGAGCGGCTGGGCCCATGAGCCATGGTCGCTGAGCCTGCACGTCCAGAGCCTGTGCTCCACAACGGGAGAGGCCACAACAGTGAGAGGCCCACATACCACAAAATAAATAAATAAATAAATAAATAAATAAATAAATAAAATATTTAAATGGGGGTTGAAACCAACCATGAAGGTCAAGTCACAAGGCTGTAAATTGTTAATTGTCAAATTAATCCTAGGGAGATTCAGAGGAGAGTGGTTGGATAATTTATTGTGGTGACACAAGCTACCCTTAACTTTAGTGTCTTAAAACAATAGTGTTCTTACATCTCACAATTGTGTGGGCCAGGAGTACAGGCAGGGCTCAGCTGGGCAATTCTTCTGCTTCAAGGAGCATCACGTGGCACTCAGCAGGCCTTGTCTGAGGCTCCAAGAAGGGTCCCTCACAAAACCAGCACACCTTACTGCCCCTCAGCCCCTCTTTCTACATGGCACCTCATCGTTCTAGGCACCCCCAGGAGTAGTTTGGGCTTCTCACAGCACGGTGATCTCAAGGTAGTCATACTTCTTTCCTGGCAGCTGTCTTGTAAGACAAGAAGGAAGGAAATGGACGCCCTTGTCGTCTGGATCCGGAAATTCACACAGTGTTACTTCAGCGATATTCAAATATGTCAACAGGAGTCACCCAGCTCAAGGGGAGGAAATACAGGACCCTCTTTCTTCTTCAACATACCTCATGATGAGGACAGTGTCAAAGCAGATGTGGCCATATTTAATTCACCATGGAGGGAAAGGTCAATCTGGACCAGAAAGATCAGAAAAAGCTATACATGGAAGGTAGTATATAAATTGGTTTTAAAGGATACGGATCATTTGAAAAAAATGGACTAGGGATAAGGCTAAAAAATATTAAATATATAAATATAAACCAGTACTAATAGGGAAAACTTTCAAAATGCTTAGCAAAACAAGAATTCTATTTCTTCCTCAATTTATTTCGCTCTAACAGCAAAAGAGAAGTGGAAACTAGCCTCAACCTGGCGAGTCACTTTTTCCTGTTCATAAACACGTTGATCTGACTGGGAAGATAATATTTCCTTAAATGAGGTCAGCTTATTTGAAGAAAGGTGAATTTGAGCTTAAGGATTTTATTGGAGTAATTGGGGAAGGTCAGTCAGAGTCCAGTTTGTTTTGAGAAGTGCTTAACTGTTAAAACTCTCCAATGACATAGGGAAATGCTTGTAGTTAGTCTTGAGACAGGATGCAGGGCAGCAAGACAGGGGTGTGACTTAGCGACAAGTGATCAGGCAGTTTGGGTTTAGCAAGTCTGCTCAAGGTCTTAAGAGGGTCATGATATAAAATGTTTAGTCCTTCAGGGTCTCTCACAAGGCTTTGTTCAGAAAGGTTTAATCATTATAGCCATAATTTTCTGACTGAGACGAGGCTTTCCTTAGATTTGTAGTTCATAGATAAATAGCTCTCTAGATGTGTGTGTGTGTGTGTGTGTGTGTGTGCGCGCGCGCGCATGCGGGCACTCCTTGCAATACAAGAAATGAACACAGTGCCTGGCACTTGGTGGAAATTTAATATTTCTTAACGAACTGTATTATTCATGCTCTCTTGATACAAATTTAAATAATCTACATTTTCCCTCAAAGTCTTGCCTATGTAACATTAAACTGGAATATTTTAAAAATACACACCAATTAAAAATCATTCCTGTATGAGGTGAGCATAGCTCTTGTCTTGCACTTCCATTTTCAAAATTCGTATCTAACATTTTCTTTCAATCCTTTTTTTGACAGATATATTTTGAATTTACGACTATCAAACCTGACATTGCAAAGACAAAGGCAGAGGGAACAAACTCATGAGAAATACTTTTAAAATATATCTTTTAATGTGTTGTAACAGCCTGGAGAATTATCACATCTTACTACTCCTTTATGTGGTAATTAGATTCCTCCTACCCTCTCCGATAAAGCAGTAGCTTTTAGTTGTTTTATTTTATTTGGCCGGAAGCACTGAAAAATTCCAAGCTACAGTAAGGAAGGGATAACATCTTAAACGGTGTTGGAGTTTGACAAAGGTCTACAGGCTTGTGCATTTTACACAGTTATCTACTTAACATAGTTTTGTTTCTTGAGCTCTAAGTGGCTTCTCGGAAACTGCTAGGTTAAGCAAACAAAAGAAAAAGGAAAACAGACTGCGGGACTCTTGAGACTCTGAAACCGTAATCTAGAGCGAACCGGTTAAGCCTTCAGAGGCCGGAGAGGAGGCTGTGTGCGATTGGTAGGCAGAGCAAAGACAGATTAGTCCAGGATGCCGGGCAGCTGGATAGCGCCTTCCACCAGCGCACACACATAAGCTTTCTTAACCCAGAATGGCCGGGGGAGCTGAAACGCGTTGCCACCCTCTGTCCCACTAAAGTAAATAAGTGAACCTTGCTTCAGATGAACTGCAAAGGATAGTCTGCAGATATATCTGTAGATATATAGATATTAGGAGTTTCGACCTCTCCCCCAGGAGATGGGCTAGGCGCCACCTGCCAGCGTCTTAAGCTATCTCCCTCCTTAACCTGCTGGGGCGGAGAGGAGGCGGGGGAGGATGCGGCGCGGGGGTGGCCACCGCACATCCGGGCGCTCCTGCAGCCGGCCGCTGGCTGCATAATTGATGGAGGACCGGGCGCAGCTCTCGGTGTGCTGCTGGCGCGGTCAGAGTGTCTCACGGGAGGAGGGCAGGGCGGCCGGCCCCTCCCACTTCGCCTTTTCTCGAGTGTCCTGCCCCCGGGCCTGGCAGCGGGCGCCGCGCTGCCGGCGAGTGTGCGCAGCGACTCCGGGCACCGACGGCGGTGGGTGCGCGAGGACCGCGGCGGACCTGCTGGCGCCATGCGCTCCCTCCCCAGTCTGCGGGGGCCCCGGGCGCCGCCCCTGCCGCTGCTCCTCCTGTGCCTCCTCGCCCCGGTGCGCCGGAGCTCGGAGGACGGCCGTACCCCAGGTGTGATGGTTGCTGGGCCAAGGAGGGGGCGGAGAGCGCGCGGGGATGCTGGCGACTGCGGGTGGGGGACGGCGTCCGCCTCCGCCCGTTTGCCACGCTAGGGTTATCTAAACTGGCCGAGAGGCCGGTGCGGTTCGGGTTCCTCCGCTGGAACGAACAGCGCCCTACGAGACGGGGTCGTGGGTAGTAGGGCAGTGTCTGGGTGTTCCTAGGAGAAGGGCGTGAGGGTGCGGGCAGGAACAAGGCAGCGACTTGGCCTCTGCTAAAGTGGCAGGATTTCTGAAAGCCACATTTCCCAAGGCCCTCCACTTAAATCGATAGTGAGGCTTAAATATCCCCTCCTCCCTTCCTGGCAGGTGGGTTGGCTTTGATGATATTTTTTAGAGCTGAGCTGAAATAACACGACAACAACAAAACAAAGCCCCACGACTTAAGGATAATAATGTGTGTATCTTCTTTTCTACCTTGGTCTTTGAAAACAAAGACCATGGGTTTTTCTTTGTTTGTATTTGTGGTTGTATTATTAAGACACTGAAAGAGGGATTTTGGTGCACAGCATCAGGGAAACGAACACCAGATCTGCCATTTTAGCTTCACCTGTTTATAATTACTTTTTATGGTGAAAGTATTCCATCTAACGCACTTTCTAATGCAAGTTCCTGTGTTATAAATTTCAAAGTATTAGCGGCTAATTAGGATAACAGACCACCTCCAAGTTTGCAAATATTGCCCATCAGTAACTAAAATCAGGATATTATTCTACACAAGGTTTCGAACCTTTAATACAAATTCATTTTTTATGAGCTTATAGCATGTACTTTTTGTAACATACTTTGAAGATGGAAAGATAATCAAATAATAAGATTACTCATTTTTTAATAAATGTCCTTTAACAGGCCTAGCTGTTAACAACTTGGACAAAACATTTTGGGTTGCCTCAGTTTCTAAATTTCCTCACCCCGCTTTGCAGCCACCTTTCTCTTTTTCATTCACACCACTTACAAAGAATGGTCAAGGACGTTTTCTGCACCCTGGGCTATCCCTGATTATCCTATCATTCACCTGAGAGTACTGCACTTCTGAGGACCAACACATTCTAGGTGTGTCCTAGAACTTTGGTTCTCGACTTGGCTGTATGTTGGAATTACCAGCGAGCATTAAAAATGCTGATAAGTGGATCCTGCCCTCAAAAATTCTGATTCAGTTGGCCTGGGATTCAGCCTACACGTGAGGAGTTTTAAAAGCTCCCATGTGATTTTAATCATATGATCCTAAGCAGGTTGAAAACCACTGCTTTGAAATGATATGGCCTAGAGAGTGCACCGTTGGATATCAGGGAGTCAGGTTTAAATTGACACTTAGAGCAGACTTCCAAAGAGAAAAGTAGGAAACAAATGAAGGTGGGATAAATGAACAAAGTTTTAAATAAACAGAATGATGTATATATGTACGGCAGATGTCTGTGTGTGTATGTAGCACAAGTCCTGTCCTTTAAGCTCCACTTAAGCTAAAATTATGGAAGAATGTGACATATAAAAGGCATGAAGTTAACATTTCATTTCAAGGCAGAATTAAAAATTGTGAGGCAGCCTCATCTCATTTTATAGATACTGTATCGATCTCGGTGAGGTTCAGTTTCCTCCTTGCTAAAGACCATTGTGAAGTTTACTGGCTATTTTTTACCTAGGTGCTTTTGAACTACTTGGAAGTAGGTGTTCTATAAACCTAAGATTTGGGGCCAAATTTTAAAAATAAAAATGTTTATCATTTTTTATCATAAATGTATCATATTTACTATGTAACAACTGTGTGCCAGGCATTGCACCATATAGTTTATAGCTCTATGGGTTACTTTTTATTATCCCTGACTTTCAGATGAGGAAATTGGAATTTAGAGAGGCTAAATAGTTGCCTAAGTACAAATAATTAAGCAGTAGAGCAGGAAATTTAGCATGTTCAGTCCGATTCCAAATACTGTGTTCTTAAACTCAGTTGTCTCTCTGAGATGAGTGGGTACGTTTATGGAAGTTTGGAATCACTGACAGAGAGCAGAGTGTGTGGATACAAATGCTAGATTTGGGCTGTAGGGCTTGCTGACTCAGTTTGAGTCCTGGAATAAAGTTGGCACAAGGACTCGCCTTAACTCTTTTAGGCTGTTTTAATTAAATAAGAAATGTAGAATATCTTTATGAAGGAGAAATATTACATAAATGGGAATATTTAAAAATCATTATTATTACTCTTATGGGGGAACAAATAGAAGGAAAGGCTCATGCTTATCTTTTGAAAAATGTTTGCAGGGGAGTCATTTGAAATGATCATTTTTAACTTCTAAAGGATGTTGCTTATATGCTTCCTTGATCAATGCCCCCTTCCTTTCTAGAGACACACAGAGCAACTGCCCGGTAGTAAATATTTGTTGGAACAAATATTCGAGTACCTACATGCCTTACATTGTTAGTCTATATCTAAGCAGAAAACTTTAGCAGGTTTTACCTTTCATGGCATTTAAACTTTAAAGGAACGGATGGGATATAAGCCTGTCTTTAACAGGGCTGTATCTGAGGCATCAAAATTTTGACCCTAAATTACCATCACATTTGAAATTACATTATATACACATTTGTTAAGAATTAGTTCAACTGGCTCTTCCTCGTCCTGGTCTTTTATCCCCACCTCTCATCCCCATCTCCTTCCCTTCCAAGTTCTGGGAATGAGTCCTGTAGTCATTACGTGGGGAAATGCGGAAGCATCTCCCCTGTTGAAGGGACCCATACGGTTTCAGATCAGGGAATTAGAAGCTGAGCCCAGTCAGGATGGCATCCAGGTAGGAGGGCAGCCCCGTGTAGAGTGTTAGAGACAAAGCACACGAGGTGGGCGTTCCTGCAGAAGGGTGGTCTGGCGAGAGGCCTTAGCGCTGAGCAGAGTGACAAGGGCTTCTGCGTAGCTATGGCATGCAGGTCTGATCCTGATCAGAGGATGGAGGTAAAGCATGCAGGAGCAGACAGTGCAGGATGCTGGAGCCTAAGTGGGTGAGGAAGACATCTCTTTGGGGCCAGTGGGAGATTAGTTATATATGGGGGGATTGATCAAATAAGTAAAGCTGGTGAGGATAACAGAATCTAGGTTTTTCTCTAGAGAAGAAGGAAATAAACGGGGAAAACTAAAATGAACCTTGTGGTGTTGGACTGCGATTGGCAGCATTAGCGTGAATTCATGACTTTAAATATCTATCTCTATCCATGTCTTATGTCTATATATATCTATATAAATAGATGCATAAATATAAACGTGTATGTGTAAATATATGTATAATGCATATATGTGTCATATATATTGACAGGTGATCCCTGAACACAAAGGTTAATCTATGTATAATTTATAGTCAGCCTTCTGTATCAGCGCATCTGAGGATTGAACCAACCATGGACCATGGAGTAACGTAGTATTTACTCTTGAAAAAAATATGCGTATAAGTGGACCCTTGAAGTTCAAACCCTCATTGTTCAAGGGCCAACTGTATATATGTATGTATATTATACCCATTATATATATGTTGTGTGTGTGTGTATATGTACACATGTATTCTTAGGTCTGCCCACTGCGATGGAGCAGTGATGAACATACTTAGCACCCAAATCTTGATTCTAAATACATTTTTTTTTTTTTTTTTTTTTTTTTACTAATAATAACTTGGACTTTTTATAGAAATGGCTGATATCAGAACTGGAGTGGGGAAAGGATAGGATAAGCCTGGAATATCTTATGCCAGAAAGCAGTGAAGTGTTCAAAGAATAATGGGTGATGTCAAAAGGATACAGAAGCCAAAGTGAAGGGGGTGCGAATGGACAAACAGAGCATGAAAGTAAATAATAATACTAATGGACTAGTATCCATATGCACTGAATAATGTCTATTGAATTATACAGGTATTCATGAGTACATACTGAACTTAATTAAATGAATCAATTGAAAGTTTGATGAGGCACAAAATATTATATAGTTTCAAAGTAACTTCCCACAAAATTGGCATTAATGAAAAGGGAGAAAGAATAACTTTTAAGTGGAGAAGCCTGGCAGACACCACTTTAATCAAATGATCAGAGCGTAAATCAGTAAAGAAAGAAATAAAATTGTGTCATCTGATAGGATGCAGTGAGAAGAACACAACATCTCCTCTGTGATTTTCCTGCCAAAGGTGTATACTCTGAATCTAATCGTATTACAACTTAACTATCCTGGAACTTTCATAAGCATCAAGGTCATAAAAGTCAGGAGATGTCTAAAGCTGTTTAGAGTGAAGAGAATAGAGGGACATGGCTCATGACAGCTCATGTGATCCTGAGCTGAAACCTTTGACTAAAAAAGTACATTATAAAGACTTTTGTTGAAACTTAGATAAGATGTGGGATGAGATGATAGTGCATAAATGCTAATTTCCTGATTTTAACAGCAGTATTGGGGTGAAGTGGACTATGTCCTTTGTAGGAAATAATGTAATGTTTCCGAGGTCGAATGGGTCATCAGGTGACCAACTTGTTCCCCAGTGGTTCAGGGGAAAACATTCTTTACTCTGTACGTAAAACTCTTCTGTTAGTTTGAGATTGCTTGAAAAGCAAAAAGAATTTCAACTCTGAGAAAGCATGAATTAACAGACAAACCACAAGGATAGCTGAGAAATAGTCATCAGTTTATGTAATTAGGTATGATTTTCCAAAGGAGTATTTGCCCTCAAACAGAGACAGATTGTAAGTGTTGAGGCTGTCTGTCCTAGATTGTAATCTTTTCAAGTTACTTTTGTATAGCTGGCCTCATATATTTAACAATATTAGGTGAACCTCGGAAATAAACAACTTAGGACACACACATTGACATAGAAGGAAAAAACCTCACAATGGTTTACTAAAAATAAACTCTCTACTCCTAATAAAACATAGTCACTATTCATGCACAACAAAATATCTCAAATAATATATTGTTAGTATAGAAATAATAGATGTTATCTTTAAAAATGGTGTTTCTCTTTTAATTGAAAATAATATTTTTCTGGTATTTTTAAAGTTACTGTGGTCATATCATTACTAATGTATCCCTACTCTCAAGATATAATCTTTTTTACTATTGCCTTATGAATTATATAGTTCTGAGATCCTGAAAGGGAATTTAGATGTCTCATCTGATTGATCTTGAAGACCAGAGTGCTTTTGTGATGTAGCCAAGAGCCTGGAGCTAGCTAACAGCTGTAACTGGTTTCCTAGTTTGCATTTTAAAACTCCATCCAGCACTTGGTGCCTCTTTGGAAAAGGTCCTCAAAATAGGAAGGGCTGCAAATGTTCATGCTTTAAAATATCTGCACCTAAACCATGTAAAACAGGACCTCAGAGCTATAGGGCCATTTGAAGATTTTTAAAAATCATCACTTTGAGGAATGAGGGTTGAAGATGTACCTGTTTTGAAATCAGGATTTCTCAACTTTGGCATTATTGAAATTTTGGGCTGGATAATTCTCTGCTATGGGGGGCTGTCCTGTAGAATGCTTAGCAGCCTCACTGGCCTCTACCTTTGTAGTGGGTGAGTTATGTCACCCCCCAAAAGATATTCAAGTCCTGACCCTTGGTATCTGTGAAAGTGACCTTATTTGAGAGTAGGGTCTTTGCAGATGTAATCAAGGTAAAATGAGGTCATGTTACATGAGGTCATGTTACATTAGGATAGACTCTTAACCCAATGACTGTGTCTTTATGAAAGAAGTGAGAGGGAGATTTGGATCTAGAGACACAGACACACAGAGGGAAGATGGATGTGTAAAAATGGAGCCAGAGATTGAAGTGATGGATCTACAAACCAGGGAATGCCAAGGATTGCTGGCAACCACCAGAAGCTAGGAAGAGGCAGGAACAATTCTCATTTAGCACCTTTAGAGGGAGCAAGGCCCTGCACCTTGATTTCAGGCTTCTAGCCTCTAGAACTCTGAGAGAATAAACTTCTGTTGTTTTAAGTCACCGTATTTGTGGTAATTTCGTATGGCAACACTACGAAACTAATATAACCTACCAGGTACAAGTAGTAACCTCCAAGTTGTGATAACCTGAATGTCTCCAGACATTGTTAAATATCCCCTGGGCAGGGTGCGGGGAAGAAGAGAATCACCTCTAGTTGAGAACCATTAAACAAAATCTAAGTCCTATCAAAGAATAACCTAGTGGGTAAAACATTTAAAAAAACCACAGTCTCTAGAAAGAGCAGAAATCCTAGTTTTATTTGGCATAAGTTTCACTGTTAAAATATCTTAATGACCCAGGTGGAGGTAGTTTGAAACATTAGTTTCCACACTGCCTTCAAAATATATTTTATTGCAAAAATCATATTTTAAAGAAAAGGTCAATTTATTTGCATTTCTGTGTGACCAAGTTTTAAAAATAGTTTTACAAGGCTGTGTAAAAGTACATGTTGCTTTTGTCATTAGGCTTTTTAATTGTTCTTTTTTTTTTTAACTAATCTAAAAATGACCTTCTTGTCCAATAGTTTCCATGTATATAAAAAAATATGAGTTCCCTATCTAGACTGTTACCTGTCCCTGACTTAGAAAGTCTGACTTATAAATGTTCCCATCAGGAATTAATTTTCTTGCCAAAACTTCTTTTCTTTTCCTGACAAACTCTCTCTGGGGTATAGTGTCTAGGAATCAAGGTAGCCGTATTCCCCTTCTCTTCTTTTACTATTGCCGCTAGGGACAGGGGATAGGGATCCTATATTCCTAGAGCCCAGTGGTAGAACTCTAAAGGTATTGTTTACAAGCAGTATTGGTAATTAGATATTTTAATGCTATAGTTCAGCTATATCATGGCTTAAATGGCTTTTACAATTTGGTGTGGGATCTCATGGTTATGTATATTGATAGTGTTGCTTCCACAGGGAAATATATTCTGAGTTTGAAACCTCTGTTTTATAAATAGTATATGTTATCCATTCCTAGGTTGTGTTTCTGTAATTGGGGTGCACATCTATATTGCTATTTATCTGAACGCTAATACTAAGACTTATTAAAATAATTTTAATTATACATGTTGATAGCAATCAATACATTATGTGGATGAGAAAGAGAAAGGCAGGGAATGGTATTTATCCTAATAGCTGTTTCTTATGCCTTTCTTTAAATGATGTCCAGACCCTTCCAAGATTTTAAAATATAAGAGATTTGCGGGGGGGATGTTAGAGAAAATGCTTATTCTTAAATAGAGATATAGTTGAACTGATTTTCTGACTTAAATAAAAGCAAATCTTAAAACCCAATGCAGTTTTTTAGTGTTTATCTTTTTTTTCTTCCCATTTACTTCAATTAAATAGGGCCCCATTTAAACTAGTGAAAATGTTACCTTAATATTAAATAGAAATTATAGCATGTTTATTTCATTTAAAATGTTAATAGCATAAATTATAAACCCTGCTAGGAATGTCTGTTTTAAAATGTAATATGTTAAAGATATCTAAGTGGAGATCATTTTGCAATTTCCCATTAAACAATATAGGTGAAAATTAGAATGTTACACAGTTCTTTGATGCAACACCCTCATGCCCCATTGCCCAAGTAGAGGGAGAAAAATCTTTTAATCTCTGTCCCAACTACTAAAAGCTACACTTTTATGTTGGCATTTTGGCCACTACCTGTAAAAGAATGC
>NW_006798666.1:1408199-1445959 GCF_000442215.2 Lipotes vexillifer | reverse complement strand
AATGCCGAGTGGAAAATTTCCAGCAATGATTAATAGAGGAGTGAGTATGATAACTTAAGGAATGCGTGTTATGATCTTGGCACCATCACTCAATATTATCCAGCTTTTCTGATCCTCCCTTCTCTGTGAAATGAAACCCCAAGTAACAAGTCAGTGGCAGAACTTGGACCAGGACACAAATCCCTGACTCTCCATTCTGTACTTCTTTTTGTGACTCAGCCTAATCCTTTGAGGGAAGTATTCAAACCACATCTGCCTGAATCTCCTGCCAATTTCCTTTAAACACTAACATCAGCTGCATCAGCCTCCTGCCAGCTGTCCTACTGAAAGCAAAAAGGTTTACATTCTCACTTTTTTGATTAAAAAATATCTTGGCTAAACAATGAACTTCTCACTTTAATATTCTAACACCTTCTGCAGCCCGCCCTGCTCTTGTACTCAAGACTCTTAAAGGATCTTTTCCCAAGACAAAAATCACAACAGTTATACATGCCCTTTTGCACCTGGGGCTTCTTCAGTAGAGTCTGGAGCCTGATCCTGAATGCTTTAAAGGCAATAGGAAGTTAGGATACAGGTGGTGGCTGGATTATAGATGTCTGTTTGTATTTTTAATATATGAGTTGGCAATTGGAAGTGGTCACAACAGTTAGTATATTCTGGAACTATCCAAATTTTCCTACTCTTGAAGCTTGGTTTTTCCTTTTCCTCCTATTCCTTCAATTTTCATAAGCTTATATTTTGCCCAAGCCAAGCCTAGACCCCTTTTCTCTCCTTGTTCTAATGTAGGTCCTAGGGGGACCCCTCCATCCACATCCTGTTGATGCAAAATGGGAAGATAACCCCAGCCTCAGAGCTCATCTCCTTGGCATTATCTCCAGCTCTATTCTACCTCCAGAGTCCTTCAAAGATGTAGATCACACTTCATACTCTGTAGCTCACATACCAACTTGTATACACCACATAGGCTGGTTAGTCAATACTATAAATGGGTGCTACTCTGACATTTTAATGACTCTCAATCACAAATTGTGGGCCTAAACCAACATTATTATGATCCACGCAGCCCTCCAGGAACCAAATTTATTCAGCTTCATATTCCTTACTGGCATCAAGCATGTATGCTATATGTGTTCACTTATTTAAGTGAAATGAGAATCAGAATGACAGCATTTTTTCAGCTTATGTCATCCTTACTATTGCTGATACTGTGATTAAGAAAAATGATAATGATAATAATAACAGACCATCTCAAAAGGGTTATGAGCTTGTTTCAGGGATAAAAAGTGTGGTGAAGATCTTCATGATGGCATTCTGCTCTGCAATAGGCTAGGCCAAGAAAAAAGGTCTCCCTAGCAAAGGAAGCAAAGATATCAAGGCTTATGTTTGCAAGCTTCACAGAACAGATGATAGAGTAGAACAGTTCTTTCTTTCCCATCTGCTGTTCCCAGATGCTGTTTCCTCCTGGCTTCCTGCAACCTGTAAGTGAGCTATGCCCAATAATAGAAAAAAGAATTTTCATATTGATAGGTGACTTTTTGGCAATGTGTGTGTGTGCTTGAGAGAGAGTGACAGAGAGAGAGAATAGGAATGAATGAATATTAGGTGTGGGTGGAGAAGTTTTGTACTCCTGACAGCCTAGTGAGAAACTCGGGGCATATTTTCCTAAATAATCACTGTCAGAGGGTGGTATGATTTAGGTATGTTATTTGTTAAAGGATTATTTTATGGGAAAGTGCATCCCACCTTCCAAGACTGTATTAGAAGTGATCAAAGCTCTGGAACATGGCTAATTGGAGAGCTAGGTTCTGCAAGGTAGGTTTTTTTATTAGGCAATATTGAAAAGCTGTGTGTAAACTGAAGCAACAAAAATGATCACTTGCTTTGATAACATTTTGCATACATATAAGTCAAGGATTAGAAATCTAATCTTGCACTAGGAATAACTTTTTGAGCAGAATATTAAAAATGTGGTGTAAAAAAGGCCCAGGTTTAATTTAAAGTGAATGAAGGGTCTTAAGAATGCAGCCAAGTTTACAATAATGAGCCTTTCTCCTCTGACTAGTTTGGTAAAGTTGGGGTAGTTTTCGTGGGAGGTAAGGTCTGTGTCCTAAAGTCAAAGAAACAGTAGCTAGTGTTAAAAAAAAAAAAAAAGAATCTTTGAGGAGAGTGGGACAGGTGGAAATGGAAACCTTGTTTCTTCGATGAATGTTTTTGAAAGAAGACATAAGTGACAGAAAAACGGAAAGTTGGTTTGGTAGAGGACACACTGGACCGTCACCATAGCTGGAAAACAGAGCAGCACAGACTCTCCCTGTCCATCCATTTATGTTCTCTGTCCTCTAGCGCCCAGTGCACTCTCTCTTATTCCTTTTTTATGCCCTTTATTTTGGTCTCTCTGTCCCTTTTTGTGCTCTCATCTTCTCTCTGCCTTTCTATGTCCTTTTTTTCCCCTGGCACTCATCTAATTTCTCCATATCTTCATTTATGTTTTATAAAGAAACTATGAATTTTAGGATAAGGAAAGGTTTTTTTTTAAAGCCATTTGATGTAATCAATAGGGATTTTTCAGTAAGAAAAGAACATAGACAAATTGGAAATTTTGTTATATTTAATAGCTCAGTGTGTTTCTGAATGTCTGTGGAGCGTGTAAGACCTAGTGAATCAGAGCTTTCTGAAAACATTATTTTTCATTAGTAGTATACAATATACCATTTTAGCTGTTGTGAACTAGCTTTTAGACAGTCACTTAACCTTGATAATAATATGTAATCACATGTTCTTATTCTTACAGCTGCATCTTTCACAAGCCTACCTGTCCGGGAAGAAATGTTGGCAAAATACTCTAACCTTTCCTTGGAGAGTCATAACATATCACTGACTGGTAAGTGTATTGTGTTTCAAATAATATAATGCCAGATAATTTTTCATTTTTAATTAAGCTACTGTATGAATTAGGAAGTACTAAAGCCTGCCAGTCTGGCGGGAGAGACACACCAGTACCTTATACAGTCATAACACACTGTGATGGGGTCCCGTGTGACCAGGCCGGCGTGCCCTGTGTGAGGGAGGAGGCAGCCTTTCCAGGCATGGGGGTTAAATGCTCTCTAGAAGGAGGGCACCTGGGACGAGAGGAGGGCTCATTTTGATGTGCAGATGCTCTTCGGTTTTCATCACACCTTGCTGGTACATCTGTTCAAACCACTGTTCACTGAGAGGAGAATTCATGTAATCTGCTGGAAGGCCTTTAAGCAAAAAAATTAAAGATGTTATCTATGACTGCTATGGAAAATCAAGCGAAGAATCCTGACACAAAACTCAAGTCTGCTTTCTCTTTTCACAGTTTTGGATTCCAGTATTTTAAAAGTAATCTCAGAGTTCTTTAAATGAGCAAGAGTAGTTATCTGTTTTAGCAACAATATCAAAAGTATAATTAGAATTTGAATCCTATTTTTTAAGTCACTAATAAGTTTCATCCAATTATATGTCCAGGCTTTAACTGTCCTCTAGTTTAAGAACATGTTCCCTATTTGTTTAATATGAATTAAAGGTGTGCCCCTCCCCCCAATCTGATACCAGTGGAATATTTGCAGTGAGTTTTCTGGTAGGAGAACATTTTTATGACTTTGTGCAACCCGTTTGTTCCCAGATGTCCCCATCCTAGTATTTGGAGCTTATTCCTACTTGTAAACAGTAATTACAACATTCCTGTGTTGCTGCTTCTTCTTTTACTTTTTGCACGTGCTCGTCGTTGGTTTCCTTTGTTAGGATGGAATGTTTCTTTAAGGGAGATTTATGTGAAAACATAAGTCTGCAAATCCTTTGATTGGCCTGGTAATGCTGGCAGCAGCACACCCCTCACTTATCCTGTGTAGCTGGAGCCCGGGAAAAAAAGGGTCAGGTGCCCAAAGGGAGAGCAAAAATTGGACTTTTTAGTTGATGTCAGGTTGGTTATTTACTTAACCCATTTGGAGGGTTTCACTCCTAACCACTCTTTTATTCTGGTACCAGTATTCCTACAGTATTCATGAGAGCAGGTGTTCACAATTGTCCATCACTCACCTTCAGCTTTGGCCTGATCAAACTTTAGTCAGGCTTTTCTCTTCCTCCCAGACCCCTGAACTTGGCATGCCCCAAGTCTGAGCAAGCAGTAAATGCATGACCACAGCCCAATCGTGCTGTCTGCTTCTACCCACCAGTTGCCTCATTTCTTCTCAAAAGTTCCTGCTAGCCTGCTTACCCCTCCTTATAAAAGTCTTTTTCTATTTGACAGTGAGACACTTGTAGATCCAAAGCTTGGAGCATTTTTCCCTATTGCAGTAGACTTCTGGAATAAAGTCTCTCCTTATTTAAGTCTAGGTTTGTTTTGATTTGACAAAAGAAAAGATTTGACATTAATTTCGAAACACAGGATCTCTGAACTGTGACCCTTGTTGTTCTGTTTGCCTTCCCATCAAGAAGTTTGGTCCTAGGAACTGCCTTTATTGAAATATAGAATTTAAATCTGAAGACGTATTTATGCTTATTAGGAACCATAGGCTTTCTTCTTATTGTTACCATCAGGATTTTTAATCTACTTCATAAATAGAATGTTTTCATATTTTGTCATATCATTGTTTATTTGAATTGTGCTTAACATTTCTGTGTTGTTACTTATTTTCTCTTTCCCCTCTGGCCATTTTAGAAGTTGATCTCTCTGTTGGGATAAAAATTTTTTTGTACAGAGATGCAAATGTAGTACATTAGTTGCAGATTTTGGACCAGCATGACAACTTTTGGCCCAGTTCATAGCACATTTACTCAAAGATGCTTGAGACTGGGAAACAGGTCCTGTGCCTTGGAGAGTGAAAAACATGACCTTTGATTCATGAAAGCCTAATTGTTTACTTGTTTTATGTTTTTAAAATACTGCTAATCATTTACTTAACAGACATATGGTATCGACTATGTACCATGTATGTATTTCCACATATAACTTAGTTTAAACCTCATAAGAACCCTAAGCAATGGGTACTATTACTATTTGCAATTTGCAGATGAGGAAAAAGAGGCACAAAGAGATCAAGTGAACAGACCATGGTCACAGGTGGTAAGTTGGGAGTTTGATTTTGAACCCAGACTGTCTGGCACCAGGCGCCATGCTATTAACCATCATACTATGCAGCCTTTCTTAATGCCCAGTTACTCATTTCTTTCAGCAGTGTTATTAATACAATTATACCTATTTTAAGGAAATTTAGATTCGCTATGAGACTATGGAAAGAAGTTTCAAAAACAATGAAAACAAAGGTATTTTGATTGCCCTTTGCTAAATAGGTTTGTCTTGGAAATTGCATTTGCTGAGATAATGGATATCTTTGTAAAAGTATAATTGACTTCACTAAGCATGAAGTGTTTTTTTTTCCAGTTGTCTGATGTCACTGTGTTTCAAAAATTGATATTTTAATAATGGACTATTTTAACATGACTGTTCTAGGTTTCCCAATGTCAATATTCAGAAGTCATTGTATTATAGCAATTAGAGTATTTCTTTATTGTTTTATTTTTTTCTTTCTCTGTGCATATTATAGTGTTTGGTGCCTCCATTAGTGTGTTATAGTTTAACCCAAGAGGTTAAAACCAAAGCATCAGCTGGCAGTTTTCTTGACTACCCTGGTAATGTTGGCATAGGCTCTCCCCATGGGCACATTTTATTTATCATTTTGAGATGTGAGCAGCTGGCCTGGCAAGGACCTCGTGAGATAGGGAGGTAGACAAAGCAGGCATTGGAGCTACAGATACATATATTAAGGCACGGAGTAAAATTTGGGAAGATTAGTCAGGGTCAGGAAAGGCAGCCATGTTGCTTAGACCAGCTAGACAAGAAGTTGTATTAGGACCATTCAGATTCCTGGTTCAAGTGCCTGGTCAATCAGATTGAAAAAAGAAAAGAAGCGCGAGTCCCTTACATTTGGCTGCTCAGACACTTTGTTGCAGGGAAGATCCCAGAATGACTCCAATGAGGTGCACATGTTTAGGATGTTTCTCAGAAGCAGACCACCAGTTATCAAATCTTATGTAGACTGTAGATGTACAGAGGAAAAAATATGTGAATCCTAATATACACAGAGAGTGAAAGAGAAGGTAGAAGAGGGATCACACATAGTAACACAATTGGTAGTGGCTGTTAGCAACTTTTGTTTTACACTAGGGTTTCTCATTAGCATAAATGTTGACATTTTGAGTTGGATAACTCTTTGTTGCTAGAGTTGGGGGGAGCATGTTCAGGGCATTGTAGGATGTTTAGCAGCATCCTTGGCCTCTACCCACTAGATCTGAGTTTAAATTTTTTTCTATTGTAAACCATGAGCAATGAACACTTCTACGTATCTCTTTCTGGGCATGGTTGTGTGTGTTCTTCTAGGATAATTGCCACAAGTAGAATTGCTGAGTTAGAAACTATGCATTTTAATTTTAATACATACTTGCAAACTGCCCTCCAAAGTAGCCTGACAATTTACCCCTTCCCCCATCTGCATATTTGAGTATAATTTTCTCTAGATCCTGACCAACCTTGATAGTATTAAACTCTTCGCTTTTCTGAGTGTGAAAAACTGTACTATTATTGTTTTCATTTGCATCCTGGAGTTAGGCATACTTATGTCTGTGTATGTTTATCTGTTAATACCCTTTATTCATTTTCCTATTGGGCTTATAAATTCTTCAATTTATGTAAATGAGACAGCTATACATTTTGAGTACTAATCTGTACTTTTTATAAAAGTTGCAAATGTTCTTTCTTGTCTCTAAAATTTTACATGGTGTTTTTCATTGTGTAGAAATTTCATTTACACATTTCTCCTAATATTTTCATAGGAGTTCTTAATAGGAGTTTTTAACCTTCAGTTTTTAAACCATTTAAAATATGGTTTTACGTATTGTGTGCGATAGAGCACTAACTTTATTACTATTTTATATAGATAGCTAATGTCCCAACACTCTTTACTGAACAGTTCTTTTTCCTACTGCTGTGAAATAGCACACTAATCATATTCCAAATTCCCATATGCTATTCTGTCTCTCTACCGTTTCAATGTTTTTCAAACTTTTTATAGTGCTACACAAAGTAAGGAACAACTTACCTTGTAAACTGATGCACTACCATGCATGCACCCACACGTCAAGCAACACCCACACCTAATAGATGTGTTACACTTTGATAATTTCTCTTTTCTTACAACCCATTAAAAAACAAATCTGGTGGTAACTACTAAACTGATTTCCTGATCCACTAATAGTTTCCAACTTGCTTCTGAAAAATTCTGTTTATTTATTCCATTAATTTTCTAGGTGTTTTCTAGCAGCACTAACAAATTAATTTTTGAAACATTATACTTTATACTTTTGTTCTTTTTTTTTTGCGGTACGCGGGCCTCTCACTGTTGTGGCCTCTCCCGTTGTGGAGCACAGGCTCCGGATGCGCAGGCTCAGCGGCCATGGCTCACAGGCCCAGCCGCTCCGCGGCATGTGGGATCTTCGCGGACCGGGGCAGGAACCCGTGTCCCCTGCATCGGCAGGCGGACTCTCAACCACTGCGCCACCAGGGAAGCCCCTGTTCTTTTTTTAAAAGATAACTTTCCCTATTTCCTGGACTTTTACTCTTTCATGTGGGTTTTTTGTTTGTAATCAAGTTCCACAAAAAATACTTTTTGGATTTTGACTGATTTTTCACTGAATCTGTAGGTTAATTTGGGGGAGAATTAGTATTTTTATGATACTCTATTATCACCTGTGATGATTTAGATCTCATTTGACTTAGGTTATCTATTATAGTTAAATTTTTCCATATATATATAATTTTTAATAAACATTGTATATAATTAAGATGTACAACATGACTATATGGATATATATATTACTACAGTCAAGCAAACTAATTAACATATCATCTCACAGTTATCATTTTTTGTATGTGAAGAAGGCACTTGAAATCTACTGTGTTAGCATATTTCCAGTGTTCAATAAAGTATTAACATAACATACAGCAGGTGTTAATCATATTTATCATATTGTACATTACATCCCTAGTACTTATTTATCTTGTAACTGGAAGTTTGTACCTTTTGGCCACCATCCAGTTTCCCTTCCCCTCACCCCTGGCTCTGGTAACCACAGATCTGATCTCTTTTTCTATGAGTTTGTTTGTTTGTTTTTGAAGTATAATTGATTCCACAACACTATGTTAGTTCCTGGAGCACATTATAGTGATTAGATATTGCTATATATTTCAAAATGATCACCACTATAAGTATAGCTAAGTCTATACCATCTGTCACCAAATATGTTACATTATTATTGGCTATATTCCCAATACTGTACATTTCATATTTGTGACTTATTCATTTTGTAACTAGAAGTTTATACTTCCTAATCTCCCTCACCTATTTCTCTCAACCCTATACCCACCTCCCCTCTGGCAGCCACCTGTTTGTGCTCTGTATCTGTGACTCTGTTTCTGTTTGGTTATGTTTGTTCATTTGTTTTTTAGATTCCACATATAGGTGAAATCATACAGTAATTATCTTTCTCTGTCTGACTTATTTCAGTTTGCATAATACCCTCTAGGTCATTCATGTTGCAAATGGCAAGATTTCATTCTTTTTTTATGGCTGAGTAATATTCCAGTGTGTGTGTGTGTGTGTGTGTGTGTACACATCTTCCTTATCCATTCATCTATTAATGGGCACTTAGGTTACTTCCATATCTTGGCAATTGTAAATAATGCTGCAGTGGACATAGGGGTGCATATATCTTTTTGAATTAGTGTTTTTGTTTTCTTCAGATAGATACCCAGGAGTGGAATTGCTGGATCGTATGGTAATTCTCTATGTATATTCTATATATAATTTTTTGAGAAACTTCCATAGTGTTTTCTGTAAGGGCTGCACCAATTCACATTCCCACCAATAGTGCACAAGGGTTCCCTTTCCTCCACATCCTCACCAGTACTTGCTATTTGTTGTCTTTTTGGCAACAGCCATTCTGACAGGTGTGAGGTGCTATCTCATTGTGCTTTTGATTTGCATTTCCCTGATGATTAGTGATGTTGAGCATCTTTTCACATGCTTGTTGGCCATCTGTATGTCTCTCTGGAAGAATGTCTGTTCAGGTCCTCTGCCCATTTTTTAATCAGGTTGCTTGTGTTTTTTTTTTTTTTTAAGAAGATGTTGGGGGTAGGAGTTTATTAATTAATTAATTAATTTTTGCTGTGTTGGGTGTTTGTTTCTGTGCGAGGGCTTTCTCTAGTTGTGGCAAGTGGGGGCCACTCTTCATCACGGTGCGCGGGGCTCTCACTATCGCGGCCTCTCTTGTTGCGAAGCACAGGCTCCAGATGCGCAGGCTCAGTAGTTGTGGCTCACGGGCCTAGCTGCTCCGCGGCATGTGGGATCCTCCCAGACCAGGGATCCAACCCGTGTCCCCTGCATTAGCAGGCAGATTCTCAACCACTGTGCCACCAGGGAAGCCCCTGTTTGTGTTTTTGATGTTAAGAAAGGTCCATATACTTTTTTTTTTTAACATCTTTATTGGAGTATAACTGCTTTACAATTATGTGTTAGTTTCTGCTTTATAACAAAGTGAATCAGTTATACATATACATATATCCCCATATCTCTTCCCTCTTGCATCTCCCTCCTTCCCACCCTCCCTATCCCACCCCTCTAGGTGGTCACAAAGCACCGAGCTGATCTCCCTGTGCTGTGCGGCTGCTTCCCACTAGCTATCTATTTTACATTTGGTAGTGTATATATGTCCATGCCACTCTCTTTGTCCCAGCTTACCCTTAAATTTTTAAGAGAGTATTTAGACAGAGGTAAATTACTGTATGATTTAAAGAACATTCTTTTTAAAAGTATAGTTCAGAAACCAAGCAAATGGGTATGGTCTTGGAAATGTAGATGTCATGGATGTTTTTATAACACTCTAAAAACAGCAGAAATGCATTGCAGTTGTGGAGTTTTGGGGAAGTTGAAACATTGTCCATTGAGTTAAATGGACACATTAGTTTTCTGGCTAACCAAAAAATATTTTAGTATTAGGGATAAAACTTTCTACGTATTTTTGATGCTTGTGATTTCCTGACAGGAATGAAATCAGGCTGCAGAAGCACCAGCAAAGTATAAAAAACAGTGAGATAACAATTAGGGCTTGGAGGATGGCTTGGCAAGAAGAAAGGTTACATTGCGGTTTTAATAGAAGCATTTAGTTGAAAGTATGAATGTTTAAAATATGTTGATCAAGGAAAAAATATTTTTTGTTTTTCATTTATTTTGTATCTCTATGAAGTGATGGATGGTCCCTAAACTTACTGTGGTTATCATTTCATAAGGTATGTAAATCACAACATTATTCTGTACACCTTAAACTTATATAGTGCTGTATGTCAATTATATCTCAATTAAACTGGAAGAGAAAAAAGTTTTTAAATTAAAAAAACGTTGATCACATCATCTGTCATCACATTGCTAAATTATAAATTTGTTTCATCTTCTTTTAATGTTTTCTTTCATTTAAAACCTTGGTTCAGTAGTTTGAAAGTGATGAAGTTAATTTTTCCTGTCATGAGCATTTCATACCTTTTAGAGTTGGTTGTGAGAATCTGGACTCAGTCACACCTAAATTTGAGATTCTCTGCTGTTATTATCTTGATGCATGATTTTGGGCAAGATAGTCGACCTCTCTTTGCCTCAATTTTCTCATCTATGAAATAGTGATGAGAATAATGGTACTTGCCCCGTAGAACTGCTGTGAAGGTTAAATGATATAATCAATGTGTAACTTTTAGCAACATACATGATAACTTTTGTTATACTACCCAAATTAGATAAATGGTGAGAGGGAGGAAGTGTGTAATTATTCAGCAATTACTATATTACTAATACTTTTCTTATGATAGTTCATTTAATCCTTTCTACTATCTTATGAAATATGTATTGTCCCATTTTATAAATGGGGAAACTGAGATGTTCAATATAAATATACTTTGTTTTGCCCTGTAAGTAACCTCAGGCACAGAGCCCCTGACATTGGGCTGCTCTCTTGTGAAGTGGGGGAGTAATTCATATTCTAACTTAGGAGGCTCCAGTGAAACACATCACCAAGAACAGCACGGTGCCCTGGAATCACCTTCTGGAATGTAAATATCTCTATACTGTTTCCTGCTAGGGGTGATAATGCAGCTACATCTCCCTGCCAGTTCTCCCCAGGAAAGTTTGTCATCAGCCTCACGAGGTGCCAAAGAAATAATGCAAGAGTCAAACAGCCTTTTCTGGGTGCTCTGACTGCCGGAGCCTCTTACAGCTCCATGCCCTGGAGCGAGGCCTGGGCCTCCTCGTTCTGAGCAGGGGAACCCTGCACGAGTTAGACTTGGGTTGAGCAGCATCCAACAGGAATCAGCTCAGCTCAGACCTAGGGAGGAGACTCACAGACGTCTACAAAGATTTTATTCCTAAAGCAGAGTTTTGCCAGATGTGAAAGAGTCTTTTGTAGAGTTGAGTGATGGTCCATCTACCACGTGTCCTAGGCATTTTGACCTCCTGAGGCCTCTTCTTTCTTTATAAGCTAAGCTTTCCTTTCATACACGAGGCAGGGAGATAAACCAAACCAGTTCAGTCTTCAAAGGAGCCATGCAGTACCAAAAAAAGGCTGTAACTACTATGAGCAGAGACTGCAAAAATGCAGACCCCTCCATATGCATGGAATCGTGCAGTGTTTGTCCTTCTCTGGCTGCCTTATTTCATTGGGCCTGGTGTCCTTGGGGTTCATCCACATTGTGGCATATTGCCAAATGAATTTCCTCCTTTTTAAAGGATGAGGGATGTTCCATTGTTTGTATATACCACATTGTTTTTGTCCATTCATCCACTGACGTTTGGGTTGTTTCCACATCTTGGCTATTGTGACATGATGTATCTAAAACAGTCAAATTCACAGAAGCAAAGAACAGAGTGGTGGTTGCCAGGGGTTGGGGAGGGGTGGGAAATGGGGAGGTATTAGTCAAATGTCTAAGTTTCAGTTAAGCAAGGTGAATAAGTTCTAGAGATCTACTGTACAACATTGTGCTTACAGATAAGAGGGTAGGTCTCGTGTGTTACTACCACGAATTAAAAGCCAAAAAAAAAGTATACTTTTTTTTGGCAAATGAAAGGTATCTAATCAGAGTAGAATAATAATCTGAGTTTTACTTTAGAAGGACGACTTTGGTGTTGTTAAAAAATACATGTAGAGGAGGAGAAACTGTAGCCAAGAGAAGTTAGGAAGTCATTTTTCTCATCCTGGTGAAAGGTAATGAAGGTGTAGGGGAGGAAAAAGTTTTCCTTGACCCTCTTAGGGTCCCTAACTGGGTCTGAAAATTAAACTGACAAACATAGTTTAACAGGGTTAAAGCATACAAATTAAGTTTTATGTGACAGCATCCTTCATAAGGAGAGGAGGACCCAAAGAAACAGTTAAATCTGAGTATTTTTATGCTAGGCTTGATGAAGAGTGGAGAGTCGTGGGAGAATGTGATAGATCAGAGAGTATGAGAAATTTAGCAAATCCTATTTGTTAGAATTTTTCTATGTGTCCCTTTGTCTGTGGAGATAAGGATGCTCCTTTCCCCCAGCTATAGGGAAGGCACCTCTCCCATGAAGGTTTTATGACCTGTTTCAGGGGAGAAGTGCAGGGGGAATGTCAGAGTGACCTTTCTGCTTCTGCTATTTTCACAAACTCCTTCAGCTTAAGACATTTAGTATACCAAGGTGCCATATTTTGGGGATAGCATGTTCTCAACCCCATCAAAGCCCTACAGTAAGAAGAGTTGGAGACAACTGAGCCAATCTGATTGACATTTCAGAGGTAAGAATCGACTGAATTCTACTGGATGTGATTTAATCTTAGGGGTCAGGAGAAGAGAAGGCTAATGCATCTCCCTCCGATATTTTGAGTTTGAAGAACCTTTGGGATATCTAGGTTTAGATGCTCAGTAGGCAACTGGAGCTGTGGGCCTGGGGATCAAGAAAGAAGTCTTGAATGGAGCCAAGAGTTTTACAAATAAAGGATATTAGAAATAATAGTTGAATCCAACATGGGAGTGTCAAACAGAAAAGTAAAGAGACCAGAGAGCAAAGTCCCAAGGGAGACCAACATTTAGGGGTAGTTGGAAGAATTGGTGTGTCTAGCAGAATGTTAGGATCATGAAATAGGAGCGAAGTAAAGGGAATTTCTAGGAGTAGGTAGTCTCTGGCAACATCTGATATTTCAGAGACATCAAACAAAACATGAGCTCTGAAAAGAGGTCATCAGGTTAAATAGGCCATTTTTAACCCAAGAGAAAGCACTTTCTGTAATGTGGTAAGATACTAGAATATGCTGTATTGAAATGAGAACATGGGTGAGGACAGAGACTGTGTGTAGAAAACTCTTAAGAAATTGGCTAACGAAGTAAATTTCTTTGACAGACAGGACTAAGTTTTAAGGCTATCATAGAGCTAAAGATGAAGTGAGGAAAATTTATAGAAAACAGAAGCTCAGAACCAAATACAGCAGATCTTGAAACATTTTCTCCTATTACTAGTACCTAGTATAATTTCTGCATGTACATATGCTGAAATGTATAAATCCCTTCAGTTTTACTGACTCAATTTTTTTTCCCTGTATAATTGAATTTTGTTAAGGTCTTCCCATAGCTAGGGTTTTTGTTTTGTTTTACTTTTTGGGCATAAAATTCAATTCAGCAATTTTAGAATTACACGAGCAGTTATTTCAAGCATGTGCTCACAAAGCACTTCACACTAGTTGCACTTCACTGTTGGCAAAACTTTGCACATAGTCATTGCTTAAGGAAGCACTTTTGTGAAGTTTTAAATGTAATTAAAAGTGATGTTATGCTATTTTAAGTTCTATTTTTTTTTTTCTTTCTACATTTTGGCTCTGCATTCTACTTTTAATGATACTATACTATTGAGCGTGAGATGGAGAAATGTTTATATAATGCAGTGCCCTCTCCCAAACATAGCCCTTTCCTTCCCATTAAAAGTAACTATCACTGTTCTGATTATTGTATAGTCACTTCCTTGCTTTTTAAAATTGTTTTATTACATAGTTGTACATTCCTGGGGCGCAGTGGTTAAGAATCTGCCTGCCAATGCAGGGGACACAGGTTCGAGCCCTGGTCTGGGAAGATCCCACATGCCGTGGAGCAACCAAGCCCGTGCGCCACAACTACTGAGCCTGTGCTCTAGAGCCTGCAAGCCACAACTACTGAGCCCACGTGCCACAACTACTGAAGCCTGAGTGCCTAGAGCCTATGCTCTGCCCCCTTCCACTTTTCTTTTTTTTTTTTTTTGGACAAGATTACTTCTTAGGTAGTGGGGTGTTCCTCCTCAGGAGACACACAGTTCTGTTTTTGAGATGATTGCAGTAGTTGATGCAAAATGACTGGATTCATGATTCACCAGGGTTTCCTGCATCATTGTACTGTATTTCTATGATTTCTTCATTTATTTGCTGGAATTCTATAAAGAGAAAGTTATCTTCCTTTATTATTTGGTTACCAGTGGTACATTTAGTATAGGAAGAGCAGTGTGCTTACTTGATATTTTTTTCTTTATTTACCACTGTTCAAAATTTTAAAAAGCTGGCTCTAAGTTGGATATATATATCAATATCTATATCTACATATTTATATATAGATATATCACCTAATGGCTTTGTACTGATATTTCAAATGCAGTGAAAATTCAGAACTGCAAGATGTTTATTTAAATTCTTCTGTCTCACGACTGTATCTTTATCCCATCCCTACAAATTCTTAAGGAGTAAGAAGACTGGGAATGACAGAATTAGTATATCACACAAACCCACATTACACACAAAACTTTCTTGTAGTAACTACCAATAACATGATTACTGAAAGGAGCTGAAACAGTCACTCCTTTCTCTCCTTACTAGTTTCTGTTTGTTTCTACGGTTGTACTGTTTCTATACTGTCAGAGCACATGGCACTTCTTTCAACAGTACTCTTCCCCCTATATCCTTGTCAGCTAGTGAGTTTAAGCAGATTAAGATCACAGCGTTAGGCTTTTGTGATTCCATTACTGTTGTAACAAAACTTTTCTTCAGCTGTGCCCATGAAAGAAAATAATAAAGGGAACTAAATATATGTTACAGAGGAATAATTCTTCAAAGGAATATTACATTAGGAAACTGTTGATATAGCACTGTTGTTACATTAGGAAACTGCTGATATAGCCCTATTGTTGATTATTTAAACTTTTTTATATCTTGGATTTCCCCTAAATGTAACTTTTACAACATCTTTTTGTTTGTTTGTTTTCTTTTGTGGTAAATAGAACATTCCAATATGCCAGTCGAAAAAAATATCACTTTAGAAAGACCTTCTAATATAGAACTCACATGCCAATTCATGGCATCTGGAGATTTGAATTCAGTAAATGTGACTTGGAAAAAAGGTGATGAACTACTTGAGAATAATTACGTCATCAATGTAACAGGAAGCGTCCTGTATACCCAATACATGTGAGTAAACAAAATTTTAACCTGTATGGCTAGATGAAATTAAATTCTAAATATTTTCCTGAATGAGCATTCTTTCCTTTGCTGTCACTGAATGTATGCTAATATTCTAATTTGCATATTTACAAAATTTTTTCATCTTTAAATTTTGATTAACGGCTGAGTCTTTCTTTTTCATTTAAGGAGAGTTTTTTGAGAACTAAGCCTGTATTAATAACTTAAATTATCTTTAGGTTCACCATCGTGAATAGCGAACAAATGGGAAGTTATTCTTGTTTCTTTGAGGAGAAAAAGGAACAAAGGGGCACATTTAATTTCAAAGGTCAGTACTAATAATTTGTACAGTAATAACTTTAGCATTATATTCTTAGAATTCTAAATCTTCAAATTTGTTGGGAAGAAAATATCTAGTTTTTGTGCTGAAATAAATCTTTACCATTATGTAAAGTTCTTGGATCTCATGCCATCATCTAAAATCCTGTTGTGTTCACAAAATAATTGTTGTGGTAGAAAATAAACAAATCCTCAAATTTTAAAATTATTATTACAATACTAAAAATACAGCTGAAAAAAAAGGCATCATGTGCTTTCTATTGAATCATAAGTGGTGACCTTGAAAATGGAGCGTCACAGTGTCTTCCCGGTGCTCCCTCCCCCAGTTTAAAACACAGGTTTTAGTTTGAAAGATCAGGCTGCCAGGTCATTTGTACCTCTCTTGTGGCAGTCTCTTGAATTTATTTATTTATTTAGCCCTCCCAACTCAGACCTTTTATAATACTCCTCTAGGTGTCTGAGTTATTGCATTCCTAGACTGTGAGAATATGCTTTGGTGTTCTGTATCAGTGGCTCCAGGACTTGGGATTTTAGGAACCCATAAAATTTAAAAATAATTTGGAGACGCACAAAGGTTGCCTGCTTTTGATTTCATCAAGTAAGGACAAACCCCAGAATGTAATCCACAGTTCTCCCCCATAGGAAAAAATAAACTCAAAGTATTTTACTCTTACCATCATTAAACCAAAACTTTAAAGGTCTCAATCTCATAATAGAGACTAGTTGTTCAAGTTGGGTAATTATCTTCATGAAAAACCCATATTCTCTGATAGATAAGTGAACGTCACTGTCCCTGCTGGTATTTGGGAAATGCAGTCTGTTGCCATATTAACTGTCTTGGGCTTTGCTTCACATTAATTTACCAGCACACATGAGAAATTGTTTACTTTTTCCTAAAAATTGTTAAATCCAGCTAGCTGCTATGACAAAATACGAATTCTATGCCCAAAGTCCCATCAATAGCAGAATGGCCTGACTCATCACTGCCATGATTTCAGATGGTCCCCTCCTTCATCCCTCCCTATAGTCCCTCTGCACTCAGACTCATTTCCTTCCTGTGGTTTTATAAATATTCCTACTGGGCAAATATAATAAATCCTTGTATTTATGCACTTTGGTCTCTGCAAAGGCAGAAACTATTATCATCTTTTGATTATTTTGATCATGTACATTCTCTTTTAACCTTCTTTCCTCCATTTGCCAAATTTAACCTAGTGAAGGAGAGATATATACATTTCCTTCCCTTTTTCCTTTTCTTACCTTCCCTTTTCCTTTTCTTTCCTCAGTCTTTTTCTCTTGCCCCCGCCTTGCCATCCTAATGAACTAACAGATACTAAACACATGGACACACAATCCTAGTATACATTTTATATGTCTCCTTTAAATGTGTAAAGAAGGCCTACAGGTCTTGAGGAAATACTCATCAAATCTTGAGGCTCAAAGTGCCTCCAGGAGATTCAACTTTAAAAATTGCTTTGGGCTTCCCTGGTGGCGCAGTGGTTGGGAGTCTGCCTGCTGATGCAAGGGACACGGGTTCGTGCCGCGGTCTGGGAGGATCCCGCGTGCCGCCGAGCGGCTGGGCCCGTGAGCCATGGCCGCTGAGCCTGCGCGTTCGGAGCCTGTGCTCCGTGATGGGAGAGGCCACGGCGGTGAGAGGCCCGCGTACAGCAAAAAAAAAAATTGCTTTTTCCCCTCTTCTAAATAGCACTGTTTTCTAGAAATATGTACTAGTCATGCCTGTTCAAAGTTTAAATATCGAATATATTACATTTTTTCTTATTAGCACTGTTATGATAAATTACTTAAATTATTACTTGATCATTCTAGTCTCTAATGTGAAGATTAACAGAAGCATTTTAGTTTTCAGTGTACTAATAAATTTAATGCCAAGTAGTCTTAAAGAAGGCCTCTTGATCTGTATCTATTTTGAGTAACTAGGTTGATGCTGGCTGGTGTCAGAAGCACCTACACAAGGTCTAGGTTTGAAATCAAGTGCTTGAGGAATGCAAAGAACCACTGAATATTTACTTTCTTTCTTTTTATAGTTTTCTTAAAGCAGTTTAGTTCAGTTTATTTGTTTTAAATGCCCACTTAACAATGTAACTTTTAAGTATGTACTATATCTTAAAGATTTTTATACAATTAGTAAGTTGGGCCCTTCCAGATTTTCTTTGGTAAAATAATTCTCTTTAATTTATCTAAGTTGAATATTGCTTGGAGGAATCATTTCATTTGAGTACAATTTAAAGGCATCTGCAGAACAATTCATATTATAGTTATTATTTAATTAGATCTTGTAAGGCTTCTAGAATGGTGTATGTTTTTATTTTTACAAATATCCTATTTTACTCTTTCTCCACATGGATTGCTTATGGCTTTTCCTAAGAAGAGGATTATCTGTTCAGTTGAGTGTGGATGAAAAGCCTGTTTTATCCTCCCTTTAAAATTGAGCCAAAAAAAAAAAATTCTGCTATTGATCACATGAGTCAACTAAAGTGCATGAGCCTGAGGCCTCAGAACAATTTATCAGCAAAGTCCTTGCTTCTGCCTTTATGGGAACTGGTTGATTTATTACTACAAGATTATAAAAGGGCCTCAACATCACTGATTAGTACAGTGTGGAAAAACCTGCTGACTTTGTGTGTTTGGCTGTTGATGACAGTACAGGGAGAAAGCCAAAGTCACACTGGAAGCTTGCAACTGCTAATGTCACTGACTGCCTTTCACCAAGAAAGATGGGTGGTGGTCTGCAATGTTTTTTAGTAGTAGGTCAAATATTCTGAGGTAGATGCTGAAAATTTCTATAATAACCATCAATGTTAAAACTCTTAGTAAAAGGATGCAGAAACTTAGTTGGTAAAGCATAAGTAATAGGACATAGAACTTCTTGGAAGACATGGTGAGATTCTGATAGTACCAAGTGCTATGAAACCTGCCTTGGCCCAGCCATCTGTCCTCACTGGGAAGCATCCAAGGAGTCAAAGGGAAGGGCACAGTAACAGAATCAGTTTGAACTTAAGCTTCAAACCCCAGTGCTAAAACCTAGTTCGCTGTCTTTGACTATATGGAAGAATCTTTTTCCCAATTTGATAACACCTAAACATCCTTGAGCCAAAAATGACACAGGCTAATGTTTTCTAGTCCATAAATATGCAAATATAAATCGCTAAGATTTACAACTCCACAGGGTTTTCACTTTCACTGAGTAGTTCCTAGACCTCATCTTCCTAGATACTAGTCTGAATCAGCAATTTCACCATCTTTAAACTTGAATTCTTTCAACCCCAAGATTTTGTGTGTCCTACTTTATCCAGAGTTCCCGCAGCAGTGAATTCCACCATTCTGTCTTCCAGGTCACTTATCTTTTCTTCTGCCTCAGTTATTCTGCTATTGATTCCTTCTAGTGTAGTTTTTATTTCAGTTATTGTACTGTTCATCTCTGTTTGTTTGTTCTTTAATTCTTCTAGGTCTTTGTTAACCATTTCTTGCATCTTCTCGATCTTTGCTTCCACTCTTTTTCCAAGGTCCTGGATCATCTTCACTATCATTATTCTGAATTCTTCTTCTGAAAGGTTGCCCATCTCCACTTCATTTAGTTGTTTATCTGGGGTTTTACCTTGTTCCTTCATCTGGTACATAGCTCTCTGCCTTTTCATCTTGTCTTTCTGTGAATGTGGTTTTTGTTCCACAGGCTGCAGGATTGTAGTCCTTGCTTCTGCTGTCTGCCCTCTGGTGGATGAGCCTACTTAAGTGGCTTGATGGGAGGGACTGGTGGTGGGTAGAGCTGACTGTTGCTCTGGTGGGCAGAGCTCAGTAAAACTTTAATCCACTTGACTGTTGATGGGTGGGGTCTGGGTTCCCTCCCTGTTGGTTGTTTGGCCTGAGGCAACCGAACACTGGAGCCTACCTGGGCTCTATGGTGGGGCTAATGACAGACTCTGGGAGGGCTCATGCTGCCAGTGTCCTTGTCCCCACGGTGAGCCACAGCCCCCACCCCCCCACCCCCACCTCTGCAGGAGACCCTCCAACACTAGCAGGTAGGTCTGGTTCAGTCTCTCCTGGGGTCACTGCTCCTTCCCCTGGGTCCCGATGCGCACACTACTTTGTGTGTGCCCTCCAAGAGTGGAGTCTCTGTTTCCCCCACTCCTGTCGAAGTCCTGTAATCAGTTCCCACTGGCTTCAAAGTCTGATTCTTTAGGAATTCCTCCTCCCATTGCCGGAGCCCCAGGTTGGGAAGCCTGATGTGGGGCTCAGAACCTTCACTCCAGTGGGTGGACTTCTGTGGTATAAGTGTTTGCCAGTCTGTGAGTCACCCACCCGACAGTTATGGGATTTGATTTTACTGTGATCTTTATTTTTATTTTTTAATTTTTCTTTTTACATCTTTATTGGAGTATAATTGCTTTACAATGGTCTGTTAGTTTCCACTTTACAACAAAGTGAATCAGTTATACATATACCTATGTTCCCATATCTTTTCCCTCTTGCGTCTCCCTTCCTCCCACCCTCCCTATCCCACCCCTCCAGGAGGTCACAAAGCATCGAGATGATCTCCCTGTGCTACGCCGCTGCTTCCCACTAGCTATCTACCTTACGTTTGGTAGTGTATATATGTCCATGCCTCTCTCTCTCGCTTTGTCACAGCTTACCCTTCCGCCTCCCCATATCCTCAAGTCCATTCTCTAGTAGGTCTGTGTCTTTATTCCTGTCTTACCCCTAGGTTCTTCATGACATTTTTTTTCTTAAATTCCATATATATGTGTTAGCATACGGTATTTGTCTTTCTCTTTCTGACTTACTTCACTCTGTATGACAGACTCTAGGTCTATCCACCTCATTACGAATAGCTCAATTTCGTTTCTTTTTATGGCTGAGTAATATTCCATTGTATATATGTGCCACATCTTCTTTTTATTCATTCATCCGAAGATGGACACTTAGGTTGTTTCCATCTCTGGGCTATTGTAAATAGAGCTGCAATGAGCATTTTGGTACATGACACATTCCCACCAGCAGTGCAAGAGTGTTCCCTTTTCTCCACACCCTCTCCAGCATTTATTGTTTCTAGATTTTTTGATGATGGCCATTCTGACTGGTGTGAGATGATATCTCATTGTAGTTTTGATTTGCATTTCTCTAATGATTAATGATGTTGAGCATTCTTTCATGTGTTTGTTGGCAGTCTGTATATCTTCTTTGGAGAAATGTCTATGTAGGTCTTCTCCCCATTTTTGGATTGGGTTGTTTGTTTTTTTGCTTTTGAGCTGCATGAGCTGCTTGTAAATTTTGGAGATTAATCCTTTGTCAGTTGCTTCATTTGCAAATATTTTCTCCCATTCTGAGAGCTGTCTTTTGGTCTTGTTTATGGTTTCCTTTGCTGTGCAAAGGCTCTTAAGTTTCATTAGGTCCCATTTGTTTTTGATTTTATTTCCATTTCTCTAGGAGGTAGGTCAAAAAGGATCTTGCTGTGATTTATGTCAGAGTGTTCTGCCTATGTTTTCCTCTAACAGTTTGATAGTTTCTGGCCTTACATTTAGGTCTTTAATCCATTTTGAGTTTATTTTTGTGTATGGTGTTAGGGAGTGTTCTAATCTCATACTTTTACATGTACCTGTCCAGTTTTCCCAGCACCACTTATTGAAGAGCCTGTTCTTTTTCCACTGTACATTCCTGCCTCCTTTATCAAAGATAAGGTGACCATATGTGCATGCGTTTATCTCTGGGCTTTCTATCCTGTTCCATTGATCTATATTTCTGTTTTTGTGCCAGTACCATACTGTCTTGATTACTGTAGCTTTGTAGTATAGTCTGAAGTCAGGGAGCCTGATTCCTCCAGCTCTGTTTTTTGTTCTCAAGATTGCTTTGGCTATTTGGGGTCTTTTGTGTTTCCATACAAATTGTGAAATTTTTTGTTCTAGTTCTGTGAAAAATGCCACTGGTAGTTTGATAGGGATTGAATTGAATCTGTAGATTGCTGTGGGTAGTAGAGTCATTTTCACAATGTTGATTCTTCCAATCCAAGAACATGGTATATCTCCCCATCTATTTGTATCATCTTTAATTTCTTTCATCAGTGTCGTATAATTTTCTGCATACAGGTGTTTTGTCTCCTTAGGTAGGTTTATTCCTAGATATTTTATTCTTTTTGTTGCAGTGGTAACTGGGAGTGTTTTCTTAATTTTATTTTCATATTTTTCATCATTAGTGTATAGGAATGCCAGAGATTTCTGTGCATTAATTTTGTATCCTGCTACTTTACCAAATTCATTGATTAGCTCTAGTAGTTTTCTGGTAGCATCTTTAGGATTCTCTATGTATAGTATCATGTCATCTGCAAACAGTGACAGCTTTACTTCTTCTTTTCCGATTTGGATTCCTTTTATTTCCTTTTCTTCTCTGATTGCTGTGGCTAAAACTTCCAAAACTACGTTGAATAAGAGTGGTGAGAGTGGGCAACCCTGCGTCCCTCCTACCAGCTCATTGTGGCTTCTCCTTTGTCTTTGGATGTGGGGTATCTTTTTTTGGTGAGTTCCAGTGTCTTCCTGTCGATGATTGTCCAGCAGCTAGTTGTGACTCTGGTGTTCTTGCAAGAGGGAGTGAGAGCACGTCCTTCTACTCTGCCATCTTGGTTCCTCTCCACAAACTCTTATTCATCTGCTTTAGCCAAGGACTTGCATAAGTGTTTCAAGCAGCAGAATTTGTTTTACAGCTTCACTGAAAAGTTTTTTAATATATGTTATTAAAGGATGGATTGGTGCCACCTCCAGCATCTCAAAGCTACTGTTTCTTCATTCTTCTGGGCCTTGTCTCCTGTGAATTCATCTTTTATTTTTCATCATTTTAATCTCTTTTAATCACCTTTCTTAGATGGGCTGGGTGTTCTGTAAATGGCTCACTTTGGACCCTTTTCCACATTTGGGGGTGTTTTTATACATTCCTATGGTTCTGAGATTAATTCAGGTGAATTTCCAGTTCTCCTTTTATTCTGTGTCTTATTTCTTCTCTGTTCCACATGGCCAGCTGGCCTAGAAATCATTCTTGCACATGACAATAATCCATGCCATTAAACTGGCTAATGTAGGAAGGCTGTGGGCATTACAAATTGTACGAAAACTGAATTAAGAAAAGCAATACCAGTACATGATGACAACAAAAGTTCGAATTTTGTGGTGTTTGCTCTACACCAAGCCCTTTATATATTGTGTTCCTGTACTTAATTCTTTACAGTAACATTGTAGAAGGGTATGACCAACCTATGTCCTCAACACTAGTAACACTGAAGCTATAATTCTAATTCAAATATTTCCTGGACCCAAATCTTATATGTTTGTCACATCATTGTCTCATTGTGCTGACTACTTCAAACGCTCATTGAGCTTTGAAATGGACACATATTAACCACATTTCCCTTAGTGTCTCTCAGCCTAATGGTGACCAATAAGGAGTGTGGGACACTAGTAGCCATTTGAAAGGAGTGTTCAGAATATCCTCTGGCAAGGTCAACTCACCAATTTCTTCTGGCTGGGATGACTTCAGTCATGCCAGTCACATGTGTTCACTTCTCTCCTACCTCAGGAGTACCCTAGTGGTACCTTACTAGGTGCTCATAAACTATTAGTGGGGTGATAATAAATTCTGATTGGCAATTCACATCTTTGGGTAATGTAAAATTGTAGATCATTCAGTTTTATCAAAACATATTTCCTTGGTTATGAAAAGTATGAGAACCGTTGACTTATAGATTGCTCTGTCATCTTATGATTTACACTTTCAGTGGTGATATATCTTCCTTATTTGCATCTCTTTATTATTAGCAGTGCCTCATTCAACACTCTGCTGGTCAGCATTGCTGATGAAGGAGGGGGTGATATGTGCAATTGTATTTAGGCTCACGTTAAACCATAAGGAAAACTGAAGACTTCCGACACTCATCACTGTAACATTAATCACCTAAAGACAGAACCTGTGAAGAAATCCAACCCTATGTTTACCCCTATACAATTGGTTATAGAAGTCAGAATTTCTTTTCCACTTATTACCAATTATTTCCCCCTTCCTCATCTTTACAGTTCATACATCCAGCAAATGCCCAATATTCTTCTGGTAGTAGAAAGCCAAGAGCGTTTAGAAAATGTATTTAATCTGGAAACCTAATTTTAGCAATTAAAATTGATCTTTCCATTTTCCACCCTGACCCTCCCCAAAATAAAATCTAAAAATAGGATAACAAGTGAATAGCAAACAGTATCTATAAACTTTGTCAACACAGTATTAATAATTTAGATATTGTCTCTCTGCTGGCAAACCAAAAAAACAAAAAGGAAAAACAAAACACAAAACCCGCTAAAATTAGTAAAAGAAAAAAAAATCAACAGTCATCTTTGTTGATAAGTCTGTCTCCCATAAAAGTGTACATTTTATAATACATGTTTTGAGGTCAATCAGAAGGAACTGATTTCACCATGGAAGCTGCCAGTTGGCTTTTTATTGCTTTGTTTATGTTCTTATGCTTTAATTTTCTTTACCAAGTTATTCATAGCCTTAAAACTTAATTTTTCTAAATTCAGTGCTCATTTTTATTGTTACTAATGGCACATGCTTCAAACTTTAAGAAATTTATCACAATGAATATTAGTTTTTGTTTTTTTCCTACAAAACCACATGAAAGTGGGTTTTTTTTTTTTTTTTTTTTTTTGGTCCGCGGGACTCTCCCTGTTGTGGCCTCTCCCGTTGCGGAGCACAGGCTCCGGACGCGCAGGCTCAGCGGCCATGCCTCACGGGCCCAGCCACTCCGCGGCATGTAGGATCTTCCTGGACCGGGGCACGAACCCATGTCCCCTGCATCGGCAGGTGGACTCTCAACCACTGCGCCACCAGGGAAGCCCGAAAGTGTTTTTTATCTCATTTTCTTTCCTATTCTTTTCTCTTTCTCTTAAATTTCCTTTGCTCCTTTCTCATCTTCCCATCTTCTCCAACTCTTTTCATAAATCTGTGTCAAATAAAAATTTTAAATCCTGAAAATTCTGTCTCCTCACTAGAGTGCCATTTAAGGGTAAACTTTGAAAAAATATTTGCTCTAACGTAACTTAGTAGGTGGGAAGAAAGAATAGTCTTGAAAACATGAAGTTTCTTTCTTATCCAAAGCATGTAACAGTCTATTACAATACTTGTAATTGTTATTGGCTCAATAATAGAAGATCTTCCTTCTGTTTCTATATTACTGACAATTATATTGCACCACCTACCTACTACAACTATACGTCCTAACTATAGTTAACTATACTGTAAATTAGTTCATTTTATATAGAACTAAAACTACAGAAATAAAATCATATATTAGTGAAAAAATGAAAGGAGAAATTATATTCAACTTGAATACATTCCCCCTATTCAAACTCTTTCAGTAACATATGTTTCTCTCCATTTTTCTTAGTCCCTGAACTTCATGAAAAAAAGAAACCGTTGATCACTTATGTAGGGGATTCAGTTGTCTTGATGTGTAAATGTCAAGACTGTTTTCCTTTAAATTGGACCTGGTACAGTAGTAATGGGAGTGTACAGGTAAGATCATATTTCTTTGACTTGAAGAAAACAAAATAAAAACTTTTATTTGATAAATAATAAGATTATAATACACTCACAGTTCTTAGGACTATTTATACTTCTGTTATCTTGTTCCTTAATATGTGTTCATGAAGAAAGAACAGGATGAATGGAGCTGTCATTTGGTGTTTTTAGCATATTACATTATACATCTGAAGATACTCTTAATGTTTCATTAAGTGGTACTTTGTTTTTTAGATTTAGCAATTTATTAAAATTCTATGAAAGGGAGTTACAGTTCATTTTTAGTTGACAAGTTTAGATATAACCCCAACAAAAAAGATTCTTTTTTTTCTTATCATTTCATGAGAGTAACTAGAAAAAAAGAAAGGGAGTTTTCTTTTCATGCTTCTGTCTCTGGAAACATTTTTGATAGAATGCAATACACTGGCAGCATCTGAGAAAAGAATGAAAATTTGGTAACTTAAACTCAGGTTTTAGGTTCTTTTAGTGTCACTGACCTCTTTTGGACTTCCAGAGACCTAAGGGAAGCCAAATACTTTAAATTCCTATTAAAGAATTAATGGCTTTTCAAAGAGCTGATATTAAGAAAAACATGAGTACTTAAGAAATCATTTCTGGTTTTCTTCCTCCCAAATAGCCTCTAATAGCAGGGAAATTTAGGACATTGTCCTTTAGGGGACACCCTTTTATTGCCCTGGTGCTATTGAGCATTGAAATTGAAGTCTTGTAAAGGCAATTCTAGAAGGAACGGTATGAGACAGGGTAGATCTTAGTGAAATATTAAATTCCTTCTTAGACAGTATTGATGCTATTGTAGACTGTTGACGACAGAGGGAATGACTTAAAAGGGTGAGTCACTGATTCTGTGATTGGTTTGAGTTTTCAAAGAGATAGCTCCAAATCACTTAGGAGTAGATTTAAACTATTAATATTTGTACTTATCTTGTTATTGATGATTAGGAAAGGCAATCATTTTGTGTATGGAAATATTTTTAAAGAGCATGTAAATTTGTAAAAACAAGTAACAGACATAGTTTTTGAATTACATAGCCTAATTTATTTATGCATATGTGATACTAGACAAAAAATGCTTGTCTAATTATATTAAACTTTTAGAATGTAGTCTGTACTTCTCTCCATTTGCTATACTAAGTTTCTCTCAATTTGGCCCTAAGCATGGGTTATATTAGGATATGAGAAAAGTGCAGGGAAGAGGGTGCAAGTCAAAACTTTAGGTCAGGTGTTTTTTCAAAAAGTAGGCGAACCATCATCTTCATCAGACTCACCTGGGGCACCTAATAAACATGCAGTACTTTGATTTATCAGCTCTGAGTTAGAGTACATTTGTAACAAGCATCATAGGCAATGCTGTGCACAGTGAGCCAGGTTGCTATAATTTTTTTGGCAAATAAACTCACAGACAGTTCTTCATCAGATAACCTCCAAGAATATTTGTATGCAAATTAGCATTTACTCAGCAGTGCAGTTGAGTGATAGAGCAATGAAGGCATCAAATGGCCTGAGAATAAAATTTAATTTAAATGGATTAAATAAATTAGCCACCAAGTAGCTTAGTATGGATCTTAAAAGGCTGAGGAAAACCCAGTGAATCTCAGAAGCCAACATGTCAGAAAGAGAGAGAAATTCAGCTATGAGAGAAGACAGAAGGTACACAGACCACCATGTATACCAGGCTTACAGGGATTTCTACCATTTCTTCTACATCAGCTTCAAAGGCCTGAAGATTTCATCTTCAGTTCCAGTTTGAGGAACTCCCAATGTCATGAGTCAGTGAAATTCCTTTACAGGAATGATCAGATATAATAGCTTCATTAATTTAATAGTTGATTTAATGAATGTATGCCTGCAATTGTGAAGGAGGAAGTATTTTGAACCAGTCAGGGATTGTAACATGAAACCCGGATGGCTGGAAAATTTCTGTATTTCTAATTCGCATAGAATATTTACCCACGATGACTTGCACAGTGTAGTTTCAAACATTCAGTGCTAAGTAGTTAAAGCAAAGTGTACTTTTCCTTTGTTTGCTACCTTTGAAAGATCAAACTATGGAAAGACTTGAGCTCTGTATGTATAACTTCTCACATACTTTAATGTGCTCCCTTCTTTAATAAATTTATTTATTTTTGGCTGCGTTGGATCTTCGTTGCTGCGCTTGTGGTTTCTCTAGTTGCGGCAAGTGGGGCCTACTCTTCGTTGGGGTGCGCGGGCTTCTCACTGCGGTGGCTTCTGTTGTTGTGGAGCACGGGCTCTAGGTGCGCAGGCTTCAGTAGTCGTGGCTCGTGGGCTCAGCAGGTGTGGCTAGCAGGCTCTAGAGCACAGGCTCAGTAACTGTGGCATACAGGCTTAGTTGCCCTGGCCCAGGCTTGAACCCCTGTCCCCTGCATTGGCAGGCGGATTCTTAACCACTGCACCACCAGGGAAGTCCCTAATATGCCCTTTTTCTGGTAAGCAATTTTCTTGGTACTATCTTGTAGCTTTCACTCAAAACTAGATCATTCAAGACATGTATCTTTTATGCAATATGATAGGAATGGATTTTAATGTCTCCTTCTATTAGGTTCCTGTTGGTGTTCCAATGAACAATAAGTATGTGATCAATGGAAAAAATGCTAATGAAACAAGGCTCAAGATAATGCAACTTTCCGAGGAAGATCAGGGATCTTACTGGTGCCATGCAATATTCCAATTAGGCGAGAGTGAAGAACACATTGAACTTGTCGTGCTGAGTTACTGGGTGCCTCTCAAAGCATTTCTTGCAATAGCTGTTGAGGTTGTTCTTTTAGTGGCTATTATTCTGCTTTGTGAAATGTACACCCAAAAGAAAAAGAAGCACTCAGGTAGGATTTCTTTTTTTTAGATAATTCTTATGTTATGACTTAATCCATTATGGTGGCTTTAGAAAACAAATCTAACTTTTGTTTTTTGTAGTGGTATTTATGTTAATAACAATGGTGACAGTGAGCTATGAGCTTATATTGATAGTCTTCCTGTATCAACTTCCTAAAAAATTTTAATGTTAAAATATACCTTTTTTCCCTTTTCTTTGGTGTTACTGGGACCAGCACACCAATTAAGTGATATGTGCACTGGTACTGGAATATTAGAAAATTCTGCATTAGCTTAATATAAAAGATCTCAAAGACAAACAATTATTCTTTCATTTAGATAACTCATTTTTAAAAATGTTTTATCGAACATTCTGAAATTCTCATAAAAGACATTGCCTGCCAGCTTTCTGTTTTCATAGCCTGTGCCTAATGGATAACAGACTGAAAAACCAAAGGTCCCCTAAAAAAATTTATTTTATATTCTGCATTTTTTCCTGATTTTGTACTAAATTTTTCATAACTTAAATAATTACAAATCAGTCAGTTCTGTTTTTGATGATCCCAGGCACCAGACTATGCTTGATCAAAACTGCAGGCAATTTTGCAAGTCGGGAGAGCAGGGAAGGAGTGGACATGATGGAGAGGCAGCTGTCTGATGGGGCCCATCTCTCTCATTCCAGAGCGGGAAAACAGCACAGGCAGTCAGGGGATGTTGAATTCAGGGGAAAGTAGAATTGAGCATATATGCTTTGTAAGAATAATAAACCAATCTTAAGAGTTAAATTCTTCTTTTGTTACATAGATGATGGGAAGGAATGTGAACAAATTGAACAGCTGTAAGTATTATTTTTTATAGGTTAATTTTCACATGCGTAAAATACAGATAAATATGAAATTAAATAAAATGTTTGCAGTTAGAGGAAAAAAGTACAAGAGTATATAACGTGTGTGTTATTTTCTGTAGATGTCCATGTTGTGGTGAAGAATGGCATTTGGCATTTACCTGCATGCAACAGAATCCCCCTCCACCACTTACTTTCACCTCTCTGTGCTTCAGTTCTCTCTTCAACAAAATGGGTTTAATGATATTAAACATAAGGTTTCTGGATTAAATGACTTTCTATGTGTAAAAATCCTTAGTATAGGCTTTGATGCACAGGAGGCACTCAAGAACCATGAAGTATTATTTGTGTAAAGCAATGATTCTCAACCCTGGCTATATTTTTGATCACTTAGGATGCTCCTTAAAATTACAGTTACTCAGACCTAACTGGATATCTCAGATCAGAACCTCTGGAATGGGTGCCTGGGCATCTGTATTTCTTTAAAGTGCCTATCACTGATTCTGATTCTCAGAATTCAGTGCTGAAAATCACTGGGCTAGAATTGTGTGTCATTATTTTTGAAGGAACACAAATTGTGGCATATTTCTGTTACAGTCTCCTTTGTTTAGAGTTGAGCGGAGCATGAGGAGAACTAGGAAGAAAATTACCAGGGATATCATTTGGTTTGGTGAACGTGGGAGTTACTGGGCCCACCAAGCCAGAGAACTGACAGTGGAGCCTAGTGAGAGAGGTGCTTAAAGTCCAAGTAACACTGCCAAGGGCTGGGGACCAAGAAAATGAGACCAGATTAAAGGAGCCGAAAGAAACCTAGGAAATGGGAGGGCTGAGCAACTGTTACCAACCCAAAATGACATCTGAAGTTTATCTTTTTCAGTCAACAGGGGCTCTGAGGTGTGAGTGCTATAGCCACGGTTAAAGAGCAGGAGTGGGGCGGACAGCTCTCATGCAGATATTCGTAGACATTATTCAAAGTTATTTTTTACTCAGTTCACACATGGCAGGTAACTTAAATCAACAGAATATGAACTTCTAAATTAAGAGCATAAAATAATTATTTTATGGGTCAGGAGTTCCATAACCCCAGATAGGAAAAAAGTGTTGTCTTAGAATCAGAGACTCTCATGGTTGAAAGGAATTTGAATCTCTTTCCAGATAACTTGGACATCTTGTTTGTATTGATTTGAACATTTTATCTTTCTGGTTCCCATGTATTGATTACTTTCTTACACTCAGAGTCATATAAAAAACCGTCATTCAGGTATTTGAAACAATTACTCCCTTGCCTGGATTCTTTGTTCTCCCAGCTCAGCCTCCCCAGTGTTTCTATCCAGTCCCTTGCAGTCACATTTCTCATCTTTAGGTTATTTCAGTATCTTTAGATTTAAATCAAGTATCAAGGGCACTTGTACTCATTTAGAGCAACTTTTCACCAATGCTGTTTTTAGAATTTTTAGTTTAGGAGATAAATTTTTCTTTACAGAGAATATTGTTTATCAATACATTTTATGTTTGATGCTTATATATGTGTTTAGATACCAGCGATTCATGGAATTTCTTGGTGAAAATGACTTGTAAAAATAGTACACTACTAAATAAGCATATAACATCAAAACAAGCTAGTCATTTCAAACAGCATTTATCTGATCCACGCAGATATTTAACCCACACAATTTCACAGAATATTTAACCTACCTGCCCCATCCCCCAAATTTTTAGACAGCTGATTAGGTTGTTGAATTTATTATCTGGTGGTACTAGTTTAATGAGCTCAAGCCTGCCAATAACATCTAGAAGGGTATTTATTATATACCCTTGTAACCTAGTTTAGTTTTCCTTAAGAATCTGGAGCCCACATTGTGGTCTTACTCTGATGCACACTGCGTAGATAAAGAACCATGTTTAACCTCTAATTCAGTGTAATAAACATGTTGAATTACAGTACCTGTATTGCACATACTGGCTGAGCTCCTGATTGGCTATTATCTTGCATGTGTCAGAGCAACATATAAATTAGGCTATATACCCAAGCCTCCACTCATGCTTGGGGAGAAGCAATTCTCCCTCTGCATAAAAGAAACAGGCCTTTGTCACTGTGGCAACAGTTCCTCTCCAAGCAATGGCATACAAATAAAATCAACACTATGAGTAAAACATTTTTAGGAAGAATAAATTCTGTCTGTATTGACCTTTTAAATTTTAACCTAATGGCCATGATATAGGTGGTGTACTGACCTTAGTTTTATGCAATGTAAACATCTAGTAATTTTCTTTCTTGTTTTCTCTACAGGAAATCAGATGATAGCAATGGTATAGAAAATAATGCCCCCAGGCACAGAAAAAATGTAAGTTGCTTCAAAATGGTATTCCAAATAAAATTCAATATGCATAGGCCATTAATCCATCTACATTTTTTAGTTTTAAAAAGACCTAGTCATTCACTATGTGCTTGGATATGCTTTTTAAAACAATATTATAGGAGAATATACATAGTTACACAAAAATAAGCATTTTTCCACCAGAGAACATGTAACAACCAATCTAAAAGTGAATCTATTACACTGAAGATATATATTCTTTTGTCACCACAGGCTAGTTTCTTTTACAATTTTTTATGTAGTCTTATTTTTTTTCTCTCTCAGTTTTTCTGGATTCTCCTATTTTATTGTCACATATTCCCATATACTTGGTGCTATGAATGAATCAGTATTAGCTTATTTTCTTCACTGAATAGAATCAAAATTTTCATAGTTCATAAACATTCTTTTCCTTGAGTATTTAGAATAGGAACTGTTGGTTTTGGCAGTAGTTGGGATCACCTCTTCCAGACATTTTTGCTTTGCTAAAGTGATAATAAGTTATTATAGAATAACCAGGTTATGCTAATTATGTTTCATTATGCTTTATGTAACTCAGGAATCTGTGGGCCAATGAATGAGAAACATCATGTCAAGAGACACAGGAAGATGTCAAAGAGTTTGGATTTCAGCTTTGTTTCTGCTTCCTGTTAAGAATACATGAATTTTTATTTTTAAAAGGATGAAAAGTTTATGCAAGATGCTCAGCAGTAGCTTTGTAAATAATATATGCTATTTCAGATCTAAAGATATATTTTCATTCTATTATTATTTTACATTAAAGCAAGGTAAATTGTATGAAGTATGTTTTATGAGCTGTAACCCAGGACAATTAATTCATTCTAGTCCTCAAGGGACACACAGAACAGACACCAGCAAAACCAAATAGTACACAGAGCAAATGTCACTCAAGACCTGTTTATAACCAAAGAACTCATTAAAGACAAACCCTTTGCCATTTGTCTTAAAAAGCTTTTTCCCCAATCATGTTTACTAGGTATAGAAGTATTTGTAATAATTTTCATGTAAAGTTGATCCTTCAGTCATACTGAAAAAAAGTGTCCTCAGGGGGAAAACTTTCTACCTTTGTTAATGATGATTACTGTACAATGTCCATAAGAAAAACATACTTTTCCTACAAAAATATTGGTTTAAGGCAAGGAAATAAAACCATACACTTGCCCCAAATCTCCATCACCACGAAAGCAGATTTCCTAATCTCATTCCACTCATCGCCACTGTTTTCCCACACCAGGCTAAAGTGATATTTAGTCTTTCTGGAGAACGTTTTTTTATTTTTAATTTTTTTTCTTTGTGGTACGTGGGCCTCTCACCGCCATGGCCTCTCCCGTTGCGGAGCACAGGCTCCGGACGCACAGGCTCAGCGGCCGTGGCTCACGGGCCCAGCCGCTCCGCGGCATGTGGGATCCTCCTGGACCGGAGCACGAACCCGCGTCCCCGCATCGGCAGGCGGACTCTCAACCACTGCGCCACCAGGGAAGCCCCCTGGAGAACATTTTTTAAAGCTATGGGTTTTGGATTTCTTAAGTGACAGTTGGTGTTGATGTTGTAGGGTACAGGTTCACACAGACGGGATGTAGCACTGCTACTGACATGCTTCCGTGCTTCATGGTTTCCTGGTATCCATGGCTGGCTAAATATCTAAAAATGAATTATTACTGGTTTATAATACTAATGCCTTTGTCTGAAATCAAGAAGTACTAAAGCAGTTCTATGTTGCTGCCAGTAACTTAGACTTTTCTTTAAAATAGAATACTTTGTTTCTATTGCATATATAACTGAACTATTTTATAAAAATCACTAAGTCCAATGAAATCTGAATAGACATAAAAAGTTGTTAATGGTTTTGAATGTAACATTAACATCGTATGGCAGGATACTAGGTTAGGTTGAAAACAGTGATGTGAAACATGCTGGGGGGCCCTTGGTTCTGATGAGTCCACTGTCCCCCTGCTCACAGTGCAGCAGGGTTCAGAACAATCACAGGCAAAGAGGGAAGGATTTGGGATGGGGGCAAAGAACCCATGATCTTGGTGACTAAGGGGATTAAAGCTTGAAAAAGAGATGTTCAGTTATTTGAAAAAAATACTTTTTAGACATTTATATGATGCTCTGGCTGAGAAAATTATAATAAAATTCAGGTAGTGAAAAATTATACTTTATATGGCATCTTAACTAATGATGAAAATATTATTAGTATAAATAATACACATAAGTGTCACTTGGAAGCTACTCATTTTGTTGCAGCAGTGTTTTGTGTAAAGCATGTTAACTGTTGACACAAGTTTTGTTGAATAGACTACATCATTTAAGTAATGGCAGGTTTCATCTTATTCTTGTTTTAGAGCAATAAGCCAGGCATTTGTTTTGGTTTAATTAATTATTAATTTGATAAAATCTTGGGTGGTATCTATATGATGGCAGACAACCAAGCAGTTCACTTAATTAAACAATTTGAATTCAGTGAAAAATTATTCAGACCTGCTATTTGACTAAGTCCAATTCAAAACAATGTATTTGTGACTGGACATATACAAATCCCCAATTTGTAGCTCATATGCAGTACGCATTCTTCTCTTTTGCCACCACAAAATGGTTCTCAAGCAAGAAAAATTGCTACCCCAATGTAAAATAATCTGAAATATTTATGTAGTAAATTGAATTTTTAAGTGTTAATGCTTGCTATTTTTCCTAGCAAAGACAATTCACTTCAGTGACTTTAAGCAGAAAAGGTACTCAGAAAATTAAAGTTGAATTTTGGCTTTTCAGAGTCTCTCTGGAGAACTTCCGGAAAATTATTCCACCACTGTTAGGTTAAAAATGGAATGCTTCCATTAACTAACCTCACAGAGATGAATGGATTAACTAAAAATGACCAATTGTAAATTGAAATGACCAACTGAAAATACTAAGCAAGCAGAAAAGCTGAAGTAGGAAAACTACTCCACGTTTATATATTAGACACCTTGGGAAATTCTATCAATCTTTCTAGCTAACAGAGTTTTGCAGCATAATAAGTAGATTTAATGATGTCTTAAAATTCCCAGATATTTTCATATTCAGTTTATGCTCTAATGTAAATCTTCTCTTTGCAGTCTTTCCCTTTTTTTCTCAGCATCTAGTTACCCAGGCCAAAACCTAGAGCTCACTGTGCTGTTTTCTTCTCTATTAACTAATGTTTATTAGTCATGAATCTCTATTCCTTTGGCCTTTTTAATAGCTCATTAATCCACCCACTGCTTCCCCTACCCCATGCTCGCCAGCTGCAACAGCTAAGGCCTTGATTTTCCTACCTCAGTCTCATCTTCGGTTAATCATTTTTTGCATTGCTGCTGGGCCATATTTCTGAAACACAAATCTCACTATGTAGCTTAATGTGGCAGCTTCCATGACAAAGCTCTACAGGCTTACCTTTGCCATATCTTAGTATTGCAGTTTTCCAAATTGCGAATCCTTTCCCACTGTCTTGATTTAGCCTTGACATAGAGAGTCTGTCCAGAATGCTGCCCCCTGTGCTCCTCCCTTTTGATGAACTCAAGTTCAGCTTTCAAGACTTTAATCTGATGTTACTTCCTGGTAGATCCCTCATACCCAGCTGAGTATGTGCCATCTTATGGGCTCAAATAACTCCATGTTTCTTTGTGCTTATTACCCTGTATTATAAATATGCACTTATATGTCTCCTTCCTGGATTCTGCTTTTATTTCTGTATCCCGTACCTAACACAGAGAGGGTACATTGGAGATGCCATGAAGTGTGTGGTACATGGATAAATGTACAGGTAAACATCAAATTTCATAAAGTTATACTTATTTTTAGAAGAAAAATCTAAATTATGACATCAGAATTGAAACAAAATACTTTAACAGAGATAAACAAGCCTTCAAAACTTCATTGTTTGCTTCTACTTCTTTGAAAAACAGTAATAATAGAATAAAAAGTCCTGTCAGATTTTAATAATGTGTAATAATCTAATGAGCAAAGGGAGTTCTGATTCCTAAACTATTATACAGGGTCTGTTGCTTTCAACTTATCTAAATTCCTATTGGGACTTCCCTGGCAGTCCAGAGGTTAAGACTTCACCTTCCAATGGAGGGGGTGCGGGTTTGATCCCTGGTCAGGAAGCTAAGATCCATATGCCTCCCGGCCAAAAAACTAAAACATAAAACAGAAGCAATATTGTAACAAATTCAATAAAGACTTAAAAAATGGTCCACATCAAAAAAACTTAAAAAAAAAAAAGTTCCTATTGTCCTTTATTTTTCATAGGCAGTGCAAATGTTAACCTTATTTTTATCCTTTATTTTATTTTTATTTATTTTATTTTTTTTGCGGTACACGGGCCTCTCAATGCTGTGGCATCCCCTGCCGCGGAGCACAGGCTCCGGACACGCAGGCCCAGCGGCCATGGCTCACGGGCCCAGCTGCTCCACGGCATGTAGGATCCTCCCGGACTGGGGCACGAACCCGTGTCCCCTGCATCGGCAGATAGACTCCCAACCACTGCGCCACCAGGGAATCCCAATCCTTTATTTTAATAAGACAGTGTATTGACTTTATATACATAAAGAATTTTAGTAATTGTAGTTCTTTGCATGGTACTATAGATATTAGTGTCCACTCCACTAATTTTCTCTTTCCTCCTCCCTGCCAATACCTCAAGAATATCCCAGAGTACCTCAAGAGTACCTCAGAATATCTCAGAATCCAATTCAAAATTTGTATTAAATATATTTTTTAGAAAGCTTTCGTTGGTTAGTTTTGGTCACTGAAAGTTTGTCGTTAATTAAATTAATCAAAAGAAAAGTTCTGCTCACTATTCCCTGGGTTTTCCATCTTTGAGGCATTTAAATAGATTTATGCAAATTATTTACTTAATATCTACTTCTTTATAGAAAATGAATCTTCTCTAACTGAACAAGTTATGCAATGAATTAGGGACTTGCTTCCCGTTAGCACGTTTAGGTGGCAGCAAGTTCAAGTGTGTGTTCCAGTATTAATTAAAAGGCACACTGACCTATTATAGCTTTCTCTGAATTTATATTTATTGAATGACTGAAAAACAGATGAATGACTCAATTATTTTGGAATCTTAAATTATACATATTTATGTACTATCTACTTTGATTTTGATTAATTGTGAATTTATCTTCTCTAGCATAGATAAAAAGAAAACTGGAACTATCTATGTGCATTTCTTTCACGTGATATTTAGGACTGTATTTGCAGTATACCTGAAAGGTCAGTTACATACTCAGTTCATCAGTTGAGTTCTTTATTGAGGGTATATCATATTATTAAATAGTAATAAACACATTTGTTGAGTGCTTAGCATGTGACAGGTACTGTGCTAAATACTTTGAAATGTGTTATCTCATTTAATTTCCACATCATCTTATGCTATAGAAACTATTAAATACTTTTTTATAGATGAGGAAACTGAAGCTTGAGAAATTAGGTATTTGGATCTGGGATTGAAATTCAAGGAGTCCTCCTCAAGAGTCTAGGTTTAACTACGTTGAACAGCTTTGGCCTGCTACTTAGGTGCTTCTTAGAAAAATGAGGCTATTATCTATTAACTGTCTTTCTTTAAAAAAAATTTCACTCCTTTCGATGGTCAGTTAAATAATAAGTTCCATAATTTTATTCTTAAGGCTTATAGAACCTATTCTGTGGCATACTTGTGTTCCTGCAGCGGTGCTGGGGAATCAATATACTTCTGTTTGAGAGTCTTCATTGTTTTCTCAATAACTAGTGTGACCATAAAATTTATCATCCAAACACTGAGAATGAAATAAAGTGCTATTTGTAATTTTACCAGGACAAACAGAAAACAGACTGTAAGTCACATTTTTAGCCTGTTAGGTAGGAGCTAAGTACTTTATGGATGATCTAGCCTAGGCACAGCAGTAATATCTGCAATTTTGAGTAATAAACACTTTGAAATTTACCTCCAAGGAATGACCTATCTTTAGCAAATGCCAGGTGAGTTTCACTATAGAGATGTGCCTATTATGAGACAATTTAGTAAGCTTAAAGATTTATTACTTTTCAAAAGTAGTATGATTAAACTGTATCAGCATTTGAAAATGTGATTCACAAGTTGTAAGAGAAGCTGGGAAAGAAAGTCCTGTTTTTGATGGCCTGTGAAACGAACTAGACAATTCTTTGGACTTGCTTACCTTCATGATTAATGTCATAATGATAATATCTATATAATTCTCAATAAATCAGGAATG
>NW_006798666.1:1400614-1407791 GCF_000442215.2 Lipotes vexillifer | reverse complement strand
GGAATGCCTGATTATGCCCTTATAATAAAATTTACTTATGAAATCAGTGAACATCACTCATGACTAACATTGTCAAAATTACTTTTAATCACATGATTAACCTGTAACATTTATATTTCATTATTTCTCATGTCCCAAATGGGAGAATGCTAGTGAAACTTGTTTAGGGTATTGGTTAAAGTCTATATATTATTTTGGTGTGTTATCTATTAAGAACTTTTGCTTATAAAAATTGATTTTGCTATTTAATTTGTAATTTACTTCAGAAAATAATTAGCACAAATTCTTATTTTTTTAAAGTTTATTTGATAAACAAATGAAAATATTAGACTTATTACATATATAATTAACTATAATGCTATGTAATGGTTTAAAAATATCACAAAATATGATGACATGAACTGCTTTTGTGTCTTAAGATAGAAATTTGACCATAAACTTTACTTTTTTTTTTTAAATCAAGGACCATGGGTTTATTATGACATATTTCCTAGTAGTTGTAATTTTTTTTAGCATGTGTGTCTAAATTCTCATTAATGCCTTTCCATATTATGTAAACAGCACAGAAAATGTTTGTATTAGAATGTTTAAAAATGTTTTTGTTGCATTAACTCAAAGGATATGCCTAATACGTATTTAAATTCAATAAAATGTACTCTGAATTAAAAATTTAAGTATTATAAAATGTATTTTAAATTTTAAATTTTTAATAATCACTTAAATGTGAATTTAAAGGCACTAGATAATAGAAAACACTTTTTGATTATACACCCAGGAAATTCAAGTTTTGTAAAACAATTCATGCTTCTCAAGTCCAACAAAAAAAAACTGCCTACAGCTGGGATTCTGTATTTTGACACATCAAATAGGAAGTTAGAAAGGAATTTTCAAAACATATCAAGATATGTTTAGAAAATTTAAAAGACAACTGTGGCCTTGACAAAAATGGACATTTAAAATGAAATTAATGTATAGAACATATTTGCTTCTTGTCCTGGGTGATTTTTTTCCCCAACATTGCAATGTCATTTTCAATTGGTTTAGCAAAAACAGTTATATTTCAAAATTTGTATTCTATGAAAATGTCTACTGCTACAAAAGAGAATCAATATTCCCAACAGAGCATTTTAATGGTCCTGCCAGTCAGTCAAGGTAAAAAGAAAAACACATTAGGGAGAATAATAGCATATTTCACTATGTATTACACTTGACTCTTACCTTTAATTGAAATAATTAAATATATATATTAAAATGATGAACGGCTAATAAAGAAGTGTTTGTGTTGTAAAGCATATGAGACCAATTTAAAAGGAGTGAGTAATTGTATTTGGGTAGTGACTAGATTAAAAAAAAGAAGAAATGATTGGGGAGATCCATGTCTGGAAAGACGTAGTTGACATATTTTCCTCTATTCCTCCATCCAAGTATAGCTAACAATCTGTGCCTTATTAAATAAGTAAATATTTAACATTTACAGTAAAATATTCTGAAAAGTGAGGACAAGAATGCAGATCAACTAGGAACTTTGGGAAACAAGTTATGACACACCAATGAGATTCCTGATTCTAGGTGCTAGAGAAGCCAACAGCCTGGAAAAACCAATGGGTTCAGGTACAGAAAGCTCTCCTCTCTTTAGCCAAAGAACCAGGAAAGGAAAAATCTAGCGAGGCAGAAAGACATTTAGATAATAACTATTCTTCTCCAGCCAAACACCACCACTGTGGCTCCCCCATGCACAACCAGCATCAAAAGTTGAGTGGGGAGCTAAGACTTTTAACCCATCTGGTGGTAATAAGGCACCTCTCCCACTCCTAGTGGAAGGCTGAATTCCTACTTCCATCCTAGAGGGACAAGGTACCCCTCCTTCCCTGGATGTCAATGGAGGCAAAAGAACTTGGATTTCCAACTCTATCTGACAGTAACCAGGTGAAGTAACCCTTTTCCCACCAAAGTGTCTCACAATACCTAAAGTATACAGGTTTCAATAAAAACCTCACTCGTTTTACCATAAATCATGAAAATGTCTCACTGAATAAGAAAAAACAATCAACAGATGCCAATACCATGATGAAAAGAGAATTATCTGATGATGATTTTAAAATAGCCATCATCAAAATGCTTCAGTGAGCATTTATGAACAAATGAAAAAAAAGGCAAATAAATAAAAAGTATCAGAAAATAAATAGAAAATTTAAGGAAGACCCAAATAGAAATTCCAGAACTGAAAAATACAATAACTGAAATTTTTTTTAAAACTCAGTAGATAAGCTCAACAGCAGTATGGAGATGATAGAAGAATAAATCAGTCACACTCAAGACAACAATAGAAATTGCCCAGTCTACAACATAGATCATCTAGACTAAAAAATATGACAGAGCCTTAGGGACCTGTGGGATAACAACAAAAGATAAACATTTGTGTTACTGGAGTCCCAGAAGGAAAAGGGAAATGGCAGCACTGAAGATGTACTCCGAGAAATAAATAATGGCTGAAACTTTCCCCAAATTTGGCAAGTGACATAAACCTACAGATTCAAGAAGCTGTGCAAATAACACACCATAAACCCAAAGAAATCTATGCCAAGACACACTGTAATCCACGTTGTGAAAACTAAAAATAAATAATCTTGAAAGCAGCAATACAGAAACACCTTATCTGCTGGGACAAAAACTGAATGACAGTGGGTTTCTTATCAAAAACCATGAAGGACAGAAAGAAGAGTCACAGCATTTTTCAAACGCTCAAAGTACTGTAAATCCAAAGTTCTATATCTGGTGAAATGATCCTTCAATAATGAAGTAGAAATCAAGACATTCTCAATGAGGGACAGCTAAAAAACTTTGTCACCATCAGACCTACCCTAAAAGAATGGCTAAAGAAAGTTCTCTGCAGGGGGTGAGCAGGTGGGGCTCACACCTATGTGGCCGGGTGGGGAGCCCGGGGGATGGGGGGATGAGGAGGCGGGGCAGGTCTTGCAACGCCGTGCTTCGGCTCACATGGGCATTGGGTGCACGGTTGTAGCTGCCTGGTGGCGGGAGAAGTGGCGCTCGAGCCAAGGGACGTGCAACTGCCCTCGTGTGGTCATGGAGGCGCTGCAGCGGCTACCGGCAACCACTTCGGCCCCTGGCTGGAGACGAAAGCTATTGCTGCTGCTGCTGCTGCTGCTGTTTCTGCTGCCGGCCAAAGCTCTGTAGGGCTTGGAGGTGGAGGAGAGGCCCCCAACCCATGAAGAGGAGTGCCACTTCCATGCGTGTAGACAAGTGTACCTGGTGGGTAGGCGTCCCGGGTTTCGATTGCCAACCACTCCCTGCACCTCAGCAAAGCCAAGATTTCCAAGCCAGCACCTTATTAGGAAGGAACAGCTGTGATAAATGGAGAATTTAAGCAGCTGGAAGTTAACTGATTATTGTGGGAAATACCTGGTTTTTTTCTTCTACCCACTTGATTTCACTTTGTGTGTCCAACTGAAATCAGTTATTCTTTGGTAATAGAACTGAGGAATTCAGATCCATAAACACTGAAGTGGTAGCATGCTCTGTCAATTCACAGTTCACCCATTTGGCCTGGATTAATACCCCTCGAAGACAAGGAGGACTTGGGCCAATAAGGATTCCACTTCTTTCAGATTTGAACCATCAGATCTCAAAGGACTAGAGCATATATCTGGAAGACTCGGGCCACACTCTTAGAGGTCTCTTTATTACTGATGACAAAGGAATCCTAAAACAGATTGCTCTGAATGACCTTCCTGGGAGTAGATTTGTGGATGAGACACTGCATTTGGTTCAAGCATTCCTGTACACCGATAAACATGGAGAAGTCTGCCCTGGTGGTTGGAAACCTGGTGGTGAAACAGTAATCCCAGATCCAGCTGGAAAACTCAAGTATTTTGATAAACTGAACTAAAAAATACTTCCTCAGTTCTTGATGCTTGAAACTTCTCAATAAAGTTCAGTGTTTTACTACCAAAAAAAAAAAAAAGTTATCTGAAGAGAAAGCAATTATAAAAGAAGAAATTTTGGAACATCATGAAGAGAGAAATAACAATGGAAAAGAATAAAAATATCAGTGAATACAATAGACTTTCTTCTCTTGATTTTCTCTATTATTTTTTACTGTTAAAGCAAAAATTACAACATTGATCTGGTTGTCAGTATAATGTAAATGTAAAGGAAACATTTAATATACGTAATAAACGGGAGTGTAATAATAATAATAATAATAATAATAATAATAATAATAAACGGGAGTGTAAAGGGACATAAAAGAATATAAAGTTTCTACACTCAAACTGGTAAAATGTCTACATCAGTAAATTGTAATAAGTTATGCATTATGATACCTAGAGAAACCACTAACAAAGATATACAAAGCTATTATAGATAAATCAAAATGGAATGTAAAAAAATGTTCTAGAAACCCACAGGAATGCAAAAAAAAGAAAACAATGATAAAACAGTAAAGTAAAAGGATGGAAATATATGCCATGTAAACTTTAATCAAAAGGAAATAGGAGTGGAGACTATTACTATCCAGTGAAGTGGTTGTCAGAGCAAAGATAATTACCATTAACAGAAAAGGACAATTCACAATGGTAAAAGAATCAACCCACCAAGCAAATGTAGACCAAACAGAGTTGCAAAATATGTGAAGCAAAACTAATAGAACTGAAAGAAGAAATAGACCAACCCACAATTACAGTTGGAGACTGCAACATCCTTCTCTCAACTGATAGAACAACTAGACAGAAAAAATGGCAAGTATGTAAAATAACAACACTGTTAACCAAATACAAGTTCTTGTGCCCCACACACAGTGAGGACAAACAAACTGAAACATGCAACATCAGAGTTTGGAGCAGAGAAATGTTTATTACAGAGCCATACAAGGAGACAGGTGGCTTGTGTCCAAAAAAGCCCTGAACTCCTTGAATGGCTGCAGCAAAGCACTTTTAAAGGCAAGGTGGGGGGAGGGGGGGAGAGTGGTTAGTTGCTACAAACTTCTTGGTGTTGAAACCCTTTGTTCTTGCAGCTATCCACAAAGGTCAGGTCAAGATGTTCCTGTAAAGCTCCAACACATGCTATACTCTGTTTTGCAACTTTTTATCTCTATATGAATGGACTCTTACAGGTCAGAGCCCTGAGAATAGGGCTCCTATATATTTCAGGCTATAGGCAACATTCTTTTTTTGTTTTAGGCAATGTTCTTTTACAAAAGCTGCGGAGCCAGCATGACTAACCACAGGCAACAAAGCACAAGGTTAAAGTAAAAGGAACAGATCCAATATGGAGTCAGATTTGTTCTTCCCTATTACAACACCATCAACAAATAGTATCTAATTTACATATATGGAACACTAACACAAAACAGCAGAACATGTGCCCATGGAACACATACCAAGATAGATCATATCTTGGATCATAACCCAAACATCAACAAATTAAAAAAAAAAAAACTAATATCAGAGTATTTTTTCATCCAAATGGAATCAAAGTAGAAATCAGTAACAGAAAGCAAACAGGAAATCTCTAAACTTGAAAGTTAAACAATACACTTGTAAATAACCTATGAGTCAAAGAGGAAATCTCAAGGGAAATTTTAAAAATACATTGAACAGAAAGAAAATGAAAATACAACATCAAATTTATGGGATACAGCTATTGCAATGCTGACAGGGATATTTATAACATTAAATTCTTACATTAGAAAAGAGGAAAAGTCTCAAATCAACCTAAGCTCTCACCCCAAGAAACTAGAAAAAGAAAAAATAAATCCAAAGCAAGCAGAAGGAATAATATATATAAGAACATAAATCAATGAAACTGAAAGTACAAATAACAGACAAAATCAATGAAACAAAAATCTGGTTCTTTGAAAAGGTCAGTAAAATTGACAAACCTCCAGCAAGACTGACAAAGCAAAAAGAAGACAGAAATTACCAATATCAGGAAGGAAACAAGGCAATATCATTAGAGAACCTGCAGACATTAAAAAGATAATAAAGATACAGCATGAATAACTCTGCCCACATAAACTTTGACAATTTAGATGGAACAAACTACACAATTACTGCACAAACAAATCACACAATATACAAAAGTTAATAGAATAGCTCTACAATTATTAGGGAAATTAAATTGATAATTTAAAAAATATCAAAAAAGGAAATCTCCAGGCCCAAATGATTTCACTGGTGAATACTACCAAACATTTAAAGAGAAAATAACACCAATTCTTCATAATTTGTTTCAGAAAATAAAAGAGGAACAAACATTTCCCCAAAAAAATCAGTGTTACCCTAAAACCAAAGATAGTACAAAAGAAAACTATAGACCAATTCCCCTTGTGAATATAGAGCAAAAATCCTTAAAAATATATTACCAAATGGAACTTAGCAATATATAAAAAGAATTATATACCATGACCGAGCGGAATTTATTCCAGGGATGTAAACTGGCTCAATATTTTAAAATCAATCATTGTAATCCACCATATTATCAGTGTAAAGGAGATAAATCACAATTATCAACAATTGGTGCAAAATAAGCCTTTGACAAAATGCAATACCCAATCACGATGAAAACTCAGAAAACGAGGAACAGAGGGGAACATCCTCAACTTGATGAAGAACATCTACACAACCCAATAACTAACATCATACTTAATGGTGAAAGTGGAAAGCTTTCTTTTTAAGTTTGGGAACAATGCAGTGGTGTCTCCTATCCCCACTGCTAGTCTACATATTACAGGAAGTTCCAGGAAGCTCAATAAGGTAAGAAAAAGAAATAAAAGACACACAGATTGGAAAGGAAGATATAAATCTGTACATATTTGCAGATGACATGATGGTCTACATAAAAAATCCTAAGAAATATACCAAAAACTTCTAGAACTGATATTTAACAGTTCACAGTTCAGTAATGTCTTAAGATCCAAGTAAAACATACAAAGATTAATTGTATTTCTAAAGCAATGACCACTCAAACTGAAGTTAAGAATATGATACTGGGGCTTCCCTGGTGGCCCAGTGGTTGAGAATCCACCTGCCTATGCAGGGGACACGGGTTCGTGCCCCGGTCTGGGAAGATCCCACATGCCGCGGAGTGGCTGGGCCTGTGAGCCATGGCCGCTGAGCCTGCGCGTCCGAAGCCTGTGCTCCGCAACGGGAGAGGCGAC